>NC_080187.1:140246181-140548574 GCF_030028045.1 Hippopotamus amphibius kiboko
ATGGTGAGAAACTGAAAGCATTTCCTCTAAGATCAGGAACAAGACAAAGGTGCCCACTCTCACCATTATTATACAACATAGTTTTGTAAGTTTTAGCTAGGACAATCAGAGAAGAAAAAGAAATAAAAGGAATCCAAATTGGAAAAGAAGTAAAACTGTCACTGTTTGCAGATGACATGATACTATACATAGAAAATCCTAAAGATGCCACCAGAAAACTACTAGAGCTAATCAATGAATTTACAAAATTAATGCACAGAAATCTCTTACATTGCTATACACTAACAATGAAAAATCAGAAAGAGAAATTAAGGAAACACTCTCATTTATCATTGCAACAAAAAGAATAAAATACCTAGGAATAAACCTACATAAGGAGGCAAAAGACCTATATGCAGAAAACCATAAGACACAGATGAAAGAAATCAAAGACAACACAAACAGATGAAGAGATATACCATGTTCTTGGACTGGAAGAATTAACATTGTGAAAATGACTATACTACCCAATGTAATCTACAGATTAAATGCAATCCCTGTCAAATTACCAATGGCATTTTTCACAGAACTAGAACAAGAAATTTTGCAATTTGCATGTAAATACAAAATACCCCAAATAGCCAAAGCAATCTTGAGAACGAAAAACAGAGCTGGAGGAATCAGGCTTCCTGACTTCAGACTATACTACAAAGCTACAATAACCAAGATAGTATGGTACTGGCACAAAAACAGAAATACAGATCATGGAACAGGATAGAAAGCCCAGAGTTAAACCACGACACATGTGGTCACCTTATCTTTGACAAAGGAGGCAAGAATATACAATGGAGAAAAGGCAGCCTCTTCAATAGTGGTACTGGGAAAATTGAACAGCTATATGTAAAATAATAAAATTAGAACACTTCCTCACACCATACACAAAAATAAACACAAAATGGATTAAGGACCTAAATGTAAGGCTAGACGCTATAAAACTTTTAGTGGAAAACATAGGCAGAACACTCTATGATATAAATCACAGCAAGATCCTTTTCGGTCCACCTCCTAGAGTAATAGAAATAAAAATGAAAATAAACAAATGGGACCTAATGAAATTTAAAATCTTTTGCACAACAAAAGAAACCATAAACAAGACAAAAATACAACCCTCAGAATGGGAGAAAATATTTGCCAATGAAGCAACTGACAAAGGATTACTATCCAAAATATACAAGCAGCTCATGCAGCTCAATGTCAAAAAAACAAACAACCCAATCAAAAAATGGGCAGAAGACCTAAATAGACATTTCTCCAAGGAAGACATACAGATGGCCAACAAACACATGAAAAGATTCTCAACGTCCCTAATCATTAGAGAAATGCAAATAAAAATCACTATGAGGTATCACCTCACACCAGTCAGAATGGCCATCAACAAAAAAATCTAGAAACAATAAATCCTGGAGAGGATGTGGAGAAAAGGGAACCCTCCTTCATTGTTGGTGGGAATATAAGTTGATGCAGCCACTATGAAGAACAGTATGGAGGTTCCTTAAAAAACTAAAAATAAAACTACCATATGACCCAGAAATCCCACTACTGGGCACATACCCTGAAAAAACCGTAATTCAAAAAGATAAATGTACCACAATGTTTATAGCATCACTATTTACAATAGCCAGGACATGGAAGCAACCTAAATACACATCAACAGATGAATGGATGAAGAAGATGTGGCAGATATATACAATGGAATATTACTCAGCCATAATAAGGAACGGAGTTGAATTATTCGTAGTGAGGTGAATGGACCTAGAGTCTCACAGAGAGTGAAGTAAGTCAGAAAGAGAAAAACAAATACCGTATGCTAGCACATATATATGGAATCTAGAAAAAAAAAAAAAAAAACGGTACTGATGAACCTAGTGGCTGGGCAAGAATAAAGACACAGATGTAGAGAATGGACTTGAGGACATGGGGGGAAGGGGAAGCTGGGGCAAAGTGAGAGAGTAGCACTGACATATACACTACCAAATATAAAATAGATAGCTAGTGGGAAGCTGCTTCATAGCACAGGGAGATCAACACGATGCATGGTGATGACCTAGAGGGGTGGGGTAGGGAGGGTGGCTCAAGAGGGAGGGAATGTGGGGGGATATATGTATAAATACAGCTGATTCACTTTGTTGTATAGCAGAAACTGTACACAACATTGTAAAACAATTATACTCTAATAAAGATCTGAAAAAAAAAAAAGGCAATTGACTGATATTTCCATGAATGCAACTTTTCTTGGACAAGTATCTTATTCCTAATAGATTAATTTACAGAGGAAGATAGTGTGAATTATAAATGAATACATTTCTTTGACTTAATCATTCAACCATGGAATATTAGGGAACTTAGCATTTAGTCCAACTTCCCATCTCATGTTTGATATTTCTTTATGACATTCCTGTCATGTAGCCAAACATTCTGTGCTTTAGCATGTTCATAGTACATGAACTTATTTTGTCTCATGGGAATTTATTTCATTGCTGATATTCCTCTAGCAAGCCATCTCTTGAACCATGCTAAAATATCTCTCCTTGAAACTTTTGTCCTCAATGCCATGTAAAATAAGCCGAATCAATCTTCTTCAGACTTTTACCTTCAGACTTTTAATTGAAAACTACCCTCACATCACTCCCAGGAGGCTTTCTTTCTCCTGGGTAGTTCCTCCTAGTTCTCTTTTGATGTGTTCTTTTATTCTTCCACTATCGTGATTACTCTCTGAATTACCTCAGTCATTAACTCACTAAAAGTTTATTGAACATCTGATAAACCTGTGGATGTAACAACGAACAGAGTAACAGGTTCACAGTATAGAGGTGGAAAAAGACAATTAAATACAGTATAAATTCAGTGTTAGAAGTGATCTGATAGCTGTTAGCTGCAGGGAGGCTCAGAGGAAGGGTGTGTAACTTAATCTTGGGGTCAGGGACAGCTTCCTCTGGCATCTACATTGAGAGCTGAAGGAAGAGTTAGCCAGGAGCAAAGCATGTGTGGGACAGTACAGGTAGGAAGGTGTGAGAGTTGTCTACAGGAGAAGCCAGCATGCTTAGGAGTCGAGGAATATCTAGATCTCTGTTAGGGTGAGATTCCCAGATGACCACTATTATCATTCTGAAAACCCAGCTGCTGTTCCTGAAGTCTGAAGCAGGAAGACTTAAGGTCTTTTGATGGCCTAATCATATTGCTAACTCATTTTCAATTTAGTGTCAAGTAGAGTCCCCAACTCCTTTTTTATACTAATTGCCAATAGCATGAATGTTTCCAGCTACATCCCTGTGTAGCAGATGTGGGTGGACCCAGTGCTTGAACTCATACTTATTCCAATTTTGTCTGATTAGATTCCATTCTTACGAGACCACTTTGGATCTGGAAGCTGCCATCCATTTCATTTGGCTCTATTCTAATTCACATGGAGTCTTCAGTGCTGACAGGGATTTCTTTCCTCTTGTTGCCATGCCATTGATACATTTGTTGAACTTAAGCGAATCAAGGACAATATCCTAGAATACGTATCACCCAAAACATAGATCCATTTAGTTATGATCATTCAACCGTGTTCTGATCTATTTGACTGTTGCCATTGAACCTATCTTTCTTTATATAACGTGCAAGGGTATCTTGAGAGACTCTTGCAAATTCCTCACTGAAGGCCTGTTAAACTCTTGTCTCCTTACTTAATAACCTGTCAAAGTGTGAAATGAAGTTGGCCTGGCACAGCTGGAAGAATTTCCTAAGTTGTTCTTGGTGATAGGCGCTGGTTTCTATGATTTCTGCTTCCTTTTCTGGACAGCCCCAAACTTCCCAGTTAATATGTCCCCGAATTTTGCCAAAGATTGGTGCCAAGCTCGCTGATTTCATCTGCCACTTTCCCCTTTTCACAGATGGAGGGGCATCTGTCCATCTTCGGTCTTGTTCAGAATTCTCCATAGATTGCTGATGTTGTCTCAGGCTAAAGGTGGGCTCAGCCAGAGCCTTTGAAAAGTGAAGAGGAGACCTCAGCTTCTCTTGACTTCGTGTAATTCAGTCTTCTCAGAGGCATCTCTGGGTGCTGTAGCTATTCGTTTTCCCTGTCCCCAGGACAGACCATGCACCCTGCTTGTCAGGATGACTATTTATTCTAAGGGCATGAGAACTGCAATTCTCTTGACCTTCGGTCACTGAACTGAATGATACACGTGGGTCAAAATCATTGTGGCTTCAGGTATTTTAATCTAGAAAATTCTTTATTTTACTTCTATTGACTTAATGCTCTTTAGTATCAATCGAGCTCCTTCTTGGATATGATTAGATCATAGAGTGAACATTTTTTGATGTGTGACACGTTGTAAAATATATGTCTTACATATCTTACGCACATTTTAATATGAAGATGTGATAAGCTTGAGGGAGTTAAACAGCAAAATTCCAGACCATTAATATTACTTGGGAGGCAACTTAAAATCAATGATTAAAGTTATGGTATGAGAGACTTTTTCTACTAAAAGTGTTTCCTTCTGTGGCTGATCATCAGAATGCCTTCAGGAGCTTTCTAAAAGCATAGAGACCAGAGTCACCTCCTTAGAGTTTCTGATTTCTGATTCAAGAAGCATAGGTGGGGCCTAGGAGTTTGTGTTTTTAATATATTAGATAATTATGAAAATAGATCAATGGTATGCTACTTTGTATAATCTTTGTGATGGTCACACTATCAGAGAATTATGGAGAGAGGTTATGAGTTTGGGCATATATATGTGTGTGTGAGAGAGAGGGACAGAGAGAGAGAGAGAACGGAAGCATAAAAATAATACATGTGAAGAGAACTCACCAAAAGAAACATGCAGAAGCCATCTCCATGTGAGAGGTAGCAAATATTTTTTTCCAAATCATCTGCTAGAGATAAGTTTGGCCACATCTCTGCTATCCAGTAGAACATTTATAGCAGAACACATGTATAATAGCAGAAAATAGGAGGCAATATAGAAATAAAGCTAAGCCTTTGTACTTGGAGCTTGAACGTTGAAAATTTGTAAACAAAAAGACTGAGAAACCTCTGAAGTTAATCTCAAAGATCTCATAAGGGAATATCAGTTTTGCCACCGGCAGATGGGGGACAAGAAAAACAGGGTCTAAAAATGTTTAGCAGACAACCTAGGACCAAATTCAACTTCACCAAAGAAGGGGATTCTAAGAGATCCAGGACAAAGAAAATCTCCTTAGCCAGATGTGTCAAAGGCTTTTACTTATTCCTTTGTAAAACTGTATGGAAGTCATCTTAATTGGAGACATACTGTGTGTGTGTGTGTGTGTGTGCATACCTGT
Source organism: Hippopotamus amphibius kiboko (assembly GCF_030028045.1). Lineage (NCBI taxonomy): Eukaryota > Metazoa > Chordata > Mammalia > Artiodactyla > Hippopotamidae > Hippopotamus > Hippopotamus amphibius. The sequence goes on from NC_080187.1 coordinate 140,251,513, forward strand.
ATATAAAATATCTAACATATATATGTATATTAGATCATAGATTGCAAAGGATGCCTAAGCATTTTTAATAGTGACATGTTATGAAAATATGTCTTGTGTATCTTAGGCAGTTTTTGGCTGGTATATATATGTATATGCATCTGTGTGTGTGTGTATACATACATATATATATATATATATATATATATATATATATATATGCATATAAAATCAGCCATTTTCTTAAGTACATCCAAAAGTAAATTGCATGTAGTTCCAATACTGTGGGTTCATCTACACATGAACAACATTGTATACCTTCCTTTGGTCCTAATTAAAAGGATTCTTTCAGGCAATTTCAACCTTAGCCAGCTGGACCAGCTGACAACTGAAGTCTCAGATACAGTGGCCAGGGCAAGCAGTGGGGATGAACTATGCCTTTGCTAAATGTGGCCTGAAGGAGGCCTGTTCTGCTCGGAGAATGCAATACAACATAAATGCACACATCACTTGAAATCCTCTACGGATCCTATACTAAAGCTGTGCAAGTGGGGCTACTCAGTTATTTATTTTGTCTGTTTCGCTATGTACTTTGTGTTTTATTTTATTTACTTTGGGTCAAATGGTGATCATTTATGGAAAGAAATGTACTTCATGTTTTCCTTGTCACTGTATTACTCTATTTTAGACTGAATTGATAAATCCTTCCTGGAGTAGACATTGCATAGAAATATTTTTCATGGGCAGGAGGAAAAGAGGAACAGTTCATGGAATGAAATTACAGAAGCTTCATTTTATAAGGGTGATGACAAATGTGCTAGACCTTTTTGTAATATCCATAACCAAGAAACAGAAATTGCACAGGGATGAGTATTAGTGTCTTTCAGAAGATATTTTAGTACATACTAGATGTCATTAATTAGGCAATATTTCTGTGAGTTTCAAACCAGGACATCTCCAGAGTCCTAAATGACATTTCCAGCTTTATACTGCCATTCAGTATCTTTTAGGTTGTTTTATTTTTTTTTCTGTACATTTTAAGCGTTTAGATCCATAATTTATTATAAAATATTTTCCTGCAATTTTTGTACATGGTTTTAAGAAAACCTCCATTAGCATTTAGCAAGGGTGACCATTCATATGGTTTTGACAATTTATACCAGTTTTCCAGGGCAATTCCAGTTTATATGTGATTTCCCAATGTGATTATTCAACAGTATACTTTTCCATTCTCAAAAGTGTGGATGACATATTTTGTGGCCACCTAAAAGGGGCTACTAGAGCCACAGCTTATTAGACTTCAGCATTGGCAGTTTCTGCACTTGATTGGACCAATTCTTCCCAGCTGTGTCTTCTCCAAGACTTGAAACTCACATTCCTAAACTTTCCCTGGGAGTCAAACATGGTGAACATAATAATAGAAACTGGCAAAGCATAAGGACAATGACCTTCTCCCTTTTCCTTTCTTATTCCTGACCTTGTAGACAGAAGTAAAATGCAAAATAGAAGGGATCTGAAATACTCCAGGGATCTCTGTCCTCCAATTTATAGATTATGACACTGGGATCCAGTGTTGCCTGTAGCCAGTGGGTGGCTTGTCCCCTAGATCAGCATACTTTTCAATTCTATCAGCATAAAAATAGGTCCTAAATAAACTCATTAACAGGGAGGGATCTGAAAAACTGAGCCAACATGAAGGTAGAATCGTCCACAAATCCAAATGAAACTCTGGGCATTTGAAACTCAGCTTTGGGTAGAAAACTGTACAACAAAGTATCAAAGAGGAAGATTTTGATGTCCCTAGGTGCCAAAAGCAGTACCTTGGCTTGAGGAACCATATTCGTTACGATTAAATACCCCAAAGTAGGGGGAGAATGTTAAAGAGAAGTACTCTAGGGAAAATCAGATCCAAATCTTCCTTTCGATGTTCTCCATTTTCCTTTTCCTCTTTTTTCGGTATACACTGAGTGCTTTAACTGCGGTAGCAAGGATAGTCTACCTCTTAGTGTCCTAGTCAGGGAAAATATTGAGTAGAGGATACACTTGGTGTTTTTAATATGTGCTTAATTATTATTTTATGAGTTGATTTGCATTCTGCCTTTTCTCTGAGAAAACCAAGCAAAAGAGAATCTGAAATGGGGAAGATTATGGCTAGAACGAACTTCACCACAGGCATTGCCAATCATGAGGCTGGATTAACAGCAGAGTCCGCAAAATAACATCTGAAGATCTTTAAGAGTACTTGGGATTCCTACTGGCCTGGGATATTAGGGATGAACTAAGTCTTTCTAAAAGCAGTGAGCTGCATGAAGCCCTTTCCTTTTTTTAAAATTTTTAACTTTAAAATTTTTTATTGAAGTATAGTTGATTTACAATGTTTCAGATGTACAGCAAAGTGATTCAGTTATACATACATACATATATGTATATATATATGTATTTTTTTCAGATTCTTTTCCCTTATAGGTTATTACAAGATATTGAATATAGTTCCCTGTGGTATACAGTTTAAGTCCTTGTTGTGTATCTCTTTTATATATTGTAGTGTGTATCTGTTAATCCCAAATTTCTAATTTATTCCTCTCTCCACTTTCCCCTTTGGTAACCATTAGTTTTTTTTTCTATGTTTCTGAGTCTATTTCTATTTTGTAAAAAAGTTCATTTGTGTAACTTTTTTAGATTCTACATATAAGTGCTATATGATATTTGCCTTTCTGTGTCTGACTTACTTCACTTAGTATGATAATCTATGTTGCTGCAAATGGCATTATTTGATTCTTTTTTATGGCTGAATAATATTCCACACATACACAGTGGAATACTATATATGTGTACACATGTATGTATATATGTGTGTGTATGTGTACATATATCACATCTTTATCCATCCATGTGTCAGTGGACATTTAGATTGCATGAAGCTCTTTCTTGCCTTGCGATTAAATGACTTTGCACACTTGGAGGCTGATGTTCTCAGTGATCACTGAAAGAGAAAAACATAATTGAAAGCTTTATCCTCCTGATTTCTCAGTGTGTTCCACAGCAGGTAGTCTCAGAGAATGAAGCCAGGGACAAGTCAAGATTGAGAAACAGAACAGATGTAGGAGGGCAACTATGGCTGCTGGCTTCACAGAGGGCTAAGTGTCCTTCTGCTTCCCTATGCCTCCTCACAAAGGCATTGCCAAGGTTACTCATACCCTGGGTCACTAGATCATGAGAACCTTAGGTCTGGAATAGAAAGCAGGATAGTCTGTCTGTTGGGAGGTTTCTGTCTTATTCCAGAGCCATGGGAAAACAGACATGCACTTGTACCTCTAGTGCTGGCTTAAAACACGTCAAACGTGGGAGCTTCGCCTCTGCCTTCTTCCAGGGCCAGCCTTGTGGTGAAGCTGTATCAGATGGGTCTATTCTACGACATTGAAATTGAAAAAAAAATTCTAAAACTTCACCTTTGCAACACATGCATGATAAATAGAAAAGAGTAGGAGAGCTGTGATTTTTCTTTGAAAGTAAAAGTTTAAAAAAATGCATTGAGCATAATAGACTGTCAACCACACTATCAAACTGAAAATTATAGCTGGGCCCAGCAGACATAAAATGTAAATTTGACAGACAGGGCAACAGCCAAGTGTTGCACAAATGCTGCCTGGAATCACAGCTTCAATTCATCTCCAAGGAATCAGCATGAAAGTTCTACTCTCCCAGATACTCATAGCCCTGTAATTTCAGGCTCTGTTCCCACCATGTGGGTGAATACAACCTTGAACTATGTCTCCATTTTTCATTTTATTTCAGGCAAATGAATTCCTCACAGGACGTGTTGTTTGTACAATCAGGCATCCTTCTTATCATTGCCTTTGAGCTTTGCTGCGAATAATGCTAAGATAGCCAGAGACATAAATAAAATAGAACCTAAGAAAAACCCATGTTGCAACAAATAGCAACAATATATTGACTCTGATGAATATTCTTTATTCTTGCCCACAGTGGCCTGGAATTCAGTCAGCTCTTAAGCCTTCGGTGGCTGAGTTGGGGTTGCTCTTCTGGGAGATTGGTACAATGAAATCTAGCCTATTTTAATTCCAGCATTTTTTTTTCCCTTGGGAATAGACTGTCTGCTTTGACTTATTCAATCTTGGAATTTCTAGGACTCTGAAAACGACAGCGTATACTGGGAGAGTACTCACGTCATTATTGCCGTGCATAGGTTTTAGTTGTGATATATTGGATTTTCTTGACTTAGGATTTGCTTAGCCCCACAAGGTGAAATTCAGGGATTGAAGACATTTTTTTTTTTTTTTCAAGTGCTAGACACTGGTCTAGGTCTTTGGGAAGCACAGACATAATCTAGTCCTAAAAAGCACATAATCAAGCTTGAGAGACGGACCCAGAAGAGCTTTCATTAATAACCACACATCATAAAACATGTTTTAATGACTGCATCAGTAAGTTGTTGTGGAACCAAAAAAGAGACACATAGAATTAATTTTGTTTAAGAGGAACAACAGAGGTATCACAGGCAGTAATTAGGGTTTTAAACTGGGCTTTGAAAGAGTAAGGATCTCATAGGATTTGTGAGGAAGTAAGGTTGGATTATAGTTTAACTTTGAGTTATATGTTTTTTTAAAAAGGATTCTTTTTATTTTTTAATTTTTTCATTGAAGTATAGTTGACTTACAATGTTGTGTTAGTTTCAGGTACATGCCAAAGTGATTCAGTTTTATGTGTATATTTTATATATATATAAATACGTATATATTCTTTTTCAGATTCTCTTCCATGATAGGTTATCACAAGCTATTGAGTGTATCACAAGCTATTCCCTGTGCTCTACAGTAGGTCCTTGTTGTTTATCTATTTTATATATAGTAGTGTGTATCTCTTAATCCCAAACTCCTAATTTATTGCTCCCCACCACCTTCCCTTTTGGTAAACTTAAGTTTTTTTTCTACGTCTGTGAGTCTATTTCTGTTAAAAAAGGATTCTTAAAGTCAGTGTTTATTATGTGACAGGAACAATGCTAGGCATTTAATATCACAAAAGCCTATTTAATTATTATGACAACCCTATGGGAGAGGTAATATTAAAATTCTCTGTGCAGGTAAGGAAACGGAGACCCAGAGAGGTTAAGTAACTTATTCCAGGTCACCCAGCTACCAAGTGGTGCAGCTGCGATTTGAACCTGGTCTGTCTGACTCTAACATCCCAGTGCATAATGCTAGCTCTGCAATGAAGACAAAGTTATTTCATTCAGTGTGTTTAAATTATCAGTATTTTAATGGGCCCTATTTGCTTACAAACCGTGAGACAGTGCTGTGAACCCACTTGCCAGAACTGGGCCTGACACAGTGTCAGCACAGTTAGTACCTGACTTCAGGGTCAGCTTCACTACTCAAGGGATCTTGGAAAAATTACTTAAAACAAGGTAGCCCTGTCTCCTAGTCTCTAAAATGAATATAACAGTTCCCCCATCATGCAGTATTTGGCAGGAAGAAAGGAAATGACATATGTGAATGGCTTAGCACAGTGCCTGGCACATAATGAGAAATTAATGAAAGTATTGGTTACCATATAAATTTCTGAGAAATCTGTGATCTAGCAATTCCAGCTCTCCCAATCTTGACATTAAAGCCATGCTCAAAGTTTGCTTTTTACTCAGTACTAGAAAGTAAAACAACTACATGTAAAACTTTTCTGTAACTCAGACTTTCATCCTAATTACTGTTAGCTAATAAGATTTTATTTTACTTTATTACTCACCCTGGGTGTCTATGTGGTGTCTAATAAGCCATAGGAATCCACATGCATTTTATCTTACCTTATTTTATTTTATTTTTTTATCCAATGTTTTTAAACTAAAAAAAGAAAAAGAAAGTTCACATGTTTCTCCCACCCCACCCCCACCCCTGTCTGTTGCAACCACCAATCTCTTCTCTGTGTCTATGAGTTTGGTTGGTTCTTTTTTGTTTGTTTGTTTTGTTAATTTTTTTTAGATTCTACATTCAAGAGACATCATATGGTGTTTTGTTTCTTTCAGTCTGACCTGGTTCATTTAGTGTAATGCCCTTGAGGTCCATCTATGTCATTGCAAATGGCAAGATTCTTTCTTTCTTGTGGCTCAATAATATTCCCTTACATATATATAATTTCTTTATTCATTCATCCTCAACACACTTAGGTTGTTTCCATACCTTGGCTGTTGTAAATAATGCTACAAAGAATATGAGGGTGCATATATCTTTTAGAATTAGTTTTAATTTTCTTTGAATAAATACCAAGAAGTGGCATCACTGGCTCATACGGAAGTTCTATTTTTAATTTTTTGACGAACCTCCATACTGTTTTCCATAGTGGCTGCACCAATTTATATTCTCACCAACAGTGCACACCGCTCCCTTTTCTCCACAGTCCTCACCAACATTTGTTACTTCTTGTCTTTTTGATAATAACCATTCTAACAGGTGTGAGTTGGTCTCTCACTGTGATTTTTGATTTGCATTTCCCTGATGATTAATATGTTGAAAGACTTTTCATGTACCTGCTGGCCATCTGTGTGTCTTGTTTGGACAGATGCCTACCCAAACAAAGTTTTATTTGTTTGTTTGTCTTTTCCTGCTAAATTGTACAAGTTCTTTATATATTTTGGTTATTAGCCCATTATCAGATATGTGACTTATAATTATTTTCTCCTATTCAGTAGGTTGCTTTTTTATTTTATTGATGGTTTTCTTTGCTGTGCAGAAGCACTTCAGTTTTAGTTTATTTTTGTTTTCATTGCCTTTGCTTTTGGTGTGAAATTGAAAAAAAAAAGTCACTGCCAACACCTATGTCAAGGAGCCTGCTGCCTTTGTTTTCTTCTAGGAGTTTTGTTGTTTGAAGTCTCACAGTCAAGTCTATAATCTATTTTGAGTTAATTTTTTGTATGATGTAAGATAGTGGTCCAGTTTCACTCTTCTGCTTGTGCCCAGTTTTCACAACACCATTTGTTGAAAAGACTGTTCTTTCCCCAATGTATGTTATTGGCTCCTTTGTCATAAATTAATTGACCATCCACACATGGGTTTATTTCTGTACCTACTATTCTATTCCATTGATCTACGTGTCTGTTTTTATGTCAATACCATACTTGTTGTAATTACCAAAGCTTTGTAATATATTTGAAATTAGGGAGCTTGATGCCTCTAGTTTTATTCCTCTTTCTCAAGATTGCCTTTGTGGTTCCATATAAATTTTAGGATTATTTGTTCTATTACTGTGAAAAATGCCATTGGAATTTTGATAGGGATTGCATTGAATTTGTATATTGCTTTGGGTAGTATAGACATTTTAACAATGTTAGTTCTTATAATCAATGAGCATGGGCTATCTTTCCATTTATTTATGTCCTTCAGTTTCTTTAATTAATGTCTTATAGTTTCAATACACAAATCTTTCACCTCCTTTGTGACATTTATTCTTAGGTATTTTATTCTTTTTGATGCAGTTGAAAATGGATTTGTTTTCTTAATTTCTCTTTCTGATAGTTTGTTAGTGTAAAGAAACAGGACAGATTGCCTACTGATTTGTATCCTGCAATTCCATTCCATCTTATGGCTGAGTAATATTCCATTGTATATATGTGCCACATCTTCTTGATCCATTCATCTGTTGATGGGCATTTAGGTTGCTTCCATGTCCTGATTATTGTAAATAGTGCTTCAATGAAATTTATGGTACGTGTTTCTTTTTGGATTATGGTTTTCTCTGGGTTGCATTACATTTAGTTGTCTTATCTCCTGTGAGTTTCTTGGACTTTGTTTTTGATGACATTTTTTAGTTGAAAGGAGTACTGGTCAGGTATGTGCTAGAATGTCCCTTAATTGGGATTTGTCTGGCATTTTTCTCATGATTAGATTTGGGTTATGGGTTTTATTTATCGAGAGATAAAAAGTCATTTTCATCACATCATAGTAAAGGTAATTCTGTTAGCTGACGTCCTGCTACTGATGTTCACCCTGCTGAGCTGGCGTTTGTCAGGTTCCTCCACTGTAGAGTTACTCTCTTTCCCCCCCCATTTCTGTACTGTGCTCTTTCTGACCAACATTTTTCACTTAAATAACATCAGGTCATCACCAAGGATGGCAGAGATAAAGAGGAGCTTAGATAAAAGCCTGAAGGAGGTCAGGCGATCTAAAGCCTGAGGCTATTCTGTTTTGGGTTTAATTTGTTCCTGGGTCCCGTGGCAGGAAAAAATTGACAGAATTTTCTTTGAGAACAACAAGGAGCGGGCCCCTGGCAGGTGGCTGTAAGCTAATATGCCAGCATAGGGACAGGCCCCACTGATGGGAGTGACCCCTGTCCCCATACTCCCTCAGGGTGCTGGCGGCGGGGTGGGGGGGGGCAGGCAGCAGGGCCACCAGGGGTCACGCTGGAGGTCAGTCATGGTGCTCTCCTCAAGGCTGACTTTGACAATGTGCAGAACAAAATGGCCAAGGGTGGCTCAGCTCCAGGGGAAGTCTGACAGGCATCAGTTAAAACTGGTGGTCAGCAGCCTGGTAGCACTGAGGAGGAGTGACCCAGCTGGCCTTGCAGAGATGAGAATTCTGAGCAAATGCCTTGAAAGAAGATGAAGTTCCTTTCACTTTCTTTGTGGCCATTGGCTACATCTTTAATGGATGGGTAGAGGAGTTTTATACAGAGTCAGGATGGATGGCATCATTCTGAATAGGCTTGTTTAGCTCCTTCTAGAAGGGGATGGTGGCAGATCCCGCTCAGGCATGTTCCGTGGAAATTGTCAGTGTTAGAGTAGGGGGGAGTCTCAGGGAAACAGTAAATAGAATATGTTTGTCTAAGGAAACCAGGTACTCCAAAATCCTTCCCGTGACACACAGACGTGTGTGGCACTTTTCTTGGAGAGAGACGTTTCACTGTGTGTAGGGCTCCTGCGAGAACTCTGGCATACCCTGTGTGGTCACTGGCACCTCCAGGAGGGCATCCCTCAGCCTAAGCTGTCAGGAACAACACACACGCAGTCTCTGAGCTTCAGCCTTTCTCTGTTAGATGTGATGAATCCACTAACTACTAGGACAATCCAGAAACCCAATTCTGAGGGAGTGGGGAAGGAAGGGGTGGGGACATATAGAGCATCTTTCCTGGATAGCTCTCTTCCTTCCCTTTCTGCTACCTCGAATTTATCTCTGTAGCCCTTTCCCCTAGGGACAATGTTTTATGAAACCTAAGCTATGGGATCCAGTTTGTAAGATTCCTGACTATTCCATCATCCAAAGTTGGGGCAAGTGCAAAGAATTCCTCCAGACAGTGGAGGAATCTACAGCCATCTGAAGACCTGTCTACACACCCAGCCAGTCCTTTTATTGTAGTGGAAACATTTGATCCTTCACTTACCTAGTCATTCCAGCTTTTAAACAAAATGGAGTCTAGGTAGTTACCTGACCAAATTAACCTTTTTGATGTCGGTACTAACCATCTGGGCTAATCACCCCTGTGAAACCAGTTGTCCATACAAGCAGAGTTTTATGAGTCTTATTTCCTTTGACCTTTATTCTAACTGCCCAGTTAACTGACAACATGTGTCTAAAAACTGAAAAAGGGCCACTTGCTTTACACTGAATTCAATATCTGACCTTGCTCCTCAGCTTCAGAGTATATTGTTTAGATCATGAAATTGATGAGGTGAGGAGAAGTGATGCTGAGAGGAAAATAAGCGAAGTGCAGGAGGAGCACAGGAAAGACCTCACAGTGCAGTTTGCTTACATTTAGATTAACTGATGCTAATTTATTTACTTATTATATTTATGGGATGCACCCATTGCTTATTAGCCCCTGGATACATTTTAAGAGGATCATAAAAGGAGACACTCCTTGTCATTATGGCTAATTAACATTCAAATTGACTAACTAACTAACATTTAAGCGCTAAGAATAAAATCAGTCACGGGCCAGTCAACATTTTCATCAAATACCCTTAAATAGAATCCATGAGTTGGTTCCCTCTCCTCTACTTTTGTATCTGCTGCCAAAATATGTGGCGCCAGAGAATGTCCAAATTGATCAGGGGAACTGTATTGTTACCTCTGTGAAAATTAATATCTGATGTGTTTCTGGGCTCATACAAGGTAGTGTGCAAAGTGTGATTAAGTGGACAAGGCTTCCTCCCAGAAGTGGTTTACAGTCCAGCTATAATTGATACGGAAGAAATGAACACGTACCACTCAGGGTTTATATGTCCTATCGTTATGGATTTGTTTTGCTCACACAACCACAACAATTACTGAAGCTTATAAATGAGGGTGTGTGCTGATAGTAAGTTTTCTTGATTGAATATATATGCTGAAAGACCCTTGAGCTACTGTAAATCCATTCAGTTGAAACATGTGAAGGACAGGGAGAAATACTTATTAGACAGCTCAGGTGGTTCTTGTAATTTCTAGGGGAAGAGGAAGGAAGAAAGTTCATTTTTTTTTTTTTTTGGTCATTAACCTATCCTAGTAAATATCTATAGAAGCACATATGAGTCTCACTTTAAAAATATGTCCATATTAACGTTTTCATCCCTGTTTTCTATTTGTGTTCTTCATTTCCCCACTATTTCAGTTCTGAGTTGATGCTATACTGCATATACTGAAAGCATTGGGAAAGGTCAAGACCAGGCAGGGGGCGATAAACTCTGAACTATGAAGGTTTTCCACTAAGTATGGTGGGGAGGGGAGGCTTATTCTCGCTAGGTGCTTAAATTATCACCAGTTAAGAACTAACATTTTTTAACATTAAAGCTGGTAAATTCATATTTTTAAGGAGCTCTAAGTTTTAAGACATGAAAGATGCTCCACTTAGGCTAATTTTTTAATAATCACTTCCATATGAATCAGAAATTTAAACCCAATTGCAGATTTATGGCCCTATGTTATTGTATTAAGACTCGGTGGGCTTCTTTAGAATTATAAACATCTGAAGTTAATTTTCAGGTTGGTCACTAACCTAGTGTAGACTAGAAGTAAAGCATGTGGGCTTTGGAGCCTGAATTCTGAAATTCTTGGTCTGGCTGAACACATAGCTAACCTCTCTAAGGCTCAGATTCCTTACCCATAGAGTAGGGTAGATAACAAAACCTATCCATTAAGCGAGATAATCAGATAAAGTGCTTAACCTGCTCCCTGGCAAATACTAAATGCTTAATCAATTGTAAGTTATGGTTATTATAGTTAATTATCAATATCATAACAATACAATATGAATTATTAATGACAACTATATTGGCTTCTTATTTTAGCTAAAATTTATTCTCATGGCATTCATCAGAGTCTAAGGAAACATTTAAATTCAGTTCCTTTCTCTAAGATGGTACTTTGAGTATCCCCCTGGGGTGACTGCTATGGAAACAATTTTTTCTTCCAACCCTTTCCTCTCTCCCCTTTGCTGCCCATTTTTTATTGAACTCCTTAATTCTGAGCCTTGCATACGTATAGATGACTATTGACTTACCCCGCTCTGTAGTGGTAGGAAGAGTGGGTGTAGGGGGACCCAGTGTCATCCTATTGTGACTAAGCTTGGTGGAAATTCCACCTCTGGCCCAAACTGTGCATCGCTAGAGTCAGATGGAGTGGAGGAGAAAGGGGAAGGCTGCCACATGGGGCAAGCCAAAGAAGAGATTCACAGTGACTAATAAAATAGGCAAATATGGAGTATCATAAAATTAAGGTAAGGAAAACAGTAGACATAAAATGGGATAAATGTGTCCATCGGATTTGTGGGTTTGTGGGAGCACGTTTCTTGGTGAGAAAGATAGTTTTGTCCAGGATTGGCTTTTTGTGCAAGAAGAGTTTGGAAACAGGGAAATTCTAGCTATTTTCCATCCATTCAGCAGATAATTAAGGTGCTCCCTCTGAGTGACAAGCTCTGTGCTAAGCCTTGTATAGAGTGACAAATGTCAGATGCATGACCTTTGCTGCAATGGCCGTTCCACTAAGTTAGTAGGAAGAATTATATTAGTAAATTAATATTAGTTGGCAACCATGATCTCAAAATTATTATTTTACAAATTAAGCAGATCAGCAGTGTTAATAAGGAATAGTATCCAAAGTTAATTATTGTTAATGAATCAGCTAAAGAAAGACAGAGGAAAGAAGGTATGAATAATTTTCAGAGACAGGATCTGCTTACAGTTCTGGAAAATAACTGTGGGGGAATAAAGAACAAATAATTGCCAAAGTTAAGACCTCCTAATCTTTTTCAAGACTCTGCAACTCCACAAAATAAAACAAACTGGCCTTGCCAAATCTTGAAAAGCCATCAATCTGCAGAGAGATCTGGACAAGTTGGTTTTTTTTTTTTTATTTGTTTATATCAAATGACTCTGGATTTCTTAGGAATTTTCCATCAAAACCATTTTTTCCCCCTAGTTACTATTGCCAGAAAGAGGAATTCTAAATGCACTATGGTTCTCATAATTTTATAAATTATCTCGATTTGAGGACACTGAGTATGTGTGTTAAGGCATATTCTAGAGAAGTTAAGTGAGAAACATTGATAATAGATGTTGATGTCAAGTACAGAATTCTAAGTATCTTGGTGCTTTGACCTAAGTTCTTCTCTCCAAGGCCTGGTATTTATAGATATAGTATTGGCTTTTTGTGGAGCACTAGCTCAGTGATCTGCTACTTCCTTTCTCCAGCAGAGACAGGAGAGGGGGCTGTAAATCAGGTGGCGGCACCATTGATCCTGCTTCCGGGCCGCATTGGGTTATCATTGTGAGACATTTATTGGAGCACCATACTTTCAAGAAACAGAGTGAGATGCAGTCCCTTCTCCACAGACCTGTGCCTTCATGGACCCATCTTATCCTGTCCTTTCAATTCCTTTTTCTCCTGATATTCATGTAATTCTCCCTACTTTGCTGAGTCCTGCTACCTATTCTGGAACAGCTTAGATGGTCCCACTCCTGGTAAGTGACTAATGTGGCTTCTCATTTTACAAGAACATCAGTAATAACTTCAGTTATTACTAACTGAGCACTGTGGGGTAGAGCTGAGGGGTCAAGTGATGGAAAGTTGAAAAATTCTGCTCTTAAGAACTCCCAGTCTCTGTGACTGCCTCCTTCTACCCTTCCATTCTTTTTCCTTTTTTTTAATATAAATTTATTTATTGGCTGCACTGGGTCTTTGTTGGGTCTTTTTTGCTGCGTGCGGGCTTCCTCTAGTTGTGGCGAGTGTGGGCTTCTCTTCGTTGCAGTGTGTGGGCTTCTCATTACAGTGGCTTCTCTTGTTGTGGAGCATGGGCTTCTAGGTGTGTGGGCTTCAGTAGTTGTGGCATATGGGCTTAGTTGCTCTGCGGCATGTGGGATCCTCCCAGACCAGGGCTCAAACTCATGTCCCCTGCATTGGCAAGCAGATTCTTAACCACTGCACCACCAGGGAGATCGCTACCCTTCCATTCTTATCATGGGTGGCTGTGCAGGGTGGAGGCTAAGACTATGAGCTTGAGACATCTGTGGTCAAATCTGGCCTCTCCCAATCACCAGGTGTCATTGGACAAAGTATATAATTCAGCCAAGTCTCACTTATAAAATGGGGAATATAATAGATGGGTTGTGAGAAAAACATAAGCTAATCAAGGTAAACTGTTTTGCATGGAACCTAGTCCCCACATGCACAATATAACAAAGGTCTTATTTTTCTTATCTAATTATCGCCCAGTACTCCCCACTCACGTGTTCTGAGCAGATTGGAATACTCCTTCACTCCAGAACTTGCTTTGCCCCTTTCCCTACTTTTTTAAACCATTCACTTTATCAAGAATGACCTCCCCACTTTCCCTCACTCCATCCAAATCATCCAGGGTTACCAGATTTAGCAAGTAAAAATACAGGACACACAGTTAATTGAATTTCAGAAAAGCAACAGATAATGTTTTAGGAAAAGTATTTCCTATGCAGTAATTAATGGGATATACTTCTAAAATCTTATCTATTTGTCTAAAAGTCAAGTTGAACTGAGTCTATGTTTTAGCCAACAACTCTCTCCCTCCGTGACTGCCTTTTGCCTACAAAATCCTTTGTGTTATCTAAGTCTTGCTTGGGAGTGGCATCCTGAAATGTCTGTATGGCCAGGCTGGGAATGCTGATATGGTGAAAGGGGCCTAGTGAGGATGCTGTTACTGGGAAGCACATATAGAACAGTGGCATTTTATCTCTGGCTGGTTGTTTCTATGTGCGATGTGGAACTCATGTTGCTGGATGTTACTAATTTCCAAGAGTAGTTGGAAATTTAAAAAGTAAAGCATGTGTGATCTGCTAATATTTAAATATTGGAACTAGTTAAATATCTTAATAATTATCCATGGGTCACAAACTTAAAAACTTTGGCCAGGATAATCACCTTTTGTTTCCCCCATGTAGACTTTCTCTGAAAACCCACACTAGATACGGCATCCCTTTCAGTTGAGCTCCACGGGTGGCTCCATTCTGATGGCTCAGTATTTATGGCCCTGTATGTTTGATCTTGATTTTTTCCAAGAAGACTACCAACTCCAAGAGAGCAGGGAAATTTTCATCTTTTCTTCTCTAGGGTTTTGTATTTACTGCATCATCAATTGAAAGAATCAATGAATGGGTGACTACATAAATGAGTAAGTAAATTTCAAGCTAGCCAGATTAACTAAGATTATCAACAAGACCAGGAATAGGAGTTAAAAAACAGCAACACTGAAGAAAGCACAGAAATCTATAGATTTTCTTTTTTTTTAAGAACTTTTATTGAGATACAATTGACATAAAATAAGCTGCATATATTTAAAGCGTAACTATTGGTATTTTTTTTCCTATTAGTAATGTATATATGGCAATCCCAATCTCCCAATTCAATCCCCCCAACCACCCCCTGCCCCTTTGGTGTCCATATGTTTCTTCTCTACATCTGTGTCTCTATTTTTGCCTTGGAAACCGGTTGATTTCTACTATTTTTCTATATTCTGCAAATATGTGTTAATATACGATATTTGTTTTTCTCTTTCTGACTCATTTCACTCTGTATGACAGTCTCTAGGCCCATCCATATCTCTACAAATGTCCCAATTTGATTCCTTTTTACAGCTCAGTCATATTCCATTGTATATATGTACCACATCTTCTTTATCCATTCATCTGTTGATGGGCATTTAGGTTGCTTCCATGTCCTGGATATTGTAAATAGTGTTGCAATGAACATTGGTGTGCATGTGTCTTTTTGAATTATGGTGTTTTCTGGGTATATGCCCAGGAGTAGGATTGCTGGGTCATATGGTAACTCTGTTTTTAGTTTTTCAAGGAATCTCCATACTGTTCTCCATAGTGGCTGTATCAATTTACATTCCTACCAGCAGTGCAAGAATGTTCCCTTTTCTCCACACACTCTCCGGCATTTACTGTTTGTAGATTTTCGATGATGTTCTTTCTAACCGGTGTGAGGTGATACCCATTGTAGTTTTGATTTGCATTTCTCTAATAATTAGTGATGTCGAGCAGCTTTTCGTGTTCCTCTTGGCCATCCGTATGTCTTCTTTGCAGAAATGCCTGTGTAGGTCTTCTGTCCAATTTTGGTTGGGTTGTTTGTTTTTTTGATAGTGTGCTGCATGAACTGTTTCTATATTTTGGAGATGAATCCTTTCTCTGTTGATTCATTTGCAAATATTTTCTCCCATTCTGAGGGTTGTCTTTTCGTCTTGCTTATAGTTTCCTTTGCTGTGCAGAAGCTTTGAAGTTTCATTAGGTCCCACTTACTTATTTTTGTTTTTATTTCCATTACTGTAGGGGGTGGGTCAAAAAAGATCTTGCTGTGATTTATATCCAAGAGCGTTCTTCCTATGTTTTCCTCTAGGAGTCATATAGTGTCTGGCCTTACATTTAGGTTTATTTTGAGTTTATTTTTGTGTATGGTGTTAGGGAGTGTTCTAATTTCATTCTTTCACATGTAGCTGTCCAGTTTTCCCAGCACCACTTATTGAAGAGGCTGTCTTTTCCCCACTGTATATCCTTGCCTCCTTTGTCATAGATTAGTTAACCATAGTTTATCTCTGGGCTTCCTATCCTGTTCCATTGATCTATATTTCTGGTTTTGTGCCAGTACCATACTCTCTTGATTACTGTAGCTTTGTAGTAGTCTGAAGTCAGGGAGTCTGATTCCTCCAGCTCCATTTTTTTCCCTCATGATTTCTTTGGCTATTCGGGGTCTTTTGTGTCTCCATACATATTTTAGGATTTTTTGTTCTAGTTCTGTAAAAATTGCCATTGGTAGTTTGATAGGAATTGCATTGCATCTGTGGATTGCTTTGGGTAGTATAGTCATTTTCACAATGTTGATTCTTCCAATCCAAGAACATGGTATATCTCTCCATCTGTTTGTGTTGTCTTTGATTTCTTTCATTTGTGTCTTATAGTTTTCTGCGTACAGGTCGTTTACCCCCTTGGTTAGGTTTATTCCTAGGTATTTTATTCTTTTTGTTGCAGTGGTGAATGTGATTGTTTCCTTAATTTCTCTTTCTGATCTTTCATTGTAAGTGTGTAGAAATCCAAGAGATTTCTGTGTGTTAATTTTGTATCCTGCAACTTTACCAAATTCATTGATTAGTTCAAGTAGTTTTCTGGTGGCATCTTTAGGATTTTCTATGGATAGTATCATGTCATCTGTGAACAGTGACAGTTTTACTCCTTCTTTTCCAATTTGGATTCCTTTTATTTATTTTTTTTCTCTGATTACTGTGGCAAGGACTTCCAAAACTATGTTGAATAGTAGTGGGGAGAGCGGACATCCTTGTCTTGTTCCTGACCTTAGAGGGAATGCTTTCAGTTTTTCACCATTGAGAATGATGTTTGCTGTGGGTTTGTCATATATGGCCTTTATTATGTTGAGGTAGGTTCCCCCTATGCCCACCTTCTGGAGAGTTTTTATCATAAATGGGTGTTGAATTTTGTCAAAAGCATTTTCTGCATCTATTGAGATGATCCTGTGGTTTTTATCCTTCAATTTGTGAATATGGTGTATCACATCGATTGATTTGCATATATTGAAGAATCCTTGCATTCCAGGGATAAACCCCACTTGATCATGGTGTATAATCCTTTTAATGTGTTGTTGGAGTCTGTTGGCTAGTATTCTGTTGAGGATTTTTACATCTAAATTCATCAGTGACATTAGTCTGTAATTTTCTCATTTTGTAGTATCTTTGTCTGCTTTTGGTATCAGGGTGATAGAAGCCTCATAGAATGAGTTTGGGACTGTTCCTTCCTCTGCAATTTTTTTGGAAGAGCTTGAGAAAGATGGGTGTTAGCTTTTCTCTAAATGTTTGATAAAATTCCCCTGTGAAGCCATCTGGTCCTGGACTTTTGTTTGTTGGAAGATTTTTAATCACAGTTTCAATTTCGTTACTTCTGATTTATCTGTTTATGTTTTCTATTTCTTCCTGTTTCAGTCTTGTAGGGTTATACCTTTCTCAGAATCTGTCCATTTCATCAAGGTTGTCCATTTTATTTGCATATAGTTGCTTATAGTAGTCTCTTACGGTGCTTTTTATTTCTGTGGTGCCTGTTGTAGCTTCTCCTGTTTTGTTTCTAATTTTATTGATTTGAGTCCTCTCCCTCTTTTTCTTGATAAGTCTTGCTAAAGCTTTATCCATTTTGTTTATCTTCTCAAAAACCAGCTTTTAGTTTTACTGATTTTTGCTATTGTTTTCTTGGTTTCTATTTCACTTATTTCTGCTCTCATTTTTTTGATTTCTCTCCTTCTACTAACTTTGGGTTTTGTTTGCTCTTCTTTCCCTAGAGAAATCTATACATTTTCAAACTATGACCAGGCTTTACCTCATATACATTCTTTTTAGGAATCATGAAAGTAGTGAATTCCTTCTCTCTACAACAGTTGCATTCCTCATGCCTTATTCACTCAAGCAGCCATGGCAGAGAGATTGTGTAAATGAAGAACATCCAGTTTCCTTAGGGAGGAGTTTTACATCAGTACACACAGCCCAGGTGAGAACAGCCAATGGGACACTGAAGAGGCCTCTAGTAGGTACCCTAGCCAGCATTATCTCTAGAGTTTCAGCAGTAAATCTTGCTCTAGAAGGAACTTAATTTTAAGTTCCTCAATATTAATAAAAGCATTAAGGACCGGTATATTAAAAGTTTATTGACTAATTTTCCACTGTAATGTGTCGGTGATTCCTGTGCCGCTATATTATATTTTTATGAAATGGAAACACTGTGCTCCTAGGCTGCATGATAATGACAGTAAAAGAGCAAAAGATACTTGGAAAATCATTCATCAGGATCTGAGCCACTTTGGGTGAGGAAATTTAATACTAGTTTCATGGGGGATGCATAGAATGATTTAAAAAAATAATAAAGGAATTTGCCCAACTGGGGAAATGCTAAGAAGCACATAATACACTCAAGACTGGTTCATATACTATTTGGTTATGTGCAAGAGTAGATCTCTTTGTAAAAGTCTTCTTGATCATCAAGAAAAGAGAAGTTTAGATTACGGTCAATAACCTGTCATCAAAGGCTAAATCGCCATGTGTGATGGTCCTACCTCTCCCGTGGGATGGAGAATTATAATAATAATGATAACAGGACTCATAATAGTGAATGAGAGTTAAACATTCACTTTATCTCAGTAAGTGTGTGAAGCTTTTTATAGACCATGATCTCATTTATTCCTCATGATCACCCTATAAGATTGGCATTCTTATTAGATGAGGAAATGGGTCCAATATACTGCCCCCAGGCACGTAGCTGGTAAACAGCGTTATTCATACTCTAAACCAAGATGGAGGACCTACTCACCATGCATTTAACATGGCCTCTTGCTATAACACAGCAGCTTTGATGCCTTAGGAATGGACCCAGGGAGCAGCAACCAACCTCCAAAGCACACTCATATGTGAGAGTGAAACCAAGGAGTTGTGCAATAAAGCACATTTCATCAGGACATGAGATGCCAAGAGTTAAGTGGAATTGGGGGCTTCCCTGGTGGCACAGTGGTTAAGAATCTGCCTGCCAATGCAGGGGACACGGGTTCAATCCCTGGTCTGGGAAGATCACATATGTCATGGTACAACTAAGCCCGTGTGCCACGAGTACTGAGAATGCACTCAGGAGCCCATGCACCACAACTAGCCTGTGCACCCTAGAGCCTGTACTCTGCAACAAGAGAAGCCACTGCAATGAGAAGCCCATGCACCGCAACAAAGAGTAGCCCCCACTCACAATAACTAGAGAAAGCCTACACGCAGCAAATGAAGACCTAACACAGCCAAAAATAAAAATAAAATAAAAAATAAGCTAAACAAGAGTTAAGTGGAATAATCAGGTATGGGAAATAAGCTCAAGAAACATAATGATCAACACAGTGATGGGAAAGGACAGTAGAGAAAGAGTCATAGATTAGAGTGAGGGTCAGGAACAGATGTAATAAAGCCCTAACCTTTACAATTAGAGATGTAATTGATGACCAAGGCCAGCAACCATCTGACTACATGAACTCAAGAAAGGTGATGTGCTCCAGTCTAGCAGATGGAGGCTTGCTGGCATGGACTTGTGTGTGGTCCCTGTGTCATGCGATGGTCTGTATCAAATCAAGTAGGTTTGAGACTGATGGTTGTCTGTATAGGTAATTGGAATATTTGAATATGGATATCACTGATCATTGATCCTTTGAAGTCAAAATCTGACTTTTTTTCATATTGACCTAGTATTTTTGTCTTTGGAGCTAAAATCTTCAACATCTCATGCTATAGAAAGGAAAAAAAAAATCCAACAACTGTGTCCAATTCCTGCTCAAACAAGCTTTATGACCTTTGACCAGAGATGAACACATAGAGTAGACTCCTTCTGATGGCTAATTCTGCTTAATTAATGACTTTGAGAACCAGAGAAGATGATAGGAGGGTAAGTGTGCTAATAATACATCTATGCTTCTAGGAGACTACCCAGGTACCTGCGCCAATAGGACCATGCCAAGGTCCTACCATAACCCCTGAAGGGACTAAATGACTAAATGGCAGAGTTCAAACTTGTTAGAGGGGCATTGTATCTCTGTCATTGGAAGAGATTGGGCAGCTTCCCTTCCCCAGAATATAAACATGGCGGTTGTCCAACCAAAGGGTCAGCTCGCTGTGTTGACTCTAATCATGGTGGAATTGGCAGGGGATGTTAAGCCAGCCTCTTCTGCCTGTGGAGAGACACGCCGAGCAGGACAGCTACCCAGAAGCCCAGTGTTCAGTAGACATTGGTGAGATCAGTTCTTAGAGAGGGCAGGAGCAGAAAAGATTAAGGAAAAGCTCAGGTTGTGCTCTGAAGAGCTCTGAGCATCAAAAGGAAAACAGTCAAATCCACAGGAGTAGGGACAGACGGTAACACAACAGATGATGCTTGGAACATTCCGGTAGCCTCAGGAACTGAGAAGGGAACAAAGAGCAAAGGTAGGAGGGAGCAAAAGCTGGTTTAAGACAATTGTTTGCATGAGGCCAGGATGCTATGCTTGGCTTTGATTGGGTACCAGCCATGTAGTGTGTAATACTCAGCTGGACTTAAGAGCACATGGTTAGGTCAAGGAAAAAATAAATCCATCTTTGAATAGGTAGGAGCAGACTGGGCCAGCACCAGAGCCACCATGCTTTAATAGATACAAACTACCCACACCTATGGATCAAGCCAGGCTTCTGTAGCCCAAGGACTGAAACAAGATCAGAGGCCCGTTGCTCCCTATGCCTTTATGGTCTCCCTATAACCAGATGCCATCTTGGGGCAAGGAGAGGGGAGGGAAAGAGCCCTAGTAGAGAGTTAATTTCTGAATTGACTAAGTTTTTCCCCCAACAGAGTTGTTTTAACACCCTCCCCTCAAAAGACAATTTGAATCAGTAAAATTTGAGATACCCTAAAATGACTATTTATGATTTTCCTTCCCCAGCGGGATGGTGGGGAGTGGAGGGGGGCAGCTGTCTTTTTAGGAGCAATGTTTGAGCTGGAGGGTGAACAAATTTGTGACTCTGCTCTGTGAATGTTATTGTCATGGTGGGCATCATCCTGTCTGCTTCCCATGGGCGTGGGTGGAAATCAAAGACCTGGGAGATCAGGAAAAATCACACTGTACTCCTCCTGATTAGAAACCCATCACTCTGGGGAAACGTGACCCCTGGCAAGCCAGCAGAGTAGCAAGTCCACCATGGATGTTCAAAAGAGAAAGAAATCCGCAGAGTGTGTGAGCTTCTGATAGCCTTTGGTGCGTGCAAAGATGTGACTTGTTGCTATGGCGATACTTCTGGGATGAATGGATTATAACAGGAAATACCTTGAAACCCTTTTGCTTCAGCCAAAGCAGGAGCATCCATAAACGGAGGCTTGGTCAGGGGAACGTCCCTTCTGGCTGAGGCAGTAAACTCTCTTCTCTTTGGGGACACAGCAGGGCACTCCTCTGTCAATTTGGATTTATAGATCTTCACCACTGAAAGCTCCTCATCGTCAAGCATGGCAGACAACCTACTCCATAGAAAGGAAGCAAGACCCTGCCAGGGACTGTGGTAATATACTGCAGGGTGCATTTTCTGCCTCCCACTCTAGACCGACTTCCCTTTTTCTTCCAACCTGGCACACAATTTTGTGGTCAGTTTTCCCCTCCACCTGGCCTCAGATGAGTCTACTCACCCATTTATCAGGAACAGGAGCCAGTTGAAACAAATAAATAAGGTGGAAAGGAAAAGGACCTCAGCATCCCAAACCCCTCCATTGAGCTGTGGCTCAGGAATTACAGCACATTGTATTAAACCATTTCTTCTTGATGCATTGGGGCTGCTCGAAAGCCGACAGTGACATATGGGAAAGGCCCTGTTAGCAGGATTGGGGCTGTTGTGTGATAAATGACACAATATGTCAAAGAACATCTGTTATCCATCATGCCGGCTTCCTCGGAACACTTGGATAGAGAGAGAGAGGGGCTGGTGGGGAGGGGGCTGAGAGTTGGGTGAATTAGGGGGAAACAGGACCCTACACAGCTGGAAGAAGATAGGAAACGAGTCCCCTAACCTTGGGAGAGCAAAAGTGATTCAGAAAGATGAGCGAGCCAGTGAGTCTCTCCGGCAACCCACCATTCTCCCTGTCCCTTTCATTTCCTTTCCCTTGATTTTATTTTTAAAAAATTTAATCGGTTGAGGGGTGAGTGTATTAAACCATCATGCAGGCAGGTGAGGGGTTGGAGTTGGCTGTACCGTTGTTCTGTTCCTTTCATTCTCCAGACGCACCACTCTGGAGGTGCGTTGGATCTCTCCAGGGCGAGACAGACTCAGTCGAGCATTCTGCAACTTCATTGGCATGACAAGCTGTATTAGAATTGTCCAAGTGAATGCTCTGAAGCCCGTGTGTGAGAGCAGGTTTCGGGCCAGGAGGGATCTTTCATTTTGGATTTCTTTACATTTCATCCTTCTAACGTTCCTATCATAGTAATGCAAATGCCTGTCTTCCCTATCTGGATGCAAAGTTTCTGATTATTTTGTGTCAGGAGAGAAAACTTCCATTTGTTTTGGATTTCTCTTTGTAATATTACGAATGCAACTTTTCCAGGATGAAGCCAGGGGCACCCAGGAGGATAAATGGATTCCTTGCTTCCTTCAAAGATGCAACTGCTCATCATGTTATCTAAGAGAATAAATCTGTATTAGTGAGTCTGATAGATCAGAACCAGACATCCCTGGAGCTCATCTGCTTTTATTTTAGATGAGCTTGGAGGCAGAAATGCTTATTGAAAATAATTGCACTTTCATATTTACAGAGTCACTTTCCTTGGTGCTCATATTTCTTTCTAAGTATTTTTTATATCTCTTTAATATATATCTGGATTACTTTCCTGTGTAATAGAAGTAAAGAAAGGTACAGACAGGAGTAAGATGCTTTGATCCCCTCATCTGGGATCACCATAGGAGGTTTCATAAACTGCATTTCCCAGACTTCCAGGACAAGATTCCAGTTTGGAAGTTTTTAGATAGGGTTCGTAAATCTGAAATTTAAAAAAGTTTATCCAGTTGATTCTGAAGATCAATATAATGAACTAATCAGTTGCAATCTAAGTATCATTTTTTGACTTCTCCTGTTACTAGTATCCAGATTTCCCTCTGCGTATTTATCTCAGCCACTTCTCCACCATGTGATTAGTTTGTGACATACACCTGACCTTACACCATTCAGGCCAATGGGAGAGAGTGAGTCTTAAGACCTGGAGCTATTGCAAAAGGCTCTTTTCCTCTCTGGCAGTGGGTGAAGATGTGGGCCCTGGAATTACAGTGGGATGGCAGTTTGTTTGCTCTAGCCAGGGAAAGCCTCAAGCTGCTGGGGCTACTGTGTACATCCTGAGAATGAAACTGACACTGTGGAAAGCAGGCAGAGAGATGGAGAGAAAGTTGTTGGATCGATTGAGTTTCTTGATCTGGCCTGTCTGACTTGAAATCTGTGTCTAGATATTTCTGTAACATCAGCCAAAGTGTTTAAGCCAGTATGAGTTGGGTTTTAAATCACTCAACACCAAGAGTTCCACCTGATTAAAATGGCCAAATTTAGGAAAACCCTCAGTAAATCTCCTTCCAAATAGGTAGAGAATCCAAAATTAACATCAACCACGCACTTGATCCTAATAATACTTATTGAGTACCTGCCAAGGCCAAGCACGATACATGTAAAACTCAGGATAGAATACCCAAAGTGGTGAAGCTGAGTTTTTATCTTAAAGAGGGTGACTGAAGGACTTTCTCGTTGGTGCAGTGGTTAAGAATCTGCCTGCCAATGCAGGGACACGGGTTCGAGCCCTGCTCTGGGAAGATGCCACATGCCAAGGAGCAACTAAACCTGTGCGCCACAGCTATTGAGCCTGTGCTCTGGAGTCCGTGAGCCACAACTATTGAGGCCATGTGCCACAACTATTGAAGCCCACTTGCCTAGAGCCTGTGCTGTGCAACAAGAGAAGCCACTGCAATGAGGAGCCCATACACCATGATGAAGAGTAGCCCCCGCTCGCATCAACTAGAGAAAGCCCGTGTGCAGCAATAAAGACCCAACGCAGCCAATAAGTAAAATAAATAAATAAATTAATTAAAAAAAAAAAGAGGGTGACTGAAGGGAAGAGAGGAAGGTACACCTTAAGAAAGAGCTAATGATATAAGACAACACAAAAGTGTCAAAAGAGAAGCACAATCAGTCAGTATAAGGATGTCCAAGGAGGAAGAGCTCTCTCTGAACCAGTGAGATGAAAGCTACACACAGGAGGTACCATCTGAACTTGTTTTTCGTGACTCCCAAGGACCAATCAGCCATTATTGTTTACTTAAAAGGGATTTTGCCTTCTTTCTTGATCACACTTGGGTAACTTCTATGACTAAAGAGAGGATAAGGCAGAGCTCACCTCCCTTTAAGCAGGCACCACCACTCTTGATTTAAGCGAGCTGACACCATTGAGGGCATGGCCACAGGCCGGTAACTGGTACAAGGATGAGGGTAATTAATTACTCATCTGAATTACTGAGTTTAAACCCCCAGCTTCCCACACTTTGGCCCTTAAGGAGCAACACTGAGGATATTTCACCGTGGAGTGATGTCCTGGTGTATCTGAGAATAAAAATGTGGCAGTTTTATCTATGGTGTATTAGAGAAAAGTCAATCTTTCAGAAGAAAGGAAGTTCCACTAAGTATCTAGGCTAAAATCTCTTCAGTCTCTGATTAAATGTGGGAGCAATCATACACAACTCAATAACCAAAAAAACAAACAAACAAACAAAAAAACAAAACCCCAAACTAACAGCCCAATAAAAAAATGGGTAGAAGAACTAACTAGACATTTCTCCAAAGACATACAGGTGGCCAATACACACATGAAAAGATGCTCAACATCAGTAATTATTAGAGAAATGCAAATCAAAACTACAATGAGGTATCACTTCACACTGGTCAGAATGGCCATCATTAAAAAGTGTACAGATAACAAATGCTAGAGACGGTGTAGAGAAAAGGTAACCCTCCTACACTGTTGGTGGGAGTGTAAATCGGTACAGCCACTATAGAAAACAGTGTGAAAGTTCCTTAAAAAACTAAAAATAGAACTAGCATATGATCCAGCAATCCCACTCCTGGGTATATATCCTGAGAAAACTCTAATTCAAAAAGATACATGCACCCCAATATTCATAGCAGCACTGTTTACAATAACCATGACATGGAAACAATCTAAGTATCCATCGACAGATGAATGGATAAAGATATGGTACATATATATACACAATGGGATACTACTCAGTCATAAAAAAAAAAGAATGAAATGATGCCATTTGCAGCAACATGGATGGATCTAGAGATTATCATACTAAGTGAAGTAAGTCAGACAGAGAAAGACAAATACCAAATGTGGAAGCACTCAGATTGGCAGAGAGGGGCTTGAGGTCAAATAGACACAGAGCAGTTAGCAATTAATTGGTTGTGGAGGGTAAAGGGAGAGGAGCAAGCTGGATGTGATTTTGAAGTTTTTAACCTGAGATAATAGGGAACTTACTGTTTAAAATTTAACTCAAAAGCAAACACCAAAAAAAGTTAGGAGAAGCTGATTTTTGGAGGAATAGAATACTTTCAATTTCAAATATTTTGAATTTAATTGGCTGGCAAGTCATTTGTGTGCAGATATTTCTGGCAGGTACATGGGAAATGAGGGGGTGGTAAAGCAAAATGAAGTTGAGGTTACAGCTGCAGCTTTTGGAGTAACACACAATGTTAAAACTGTGGGAATAGATTTAAAGCCCAATAAAGAGAATATATAGAGAGAAGATATGAAGCTCAATGACAAAATATGAGCAGATTTCTGCGATAAAAGGAATTAATGGACTCAGAAATTATAGATGAGTTAGTCAATGACGTAGTAGCGATAACAGAAATAACCACCACAGTGATAATAACTAGTGGCCCGGTGCTAGGCTGTAAGCTCCACACAAATGTATTTTTGAACAATCAACAGCACCTTTTCATTTAAGTAAAGAAGAAAAGGTCAGAGGACAGATCTAATTATAGAAAAATCTAAGGCAACCGTATTGACTGTCTTTGAAGGCGGTGTGAGATCTTTCACTGGTGGAATAGAGGTTCTACTATTCAGAAGCCTGTGCTGTGGAGCCAGAAGACTTGGGATTGAATCCCTGCTCTGCACTGACTAGCCATGTGTTCTTGGCCAAGTGGCCTAGTTTCTTCTTCTATAAAAATGTGGAGAATATTTACTGTTATGGACTGAATGTTTGTGTGCCCTGTCTCTCAAATTCACATGTTGTAGCTTCAACCCCAATGTGATGAAACTAGGTTAGGATATGGGGCCTTTGGGAGATACTTAGGTATAGATGAGGTCAGGAGGGTGGAGCCCCCATGGTGGGACTAGTGCCCTTGTAAGAAGAGGAAGAGACACCAGAGACACCTCTCTGCCATGAGGACACAGTGAGAAGACAGCTGTCTGCAAGCTGGGAAGAGAGACCTCACCAGACACGGAATCTGCTGACACCTTGATCCTGAACTTTCTAGCCTGCAGGACTGTGATAAATAAATGTTTGTTGTTTAAGCCATCCAATCAATCTATGGTATTTTTTAAAGCAGTCCAAGCAGACTAAGACATTTACCTACCCCACAGGCTCACTGCAAGGATTAAATAATGAATACTTGGTACAATGCTCAATGTAAGATGTCTCTTCAGAGTGTGGAGAAGGTGGGCGGCCCCAGCTGAGACTAGGCAGTGTTGCTATGCTGTCCATCCAGTTAGGGCAGCCTCCTGGTCCTCAGAAAGGCAGATTCCAAGATGCTGTACCCATGCCTGTGAGCGGAGGTGCTGAGAAATGGCATGCCTGATCCTCACACGTGGGAGAGCCATACTTTGGTTTGCTACCACGGTCAGGGGCATCCATGGCTTGGTCTGCAGAATGCTAAGCTGCAAATAACTC
This sequence comes from Hippopotamus amphibius kiboko, assembly GCF_030028045.1. Classification (NCBI taxonomy): domain Eukaryota; kingdom Metazoa; phylum Chordata; class Mammalia; order Artiodactyla; family Hippopotamidae; genus Hippopotamus; species Hippopotamus amphibius. The sequence continues at coordinate 140,278,459 of NC_080187.1, forward strand.
CCTTTCTCTTTCACTGGTCTATTCCCCACCCTACCCCACCCCCCAAAAAATCCAGAGGGTGCCTTGCTGTGCACCATCTCTTCACCGATCTGTGACCCTCCGTGTCATCTTACTCCAGCAGCTCACAAATACTGTAGCCGTGGATCCCTAGTGCACCTCTGACTCTGTGAATGTCGGTCTGATCAGAGACAGCTCTTCTCCATGGCTAGACAAATGGATTGTGGCATGATAGCCACTTAACTCAGTCTCCTCCTCATACCTGGGGCCCATTTTCATGATGGATTTGACTGTTGTCTGTCAAAGGCAACAGTGCTCACCTTTACCCAGCAGAATCTCCCTGATTTTTTTTTTTTAACTATACACTTTTTCCTTTTTGTTAAATCCCTACCCTAGACCCAGTGCATGTGAGTGTCTAGGGATGGGGATGGGTCATGTGTACTTTTATAAAGCTCCTTGGATGATTCTGTGGTAAAGTCACAAATTTAAGGAGAGAAATCTTAGAAAAATTCAACTGGATTTTGTTTGTTTGTTTGTTTGTTTGTTCTGGAATGAAATGTTTGGGGCCACATGTTTCCTGTCTCCTAGATTAAACAAACATTAATTTTAAACATTATTTGTTCTGTTTATTAAGACTGGAAGGTGACTCCTTGTTTATCCAAAACTTAATTTTTTGACTATAATTATTTTAGAATAGAGTCAAAATGATAGATTTTGGGTTAGGGACACCTGGGTTCAAATTTCAGTCCAGCTACATACTAACTGTGGCTTTGGGGACATTATGTCACCTCTTTGAGCCTCATCTATGAAATGCAGGGGTTGTCCACCTCCGAGGTTAGGTTTAAAGAAGATACTGAACACAAATTCCTCAGCTCAGTACCTGGACATGGAATGTACTTTAAACAATAACTATTGTCTTAAGTGTTTACTGATTAATCAATAGATATTCTTATTGCACTATCCTCATAATATCCCAGATATTTGTAAATTCAAATCAGGATTTTCCATCTGGGACTTGTCAGAAAATAATAAGATCTTCTAGGACGTGTTTTAGTGAATAGCCATCCTTTCTTTGAAAATATCCATTTACAGACACGTACGCACAGACTGCTCATGGCTGTTAGTAACTGACTACGTAGAGGCTCATCACTGAATATTTTTTCCTGTTTTGAGACTGTGTTTCTACTATAACTCAACTGATTGGATGCTTTCTTTCCCATCCACTAAACTTTTGGGATGTTTGACTTTCTCAGGACTTTTACGGTGTCTTGCTTTAAAAAAAAAATATTTGTAGAATTGAAATTATGTTAGACTTTCCCTTTATCAAAATCCCTTGAAAAACAGCCTTCCTATGTTTCTGAATCTTTAATTAGTTAATCCTTGGTCACATGTGGTTACCTGTCAGCCTTTGGCCAGGGAGCACTTGGAACTTCAAGAATTGTATTAAGATTGCACACCAGGCAGTAGAAGTAATTCCTCCAAAGGAGGATCCAGATGCAATGGTAGAGGCAAAATAATTCATGTCTCCTCTTCATCTTCCATTACTTACAAGAATTGCCTTCTCAATGTCTCTCGTGTCTCCTGTTGTCTCTAGGCTTTGGTCTCTGTTCTAACATATCTTCCTAACTACTTCTGCTTTCTCCCAATTTTTATGTTTTGCACATGTCTATAAGATTAAACACATTTACCATATATTGAAACCTTCAGTGACTTCTAATCTTTACTTTATAAAGTTTGAACTCTGCCTGGCATCCAAGGCCCTACAAAATCTGTGTCTTACTGATATTTATGATTTTATTGTTTAGAAATCTCTACCTGGACTAGCTTTTCAATGAATTTGCTCTTTCATCCTGAAGCTGCCCTCTGTCTATTGGTAGAGGAGCCCTATTCCAGCCAAGAGAGCTTTCCTGAACATGTCATATACATTCATTAGATTTCTTAGGAGTGACCTGAGTATAATCTCCAGACTCATCTCTTACCATTTCTGGAATACTCCCTTACTCTCCATCCCCACCCTATACACCCATCATGCTAAAAATCTTACACGTCTCTGGGACTTCCCTGGTGGCCCACTGGTTAAGATTCTGCACTTCTGCTGCGGGGGGGTGGGGGGGTGGGTTTGATCCCCAGTTGGGGGAAGTAAGATCCCACATGCTGTGGGGGCACTTTCAAAAAAGGGAAAACAACAACAACAACAACAACAAAAATCTTTCAGGTCTCTGGGCTGGCTGCTCCCTCTACCTGGAATGCTCTTCCCCCACACATCTGCATAGCTTCTTCTGCCCAAATGTCATCTTATTAGAGAGGGCTTTCCTGATCAATTGCTATCATGAAGCATGCCCTGCACAGCACTCTCTACCTGCCTTACCCTTCTTAATTGTTTCTACTGCACTTAGCATCATCTGACATAATATATGTTCAATGGTGTGTTTATTACATGTCTTCCCCTCTACATGGTAGTCCCATGAGGATAGGGACTTTTTCCTGCCCACTCTCTATCTCCAGCTTCTGGAAGCATACGTAAGGCACTCAGTTATGATTTGTTAAATAAATGAATATGTGCTAAAGACATGGAAAGACATGTGTTCTCATGTGATCAAATACAGGCAACCGTTCCCACCAGCCATTCATATTCTCCTTTCCACATCAACAGACAGACACCTAAATTAAATATAGATGCGTGTTCCTGAATCTTCAGATCCAATATGGGCACAATGATATTAATAATACAAAATCCATCATGTCTGGCATCACTTTAAGGAGATTGGGAGAGGAGAGGAGAAGGCTTGAATGCTTCTCCCTGCAGCAATTCCATAGCCCTCTTAATAATATTTTCGTAGCTTGATAGAGGCATTTTATCCCAGAAAGCAGCCTGACATTTATCCTGGATTGCCTGAATTTACTGCTGCAGTTACGAGCAAAAAGCTGTCAGGTTTTAGAGTTTTCTCATCCGTGGGAAGCTGGTCAATTTATTTTATTAGGATCTTTTCCAGTGCCTGACCCTAAAATAACCAATTTCAGTGTTTACATTCTTAGTGGCAAGCTAATGAAGAGCACTTGGCAGCTACGCCCAGCCCTAGATGTCTGAGCAAAACCTGGTGATCACGGCAACAAAAACCTCCCAGTGGAACCCACTGGAAAAAGATCTCTTATCTAGCATTCTTTTCTTTTACCTCATATTGTTTTGTGAATAGATGATTCATGAAAATAATTCTGTAAATGTTGTGAAATTATGCTTTCCACCCTCTGCTGCACATTGGTACTTGATAGCTACAACTTGCCTTTTTTGAGGACAGTCTATTTTTCACTGTTTCTTCTTCCCCTCAGTTTCTCCCTCCCATCTATATGTCATTTGCTTGCTTTCTTCACTTAGTGCTGAAGGCTTTTTGGGATTGTTGAGTCTATGGGGAAAACCTTAGAAAAGTTCCCTTACAGGTGCACACAGAGAAAGGATCCTGAGGGCATCTGAGAGTACTATGTATGTACCCATGGAGATCCCTTCAGCCTTGTCACCAACAATTCTGCCCATTAGAAGTGAACCTAAGCATGGATAAGAATGTAAGAGTGATTCAGACTCTCCTATATATCTGGTGGGAGTGCTACTTTGGAAGACATTTTTGAACTTTCTTTACATTAAAAAAGCACACTTCTACGTTTCAGTAATTCCATTCCTAGGTATTTACCCCAGAGAAATGAAAACACATGTGCACATGATTGCTTATAGCAGCTCTGGTCATAATTGCCTCAAACTGAAAATCATCCACATGCTTATCAACACATGAATAGAAAAGCAAACTGAGACATATCCATACAATGGATTACTGCTCAACAATACAAAGGAAAAAATATGATACGTGCTGTAATATGGATGAATCTCAAAAACATGCTTAGCGAAAGAATCTAGACACAAGAAGGCTGCATTCTATGTGATTCTACTTTATGAAATTATTGAACAGGCAAAGCTAATTTAAAGTGAAAGAAAGTAGATTGATAGTTTTCTGGGGACAGTGGGTGGCTATTGACTACAGACAGGCATGAGGGAACATTTTTAGGTGATGAAAATGTTCTATATCTTGATTGAAGTGGTGATTATGTGGGTATATACACTTGTGAAAATGCATCAAACTGTTCCCTTCAAATGGGTGCATTTAGTTGATTTAAAATAAAAACAAAACAAAATGAAAACAAAATGAACTCATGTTTAAAGTCTATTCTCATCCACATCCTTCACCTGCCAAACCCTCTGTCCAAAAAGAACTCTTGCCTCCCTGAAACTCTGCTGACCATTTACTCATTAGGAGAGTTTTAGAACACTTAATTAATTTGTTATTTAAAAAAAAGCTCTGAATTTAAGATCTGGTTCTGCTAGCTTCTTCCTGTGATATCTCAGGGACAGCAACTAATGATAAAGACACTGACATGATTAAAATGTATTGATTGCTTAAAATACCTGGCATTTGTAGTGCTTTACATCATCATATCAAGTTCTTAGCACAGTGCCTAGTGCATAAGAGGCATACCATAAATATTTATTGAATAACAGGATGACCCTTATGACAATATTATAAATATGTCATCATTTTATCATCATTTTATAGATAAGGAAACTGAGGTTAGAGAGGTTAAGTAACTTTTTCAAAATCTCTGAGTTAATTAATTGGCAAAGCCAGGTTTTTATTCCAGGTTTCTAACATTTGTTTTTCCATTGTTAGTTTGATTTAGTACAGAGAATATTACCTCCCAGTTGGTTGTTCTTATGTACAATTGTTATTATATTTATGTTGTATATCTGAGTCATGTGCCTTACTGATGATCAAATAGTTTAAAACATGAGAACAATCTTTGTAAACTCTAAAGATTTGTAGAACTATGAGAGGTAAGCAATATGATTTAATGTAGAATTTGGCTTTCTTTTTATCTATCACAAGAAAAGCTAATATTTTTTGAGTGCTTATGAGGTACACGTTATTTTAAGTGCTGTATAGTATGTTTAATCGCTCAGCTCTCACCAAAACTCTATGGGGTAGATCATCAGTATTTCATTCTGTGGAACTGAAAACCACAGCCACAGAAACATAGAGAAAATGAAAAAGCAGAGGACTTTGTACCAGATGGAGGGATAAGATAAAATCCCAGAAAAACAACTAAGTGAAGTGGAGATAGGCACCCTTCCAGAAAAAGAATTCAGAATAGTGATGGTGAGGATGATCCAGGACCTTGAAAAAAGACTGGCTGCAAAGATTGAAAAGATGCAAGAAAAGTTTAACAAAGACCTAGAAGAATTAAAGAACAGACAAAGAGAGATAAGCAATATAATAACTGAGATGAAAAATACACTAGAAGGAATCAATAGAAGATTAACTGTGGCAGAGGGGCAAATAAGTGACCTGGAAGAAAGAATGGTGAAAATCACTGATGCTGAAAAGAATAAAGAAAAAAGAATGAAAAGAACTGAAGATAGCCTAAGATACCTCTGGGACAGTGTGAAACGCACCAACATTCACATTATAGGAGTCCCAGAAAGAGAAGAGAGAGAGAAAGAACCTGAGAAAATATTGGAAGAGATTATAGTTGAAAAATTCCCTAACATGGGAAAGGAAATAACCACCCAAGTCCAGGAAGCTCAGAGAGTCCCAGGCACGATACAACCAAAGGGAAACATGCCAAGACACATAGTAGTCAAATTGAAAAAAATTAAAGACAAATAAAAATTATTAAAAGCAACAAGGGAAAATGACAAATAACACACAAGGGAACTCCCATAAGGTTAACAGCTGATTTCTCAGCAGAAACTCTGCAAGCAAGAAGGGAGTGGCATGATATATTTCAAGTGATGAAAGAGAAGAACCTAAAACTAAGAATACTCTACCCAGCAAGGATCTCATTCAGATTTGATGGAGAAAATAAAAGCTTTACAGACAAGCAACAGCTAAGAGAATTCAGCATCACCAAACCAGCCCTACAACAAATGCTAAAGGAACTTCTCTAAGCAGGAAACATAAGAGAAGAAAAGGACCTACAGAAACAAAAACAAAACAATTAAGAAAATGGTAATAGGAACATACATATCAATAATTACCTTGAATGTAAATGGACTAAATGCACCAACCAAAAGACACAGACTGGCTGAATGGATACAAAAACAAGACCCATATATATGCTGTCTCCAAGAGACCCACTTCAGACCTAGGAACACATACAGACTGAAAGTGAGGGGATGGAAAAAGATATTCCATGCAAATGAAAATCAAAAGAAAGCTGGAGTGGCAATACTCATATCAGATAAAATAGACTTTAAAATAACAAATGTTACAAGAGACGAGAAAGGATACTATATAATGATCAAGGGATCAATCCAAGAAGAGGAGATAACAATTATAAATACACATACACCCAACAGAGGAGCACCTCAATATGGCAAATGCTAACAACTATAAAAGAGGAAATTGACAGTAACACAATAATAGTGGGAGACTTTAACACCCCACTTACACCAATGGACAGATCATCCAGACAGAAAATTAATAAGGAAACACGAGCTTTAAATAACAAAACAAACCAGCTAGATTTAATAGATATCTATAAGACATTACATCCAGAAACAGCAGATTACACTTTCTTCTCAAGGGCGCACGGAACATTCTCCAGGATAGATCACATTTTGGATAACAAATCAAGCTGTGGTAAATTTAAGACAATTGAAATCATATCAAGCATCTTTTCCGACCACAACGCTATGAGATTAGGAATCAATTACAGGAAAAAAGTGTAAAACATATGGAGGCTAAACAATACGCTACTAAATAACCAAGAGATCACTGAAGAAATCAAAGAGGAAATCAAAAAATACCTAAAGACAAATGGCAATGAAAACACAGCAATCCAAAACCTATGGGATACGGCAAAAGCAATTATAAGGAGGAAGTTTATAGCAATACAATCCTACCTCAAGAAACAAGAAAAATCCCAAAAAAACAATCTAAACTTACACCTAAAGGAACTAGAGAAAGAAGAGCAAAGAAAACCCAAAGTTAGTAGAAGGAGAGAAATCATAAAGATCAGAGCAGAAATAAATGAAATAGAAACCAAGAAAACAATAGCAAAAATCAATAAAACTAAAAGCTTGTTCTATGAGAAGGTAAAAAAAATGGATAAACCTCTAGCAAGACTCATCAAGAAAAAGAGGGAGAGGACTCAAATCAGTAAAATTAGAAACAAAATAGGAGAAGTTACAACAGGCACCACAGAAATAAAAAGCACCGTAAGAGACTACTATAAGCAACTATATGCAAATAAAATGGACAACCTTGATGAAATGGACAGATTCTTAGAAAGGTGTAAGTTTCCAAGACTGAATCAGGAAGAAATAGAAAATATGAACAGACTAATCACAAGTAATGAAATTGAAAGTGTGATTAAAAATCTTCCAACAAACAAAAGTCCAGGACCAGATGGCTTCACAGGTGAATTCTATCAAACATTTAGAGAAGAGCTAACACACATCCTTCTCAAACTCTTCCAAAAAATTGCAGAGGAAGGAACACTCCCAAACTCATTCTATGAGGCTCCTATCACCCTGATACCAAAACCAGACAAAGATACTTCAAAAAAAGAAAATTACAGACCAATGTCACTGATGAATTGAGATGCAAAAATCCTCAACAAGATACTAGCCAACAGACTCCAACAACACATTAAAAGGATCATACACCATGATCAAGTGGGGTTTATCCCTGGAATGCAAGGATTCTTCAATATACGCAAGTCAATCAATGTGATACACCATATTCACAAATTGAAGGATAAAAACCACAGGATCATCTCAATAGATGCAGAAAATGCTTTTGACAAAATTCAACACCCATTTATGATAAAAGCTCTCCAGAAGGTGGGCATAGAGGGAACCTACCTCAACATAATAAAGGCCATATGAGACAAACCCACAGCAAACATCATTCTCAATGGTGAAAAACTGAAAGCGTTACCTCTAAGATTAGGAACAAGACAAGAATGTCCATTCTTACCACTACTATTCAACATAGTTTTGGAAGTCCTTGCCACAGTAATCAGAGAAGAAAAATAAATAAAAGGAATCCAAATTGGAAAAGAAGGAGTAAAACTGTCACTGTTCACAGATGACATGATACTATCCATAGAAAATCCTAAAGATGCCACCAGAAAACTACTCGAACTAATCAATGAATTTGGTAAAGTTGCAGGATACAAAATTAACACACAGAAATCTCTTGGATTTCTACACACTAACAATGAGAGATCAGAAAGAGAAATTAAGGAAACAATCCCATTCCCCATTGCAACAAAAAGAATAAAATACCTAGGAATAAACCTAGCTAAGGAGGTAAACGACCTGTACTCAGAAAACTATAAGACACAAATGAAAGAAATCAAAGACAACACAAACAGATGGAGAGATATACCATGTTCTTGGATTGGAAGAATCAACATTGTGAAAATGACTATATTACCCAAAGCAATCCACAGATTCAATGCAATTCCTATCAAACTACCAACGGCATTTTTTATAGAACTAGAACAAAAAATCCTAAAATATGTACGGAGACACAAAAGACCCCGAATAGCCAAAGCAATCATGAGGGAAAAAAATGGAGCTGGAGGAATCAGACTCCCTGACTTCAGACTATACTACAAAGCTACAGTAATCAAGAGAGTATGGTACTGGCACAAAACCAGAAATATAGATCAATGGAACAGGATAGGAAGCCCAGAGATAAACTATGGCCAGCTAATCTATGACAAAGGAGGCAAGGATATACAGTGGGGAAAAGACAGCCTCTTCAATAAGTGGTGCTGGGAAAACTGGACAGCTACATGTAAAAGAATGAAATTAGAACACTCCCTAACACCATACACAAAAAGAAACTCAAAATAAACCTAAATGTAAGGCCAGACACTATATGACTCCTAGAGGAAAACATAGGAAGAACGCTCTTGGACATAAATCACAGCAAGATCTTTTTTGACCCACCCCCTAGAGTAATGGAAATAAAAACAAAAATAAATAAGTGGGACCTAATGAAACTTCAAAGCTTCTGCACAGCAAAGGAAACTATAAGCAAGACGAAAAGACAACCCTCAGAATGGGAGAAAATATTTGCAAATGAATCAACAGAGAAAGGATTTATCTCCAAAATATAGAAACAGTTCATGCAGCTCAATATCAAGAAAACAAACAACACAATAAAAAATGGACAGAAGACCTAAATAGGCCTTTCTCCAAAGAAGACATACAGATGGGCAAGAGGCACGTGAAAAGCTGTTCAACATCACTAATTATTAGAGAAATGCAAATCAAAACTACAATGAGTATCACCTCACACTGGTTAGAATGCACATCATCAGAAAATCTACAAACAGTAAATTCTGGAGATGGTGTGGAGAAAAGGGAGCGCTCTTGCACTCTTCGTGGGAATGTAAATTGATACAGCCACTATGGAGAAGAGCATGGAAATTTGTTGAAAAACTAAAAATAGAGTTACCATATGACCTAGCAATCCTACTCCTGGGCATATGCCCACAGAATGCCATAATTCAAAAAGACACATGAACTCCAATGTTCATTGCAACACTATTTACAATATCCAGGACATGGAAGCAACCTAAATGCCCATCAACAGATGAATGGATAAAGAAGATGTGGTACACATATACAATGGAATATTACTCAGATGTAAAAAGGAACGAAACTGGGACATTTGTACTGATGTGGATGGACCTAGAGACTGTCATACAGAGTGAAGTGAGTCAGAAAGAGAAAAACAAATATATATTAACACTTAAATGCGGAATATAGAAAAATGGTACAAATCAACTGGTTTCCAAGGTAGAAACAGAGACAGAAACATAGAGAACAGACATGTGGACACCAAGTGGGGAGAGCGTGGGACAGGGTTGTGGTGAGGGAGAATGAATTGGGAGATTGGGATTGCCATATATACATTACTAATAAGAAAAAAAATATCAAATTGTACACTTTAAATATATGCAGTTTTTTGTATGTCAGCTGTATCTCAATAAAAGTTCTTAAGGGAAAAAAAAACCTGTGGGGTTGATATACCATCAGCAACACCATTATTGTCATCATTTCCATTTTACAGATGAGAAAACTGTGGTTCATGCAGGGCTTCCGGTCACACAGGCAGTAAGTGGCAGAGCTGGGATTTGAATCCAAATAGTCTCTATACAGGTATCTCATAATCATCACCTTGTACTCTCTCATCCATCCGTCCATCCATCTCCAAAGCAATCGTTCTCAGCATTTTCTCTTGAAACATATCTGACCATGTTCATTCAGTGATACTCTCACATCATTGTCATTCATGACGGTTGACCACATAGATTAACAGACTGCAATTACACAGTTTTATGTGAATCAGTTGAAAATTTCACTTTTTTCTTATTCAGGTTGAGAACTGATGCTCTTGATTAAAGCAACAGCAACAAACAAATAAACAAAAACTGTGGCATGGCATGGTTTGGCTTTCATTATTGCCAGCCTGAGTTGGATAAATTCAACATTAGTAATTTATGACACTTATCTGGATAATGTCATCTTAAGTTGAAAAACACAAAGGGCTAACTCCTCCAAAAAGCTATCCTGCTTATTCCATCTATAGTGTGTTTCCTCCTGCCATTGTAAATCTGTTGGCCAAGTCTAGCATGGGATGGCAGAATGTTGACTCTTCTGCTGAACAGTGAAAGGACCCAGCCGTGCATTAGTATTCTTTCAAAGGACTGTACAGTGCTGGGCACAATAGGTGATGGTGTCTTCCAGAGCAACTGAGAAGAGGAGACTCTTGCAATATCGTATTCAGAGGAAAAGCCCTCGTAGGACCTGAGTGGTTTATTCCTCAGTTTGCCATCCATGTCTGCAGGCTGGATCTCACATTTGGGACAGGAGTCCTGGATAAGAATAAGTTCAGAGGAGGTCTGGCAAAGCCACTGCTTGATTAAGATGTCTCAGGGAGCTGGACTTCCCTGGCGGTCCAGCGGTTAAGACTGCGCTTCCAACGCAGGGGGTGCCAGTTTGATCCTTAACTGGAGAACTAAGATCCCACATGTGGCGTAATGTGGTGGGGGGATGTTTCAAGGGTGGAACTGTGATTAACCATGCCTCTAGAGCAAATAAAACAATCTATTTCATGGAAGCCTTGATGCTTCGATTGAAGAAAGAAATTATTGCATTATTAAATAGATGTCAGTTTTACCTGATTGGTTTTAGAAAACAGAGCCTATGTAAAATGCTTTCACGTTGTCTTTATAATCTTTGCTATTGTGCTGACGGAGGTGGTGTGGCCAACATTTGAACATCTCAAAAAAGGGCAGCCTGTACTCTGCAGACTGATATATTTATTAGCTATTCATTGCTGATTCTTTAAAAAATACACACACACACAGATCACACACTATACTTTGTCTAGTTAGTAAACTAAATGGACAAAATCCCTTTCATCATGGAGCCTAACCAAAATTACTTTTTTTTTTTCCTGGAAAGCTGTGCAAAGGGACAGAATAAGATATCTTTCTATAGCTCTTTCTCTATTATTTATTTTTACTTAAATAAATACACTTGGTTTTCTTTTCTGTTGCAAAAGTAACTTCTTCCTTAAAGGCAAAAAACCAGAATAATCATTTGATCTGTGAGATATGCAACAAACTTTGATCTTCTGTGTGCGTGCACAGAGAGCTTTTTATTTGTAATGGTGCTGTAGTTGACACACTAGGTTTTTTGATTCTCTCAGGTGAAGAGGAGTGTTACTCAACAGGTTTGTGGCAATCTCCTTACTTAAGATCCTTCTGGGAACAATTCCAACAGCTGAAATCTTTGCTTTCTGAAAAGGACAGGACACCGAAATCATACTCAACATAAAAGGAATCATTATGAAGATTTAACTCATTCAGGAGAATTCCAGAATCAGGAATGTATGATTAGGATATCATGTCTAGGGGAAAGTGTCTCTACTATGCTTCAAACTTCATATCTTACAGAAAGACTTAAGACCAATCTTGAAACCAAACAAGATTAGAAACCTTCTGGGGACCACCTGCAGGATATGTCTGCCTGGTAGTCATATTGTGCAGGATTGTGCAGGTTTGTTGGCTTAAAGGATTATATAAGTCATCCCCTTTCTTTTCTTTTTCTAAAAAATTTATTTATTTAATTTATTGGCTGCATTGAGTCTTTGTTGCTGTGCACAGGCTTTCTCTAGTTGTGGAGAGAGGGGGCTACTTTTCATTGTGGTGCACAGGCTTCTTATTGTGGTGGCTTTTTTGTTTCACAGCACAGGCTCTAGGTGCGTGGGCTTCAGTAGTTGCAGCACGTGGGCTCAATAGTTGTGGCTCATGGGCTGCAGAGCACAGGCTCAGTAATTGTGGTACCCGTGCATAGCTGCTCTGTGGCATGTGGGATCTTCCCGGTCCAAGGATTGAACCTGTGTCCCCTGCATTGGCAGGCAGATTCTTAACCACTGCACCACTAGGGAAGTCCCCATCTTCTTTCATCAATCAAAGTAAAGGTTTATTTTCTGCCGGTAGAGTAGAAAAAAAGGATAATGTTAGAAACACATGTTACAGTCATCAGTTCTCCTAATTCCTCTGAGATTTTCTGGGCCTGGGATGAGTGGGGATCCCAGATTCTTCCACACAGGGTTGCTGGAGTCTTTCAACTTTCATTGCCTTCAATCACATGAGTAGTCTGGTGTAAAGGGAACACCGACAGAATAAAAGTGGAAACAATGGGAGATGAATAGTAGGAAAAATAGCCCTGCTTTTCTTGTTGGAAAGCAAATCGACTACCCCCTTATACTACCACTTTAAAAAACGAGTTAAATCAACCCAATAATAAGGCTCAGCAGGCTGGCTGAAATAAGGTCAACTAGTACGAGTAGATCCCAGTCTGAAGAAACATGAAGATCAAGCCAGTTTTCCCCAACATTTAGAGGATGGGTTTCTTTAAAAAAATTAAAACTTGAAGAAGTAGATAACAAAATTAAAATAATTATAATTACCTTTAGTTTGTGAAACACAAGGTCAAAAGGCTGCATCTTATGTCAGCCATTTGCTATTTATACTACTAACCTTGGGTTTTATCTCTGTCATTGTGACCCATGTGAGAGATTTTGTGGTTTAGTGCCCAAACAGACCATTTCCAGCCCGAGGTTAAAGGATGATATGGTCTTATTTTCTTGTTTGTTTTTGGGTAAGTGTGCTAGGTAAATGTATTCTAGGTCAGAGGACCTCAATCTTAGATGGGGTTCCCTGGAGAGCTTTACAGATCACCTTCACAGATCTGTAAAGATCACCATTACAGATCACCTCTACCCTTTTTAAAGGCCCTGGGTACCTTTAATGTGTCCCCAGAGTAGAAACCCACTGCTCTAGGAAGACTTGCATTCCCTGCACTGGTCCACAGGGGAGTGGAACTTGGTTTATATCGAATTTTGCTTTAATGAGAAAAACTTCAAAAGGAATCAACCAAAGTAGCATCTTGCTTACCCGAACTCTTTTTTCTGGGAGAGAAGAATTTTCAGTGAACCCTGTTTATGCCTAGCCATATTCTTCCCCAAGCCCCATCTGAGAAGACGTTGTTACAATATCTGATATCTATATAGTACTTGTCTCCCTGGAGCGCACATACCATGCAGATTTGTTTTAAGATCCCATTAATCCTCACAGATTTTTTATGTAGGATTTCACAGGAGTATCACATCAATATATAAATGTTGGAAACACTATTTAAAATATATACATAAGTGCCATATGATTTTTTTAACTTAATATTTACATCCCATAACTATTCAAGCATACATGTGTGTCTGTGTATATAAGCATAAAATATATGTGGCATATATTAAATACAACCCCCACCCCCAGTGCGTTTGTATTTATCAACATTGCTTTTCAAAGCCTTCTTTTAATCTTTAGTGCCCCATTTTTTTCTTTCTCTTTCCTTTTGCAGGAGTTTTCATCTCTCTTTATTACTGAAATTCCCATGGCTGCACTTCCGGTGGCTCGCTCACTGTGATTGTTTATTTCTCATGCACTCCTGGTGACATAGTTGTTTCATAGTGATCACAGGATTGCAGCATCCACTGCTTGGAATCTCCCATCCAGGCCCTCCCTGCCTTACTTAGTCCACACACAGTCTTTCCTGTCTGGGACTCCTTTTCTTTAGTCAATTGCCTGCAAAGTCTGTTGCTCCATCAATTGAGAAATAGATATTGGTAACCTACAATTGCCAGCATCTATTTCAAAAGGCAGTGCCACTTAGGAGTTGAGAATATACACTGAGGGGTCAGACGGATCTGGATTCAACTTGTACCATTTTCTAAGCATATGACCACTCTGAGCCTCTTCTGTTGAGTGGTTGTAAGGCTAAGTTGAGATAATCTGCATTGTGTGGAATGCAGTGTGGGACATGATAGGTGATCAATAAACAGTGATATTCTTATTATCGTCATTGATTTTGCCAAGCCTTCAAGTTTAAGCTCAAGCTTCTCCTCTTTTTAAAGATCTTTTCTGACTCCTGCAGGGAGACTTTATGACTTGTTTTCCTATCGTATCCTTTCCACTTGTTTATACCCCCTTTATGAACATTCCTCGATTTTTTTTTTTTTGCTAGCATTTCTCTACTACCACCCCCCCCACACCCAGACTGTAAACTTTTGAGGGTAAGGGTGTGATTTAAATCACTGTATCCCTACTGCCAGACAGACACATATATCATGAGAGTATGGGGACAGGCAGGGGACTTGCTACCTCCAAATATTTTGATAAAAATTGCTTTTGCATTTCTTCATCAGCTCTGTGGGAAGAAAGCATTAGACAAAGCATTCAGGGACTAAGCCACATGTTTCTAACTGGTTCTAAACTGAACCTTTACACAAAACTTGCTAGGTCTGGCTTTTAGAATGGGAATCTAGAAACTCTGTCCATTGCAAAAATTTTGGCATTCTGAAGCTTAGATTGCTGCGTTCCTCTAGAGAATAAGGAACACAGTTAAGCAGAAGGTGGTGTAGTTTCTCACTGCCAGAATCTGCTCTGTGGGCACTTGGCCTCTCTGCTTCGGTCCAGGTTAATTTCAGGGGCAGGTCACTTCCCCACAGTGGGGCTTGAAACTGTCTGTATGGACATCACTTGCAGGTTTGCTTGGTGTTTCTCCGCTCAGGAGAGAATCATTTCATGTGTCCGGTAAAAAGCCTTAAACCATCTCATTACCAGCCTTTGCAGGCCCTTTAGGAACACAGCTTTCATTCTGTGGGGTCTGAATTGGGCTGAAACTCTCACTAATAAGACTCCTGTACTTACTTCTTCTGAATTGTGGGTTCATGTTTATGGCCATTCCCTTCATTACCAAGGAATAATGAGCAGGGTTTGCAAATTCCTTAGCTAATAACTCAGTGATCACGGTTATTAAAAGCATGTTGTGTTCCATAGATGTGAGAAGGGCATGGGGGAATTAGGAAAGATGAATTATCAGTCTTGAGGCTGAATGGGAACAGAATTTTTTGTATCTCCTCCTTGAATCTAATTTGCCTAAATGAAGCGGGGAAGGCAGAGTGGATTGTGATCGATATTTCTAAATCATATTTCCAATCTTTGATGAGGACGGAGGGTTACAATGGTGGTGGCTTCTCTGTGTAAACTTGGCCCTCTACAGGGCATCCCACAGCTTCTATTTAAAGAGTAGAACACAGAGGAAATTGGAGAGCATTTTAAGGGTGATATCATGTGTTGAATGGTGACCCACCAAAAGAGATATGTGTATATCTTAACCTTAAGGACCAGTGATTGTTTGGAAAGAGGGTCTTTGTAGACACAGTTAAGGATCTGGAGATGAGGTCATATTGAATTATGATCTCAAGGAATACCAGGAGTCACCAGAAGCTGGAAGAGGCAAAAAGGGATTCTCCCCCAGAATCTCTAGAAGGAACACAGCTCTGCCCACCTTGATGTTGAAATTGTGGCCTCAGAACTGCGAGAGAATAAATCTCTGTTGTTTTAAGTAACCAAGGTTGGAGTAATCTTTTATGGCAGCCACAGAAGATGAATACAGGTGACTAGGATTTATGTCAGGCAGGCAGAGTTAAAAAACTGGTCAAGGTATAAGTTCTCTTACTACTTATTAGTTTGTATGGCATTGGGCAAAGATACTCTCATAACTGGTTGGTTCATAGATAGATTCATTTATGCACTCATCATGTACTCAGTAAATATTCAATAAATACCTATGACTTCCTTCTGTGCTCTAGCCACAGTGGTAGACATTGTGGTGAGTAAATGTGTTTCCTAACATTAAGCAATGTTACATCTAATGACACGAGATCGGCTATTTCAGTGTGTGTTTGTTAAATTTTCTTTATCTAATGATAAGTATTCTAATCCGAGAAACTGCTAATTGGAGAACTTTTAGAAAATATAGATGGGCAAAAATAATAAAATAAAAAGAACCCATTATTCCAACACGAAGGGATTAATCACAGTTAACATTTTAATAGATTTCTTTCCACCTGTTTTATAAATAGTTGTACTTTTATGAAAATTTGAGTAGTATATCCTACTTTAACACTACATCAAGTATTTCCCCATGATGTGAAATATTACTTTAAAATATCTTTGTAATTGTTTTACAAAGTCCTTTTTTACTGTCCCCTGATTGGGTAGCATTTCAGCTGAATTTTTTTATATGCACAAAGATAGATTTGTGCTCTGGGAGTTTGCTCTAGGAGCCTGGAAAGGGACCCTTGACCCAGCTTGAGAGACACGGTGGAAGGGTTGAGTGTGATGGGCGTAAGGAAGCCACCTCACAGGGCCATCCTAAGGATCCAGTGAGATAATCCAGGCAGAGCCTTCCTGTTTGCTTGGTGCTTAGGTGGATTTCTGTCTCTCTTTCCTTTAACTTTGATTTCAATAAATAAAAATTAAAGTAAAAAAGAAAACCAGATATCCTATAGTTTCACTCCTGTGCGATAACCACTGTTAATATTTTGGTGAATAAACTTTCATCATCTTATCTTATGTAAATATGTACGTTTATTTTGCACAATAAACATATTTACATATGTTTCCACATATATAAAAAGTATGGAAGCAAATATATACGTATAATATTGTGTATTGTAATTTGGTATTATAATATGTATATATTAGCATCCTTATTTTTTTTTAGAAAGATCATGCAGTACACACTTTGTGATACTCTGTTTCTTTTCCTCACGACAAAACTATTCTTCTGAGAAATCATTTTTAATAACTGATAGTAAATATTTTGTTCCAAAGATGGAAAATAATTTATTTGACCACTGTGAGATTGTTGGAATTTCAGTTTGCTCCGTGAATGCTATTATTGCCAGTCTTTGCCCATACCTTTAATTATTACCTAAGGATTAATTCCCATAATGGAGCTGCTGGGTCAAGTCTCACCATTTTTCTTGCTTGTACTAAGTTGCGCCAAATTGCTCTTGGAGAAGTGTCCTGACTTGCATTTTCACTTGAAGTGCGTGAGGGTGCCAGTGTCCTGAGTCTGTTCTGAATGTCGTGAGGAAGGTCGTGTGTTGCCAACATTCAAAGTTGTTTTCCTCTTGGAGTGCTCATGTCAGAGTTCAAGTTGGTGTCATCTTTATCAGGTGAATGGACATTTATAAAGAAAAATCTCATTAAAAGAACGTGTGGCAGAAATGATTCCATGAAATTCTGTTACACAAATGTCCATGAAGCACCTATTATGAGCATGTGACTTTTGCTGTGTCTGGTACTATGCAAAGATGAATGAGCTGTGATTCATCTAAAGAGCATGTAGCATTATAGAGGGGTAAAACCTACACATACCTATAAATAGATATACATACATATGACAAGGAAGAAGGCGATGTGTACACTCATGGACGCAAGCCAAAGGGGAGATGAAGTCAAGTTTTCTTGGAAGAGATGATATGGAGGTGAGCCACCAAGGCAAGGTGGGATTTTAAAAGATGGAGGTTAGAGGCCCATAAGAACAGCATGAAAAAAAGGTCATGAAAGGCTAGGAATATTTAAGTAATGGTGAGCAGTCTAGTCTAGTTGGAGCCTAGAAAGGATGTGAAGGACTTTGACCAACTTTGAAACCAACTTTGACACTTATTCTAATGGCAGACGTACTCTCTGCATATTCTTGGGTTTTTTTGTTTTTGTTTTTGTGTTTTCCTGTCATTAAGTGCTGAAACTATTTTCAATGGGTAGGATTTATCAGTCCAAAGTCCATATTATGAAAGATGAAGAGGAAGGAAAAAAAGTATAATATTTTTTGGTGAAATGGAACTTGACCATGACAGCTGAAGGACAGAGGAAGAAAGAAAAAGCCATTCTCCTATCTTGGTCCTTTGACACATTTAGAGAATTTCTTGATGGTTTTGTGGCAATAATGATAACCGTCATTTATCAAGTACTTATTATGTGTGAGATGTGTTTTTAGCCATTGACCTAATGTCCATAACAATTCAGGTAGGTATTTTAAGCCACATTTATGGATAAGGAAGCCAAAGTCTAGTAAGGTCATGTGCCTTGCCCAAGATCACACAATCTGTAAATTATAGCACTAGGAATAAAACTTACATTGTTTTTTTCCCAGATCCCATGCTCTTACTACTGCCCTACACTGAATATGTAGACCTCTATGGGCAGGACTTTCTTGGTTCTCTTATTAACCGATATCTCTACACCCCAGGGCATAGAGAACTTGGGTTATCATATGCAATGAATGTCCAGTGGATTACCTGTTTTCATATTATTTTCTGCACATTCTGCCAAACCATCATCTTAGAACCAAAGATTTTATGATGGTGTTACATCCTGGTAAACCCATCTTAGTTGAAAATATAGTTTAGTCGAAAATGCATTTAACACCCCTAAGCTACTGAACATCACAGCTTAGCCTAGCCTACCTTGGAAGTGCTCAGAACACTTACATTAGCCCATGCTTGGGCAAAATCATCTAACACAAAGACTATTTTGTAATAAAATACTGAGCATATCATGTAATGTATTGAGTACTACACTGAAAAACAGCATGGTTGTATGGGTACAGCATGGGTGTCAGTGTATCTGTTTTTTACCCTCATGATTGCCTGGCAGACTGGGAACTGTGGCTCCTTGCTGGTGCCCAGGCTCAGGAGTGAGTATCATACTGCATATCTCTAGATCAGGAAAAAATCACAATTTGAAATGTGAAATACCCTTTCTACTGAATGTATATTGCATTCATACCATCGTAAAGTCAAAAAATCATAAGATGAACCATTGTTAAGTTGGGGACTGTCTGTAGATGGAATTCACTGGTCATCTGGTTATTGTCCACTCTACTGAAATCCCCATTTGGCATCTCAGATGGATATTTTCTGCTTCAAAACTCTACTCCATTACACTGGAATGACTCATTTAATATAGTTGAGAAGTGGAATGAAAGAGGGAAAGTCATGTTTACTTATAGAGAGGTTAAACATCGAATAGAAAAAGTAATGGTTAGATGCTGCCTGAGATATGTCCAAGACTCTGTGGTGTTGATTTCAGCCTTGCCCACCTTTCACAGCATAGGAACTCCTGCGCTAACAAGAAAGAAGAGATGTATTCCTGACCCATAACTGTGATGAGTTAACCTACTTTGGTAATATATTTATAATCCTTTTGAGCTCCTTGGAGGAAAGATGCAATATGAATATAAAATAATAACAGAGCTAACCTTCAAGCACTTCCTCAATGCCCAGGTGTGGTTTGAAGCTTAATGAATTTGTGTTAGTAAAAATATTCTGAGATCCCAGTTGAAGGGAGCTAGAGAACACAAGTGGTTATTAATTATTATTATTACCGACTCCTGCCCAGGGTTATGGAGATTGATGGTCTCTGCCATGTTTGATGCCCAGGGGTGTAGCTGCAGGTGTCAGTCCAGGGCACATTAAATGTCTATTCCCTTAGAAGGATTAACTCTACGTTGAATTAAAAACAAATAATGATTCCCCATAATCTATTCTGAATGAATTGCTTCTTCCCCCTCCTAATTCATCTGGTGACTCTTGGTATTTATAATGGAAACAAACTACACTAAAATCCAGGCTGGACCCTTTGTGTTTTATATTGGGTAGCAGAACAAAGAAACTTCACGAATTTTTATTACTTCTGTAATATGAGAAGAGGAAAAGAGTTTTATCTATGGCACATTTTTCATACCTTGTGTCATATGGGCCAGCTTTTGTGACCTAGGACATCTGCACTAGGTCTATTAACAGTCCACCTTGAGGAAAAAAAGATGGCGGCGAAGTAGAGAGACGTGGAGTGCATCCCTCTCCACAGATGCATTGGGAATGCACGGAAGGACACAGTCATTCCCACAGAGAACCAGCTGAACACCAGCAGACGGCCTCGGACACCGGAAAGGGCTGCGGAGAACCTGACATAGCCGGTAGGGAGGCATCTACGAGGGCTCAAAGAGGGTGAAGCGGCGGAGCTGTGGCAGACAGGAGGGAGTGAGAAACATACGGAGGGTCCGCAGCGCAGCTCAGCGTTCCCGGACCGAGACATCGATCCGCGGCTGAACGGAGGGTCCAGGAGCGGGAGCGTGGGAACCGGAGAGCTGGTTCAGGGGGAGAAACATTGTTGCCGGTAGGGTGACGGACCGAGAGGACAGGAGGGAGGAGGTCCGCGGAGAGGAGTGCCGATCCCTGAGAGCTGCCCGGCCATGATGGCGGCTGGAGGCTGCAGGCTCCCGGGCGGGGGGGAGGAGCCGCGTGCATAGCCTCTCTCTCTCTCTTTCTGCGCCTCTGCAACAGGCAGCGGAGAGACGCCCTGCGGGGCCACATAAGGCGCTCAGGGATAACAAGCACCCTCAGGCGCTCGGGCGGGGCTAGATTAAAACTCCTTGCAACGCCAGCAGCAGGGAGGCTGCCGAGAGAAAAAAAAAAAAAAAAAAAAACCAGCATCAAAAAGAAAAAACCCCGAGAGAGGCCCAACTCTAAGACTTTCTGTGTACGCCTGAGCCACCAGCGCCCTCTGCAACAGGCACCTCCAAGCCTGACTGAAGCAACAGTGCGCCACTGCTCACTCCCTCCCAGGAGAAGGAGCCACTATTGCACCCTCTCCCTCCCCACACACCGAGGCTTACAGACGAACAATAAAGGAACCTCTGCTGGTCACAGAATAACGCAAAAAAAAAAACCCAAGGCAAGAAAAAGGACACTTACAGCTGAGACGCTAAGGAAACAGAAATAGTAGTATCAATACCTATTGAACTGGTCCATCCGGGGATCAGTTCTGGATTTTTTTTTTTTTTTTTTCTTTTTCTTCTTTCCTTTCTCTTTTTTTTTTTTTTTTTTTTTTTTTTTTGATTTATTAAATACGATCTTAGCCCTAAGGGATCTACAAGTTTTACAACATAATTTTATAAGGATATTTTTTACTCTTTTTTTTTTTTTTTTTGCCTTTTAAAATACTTCTATATCTAGCTAAGTTTTTGGTAGTACGGACAAAATATCTTTCATACTTTCCTTTCATCCCTTTCTTTTATACACTTCTATTCCTTTCTTTTTCTTTGCATATTTCCAACCACATTACGCTCTTCTGTTCCCCTTTCTTCCAGCCATTTTAAGTGTATTTTATCTTAACATACTTATAAGCAACACTATCGGTCTGCTCAGACTCCTTGCTCTATTCTCCAGATGATGCACTGCCTTGGTATTAATATTAGGCTTTTGTCTTTATCTTAGTTCTTAGTACAGTTGTCTAATTACATTCTGAGAATCTCCATTCTCTCTGGTGGTACTCCAGCTCATTTCTATATTTGATCCTAGCTTACAAAATCTCCCTGGATTGATGTTTGTATGTGTAGGGTGTTATTTGTTGTTTGTTTGCTTTTGCTTTTGTCTCTGATTTGTTCTGTTTCAGTTGTCAATTTCTGCTGGGTTTCTCTCTGAATATCTGATAGCACACTGGGGTTCTGTCAGGTCTTTCTAGAGCCTTATGTCCTAACGGATTTAATAATTGTGTGTCTTATACATGTATGTGTTTCCTAGACTGAATATTCGTCTAATCCAATACTTGGACATTAGTCTGAGGCTTGGACAGTCTTCTATAAACACCTCTATCACCAGGACAAGCAACCCCAAAAGCTTGGACAACCATGAGGAAACAAAGAAGCACCATGCAGGCAAAGGAGCAGGAAAAAAACCCACAAGACCAAATAAATGAGGAGGAAATAGGAAAAATGCCTGAAAAAGAATTTAGAGTCATGATAGTAAAAATGATACAAAATCTCGATAACAAATTAGAGAAAGTACAAGAAACAGTTCATAAGAACTCAGAAAAACAAACAGCAATGGATAACAAAATAACTGAAATTAAAAATACTCTAGATGCTCTAACCAGCAGAATGACTGAGGCAGAAGAACGAATAAGTGAGTTGGAAGATAGAATGGAAGAAATAAACGCCACAGAGCAGGAAAAAGATAAAAAAATAAAAAGACTAGAAGACAGCCTCAGAGACCTCAGTGATAACCTTAAACGTACCAACATTCGAATTATAGGCATCCCAGAAGAAGAAGAAAACAAGAAAGGGTCTGTGAAAATATTTGAAGAGGTTCTAGTGGAAAACTTCCCCAACATGGGAAAGGAAATAATGAACCAAGTCCAAGAAGCACAGAGAGTCCCATACAGAATAAACCCAAGGAGAAATACACCAAGACACATATTAATCAAACTAACGACAATTCAACACAAAGAAAAAATATTAAAAGCAGCAAGAGAAAAGCAACAAACAACATATAAGGGAAAACCCATCAGGATAACAGCTGACCTTTCTACAGAAACTCTGCAGGCCAGAAGGGAATGGCAGGATATACTGAAAGTCCTGAAAGAGAGAAACCTACAGCCAAGAATACTTTACCCAGCAAGAATCTCATTCAGATTTGAGGGAGAAATCAAAAGCTTTCCAGACAAGCAAAAGTTAAGAGAATTCAGCACCACCAAACCAGCCTTACAACAAGTGCTAAAGGAACTTCTCTAAGTAGGAAACACAAGAAAAGGAAAACACCTACAAATACAAACCCAAAACAATTAAGAAAATGGTAATTGGAACACACATGTCAATAATCACTTTAAATGTAAATGGATTAAATGCTCCCACCAAAAGACACAGACTGGCTGAATGGATACAAAAACAAGACCCTTCTATATGCTGCCTACAAGAAACCCACTTCAGACCAAGGGATACATATAGACTGAAAGTGAAGGGATGGAAAAAGATATTCCATGCAAATGGAAGTCAAAAGAAAGCTGGAGTAGCAATACTCATATCAGACAAATTAGACTTGAAAGTAAAGACTATTAAAAGAGACAAGGAAGGGCACTACATAATGATCAAGGGATCCATCCAAGAAGAACATATCACAATGGTAAATATCTATGCCCCCAATATAGGAGCACCTCAATACATAAGGCAAATGCTAACAGCTATAAAAGGGGACATCGACAGTAACACAATTATAGTGGGAGACTTGAACACCCCACTTACATCAATGGACAGATCATCCGAACAGAAAATAAATAAAGACACACAAGCTTTAAATGACACATTAGACCATCTCGACTTAATTGATATTTATAGGACATTCCATCCAAAAACGACAGACTACACTTTCTTCTCAAGTGCACACGGAACATTTTCCAGGATAGATCACATCTTGGGTCACAAATCAAACCTCAGCAAATTCAAGAAAATTGAAATCATATCAAGCATCTTCTCAGACCACAATGCCATGAGACTAGATATCAATTACAGGAAAAAAACTGCAAAAAATACAAACACATGGAGGCTAAACAATTCACTATTAAACAACCAAGGAATCACTACAGAAATCAAAGAGGAAATCAAAAAATATCTAGAAACAAATGACAACGAAAACACAACAACCCAAAACCTATGGGACGCAGCAAAAGCAGTTCTAAGAGGGAAGTTTATAGCAATACAGTCCTACCTTAAGAAACAAGAAAATGATCGAATAAACAACCTAACCTTACACCTCAAACAACTAGAGAAAGAAGAACAAAGAAACCCCAAAGTGAGCAGAAGGAAAGAAATCGTAAAGATCAGAGCAGAAATAAATGAAAAAGAAAGGAAAGAAACCATAAGAAAAATAAATAAAACTAAAAGCTGGTTCTTTGAGAAGATTAACAAAATTGATAAACCATTAGCCAGACTCATCAAGAAAAAAAGGGAGAAGATGCAAATCAACAGAATTAGAAATGAAGAAGGAGAAGTCACAACGGACACCTCAGAAATACAAAACATCATGAGAGACTACTACAAGCAACTATATGCCAATCAATTGGATAACCTGGAAGAAATGGATACATTCTTAGAAAAATACAATCTTCCAAGACTGAACCAGGAAGAAATAGAAACCATGAACAGACCAATCACAAGTACAGAAATTGAGGCAGTGATTAAAAATCTCCCAACACACAAAAGCCCAGGACCAGATGGATTCACAGGCGAATTCTATCAAACATTTCGAGAAGAGTTAACACCTATCCTTCTCAAACTCTTCCAAAATATTGCAGAAGGCGGAGCACTCCCAAACTCATTCTATGAGGCTACCATCACCCTGATACCAAAACCAGGCAAAGATGTCACAAAAAAAGAAAACTACAGACCAATATCACTGATGAATATAGATGCAAAAATCCTCAACAAAATACTAGCTAACAGACTGCAACAGCACATTAAAAAAATCATACACCACGATCAAGTGGGGTTTATCCCTGGGATGCAAGGATTCTTCAATATACGCAAATCAATCAACGTGATACATCATATCAACAAATTGAAGGATAAAAACCATATGATCATTTCAATAGATGCAGAAAAAGCTTTTGACAAAGTTCAACATCCATTTATGATAAAAGCTCTCCAGAAAATGGGCATAGAAGGAAATTACCTCAACATCATAAAAGCCATATATGACAAACCAAAAGCCAACATTGTTCTCAATGGAGAAAAACTGGAAGAATTCCCTCTAAGAACAGGAACAAGACAAGGGTGTCCACTCTCACCACTGTTATTCAACATAGTTTTGGAAGTGTTAGCCACAGCAATCAGAGAAGAAAAAGAAATTAAAGGAATCCAAATTGGAAAAGAAGAAGTAAAATTATCACTCTTTGCAGATGACATGATACTATATATAGAAAACCCTAAAGACTCTACCAGAAAACTGCTAGCACTCATTGATGAGTTTAGTAAAGTAGCAGGATACAAAATTAATGCACAGAAATCTCTTGCATTCCTATACACTAACAACGGAAGAGCAGAAAGAGAAATTAAGGAAACTCTCCCATTCACCATTGCAACCAAAAGAATAAAATACCTAGGAATAAACCTGCCTAAGGAGGCAAAAGATCTGTATGCAGAAAACTTTAAGACATTGATGAAAGAAATCAAAGATGACATAAACAGATGGAGGGATATACCATGTTCCTGGATTGGAAGAATCAACATCGTGAAAATGACTGTACTACCCAAAGCAATTTACAGATTTAATGCAATCCCGATCAGATTACCAATGGCATTTTTCACAGAACTAGAGCAAGAAATCTTACGATTTGTATGGAAATGCAAAAGACCCCGAATAGCCAAAGCAATCTTGAGAAGGAAAAATGGAGTTGGTGGAATCAGGCTTCCTGACTTCAAACTATACTACAAGGCCATAGTGATCAAGACAGTATGGTACTGGCACAAAAATAGAAAGGAAGATCAATGGAACAGAATAGAGAACTCAGAAGTAAGCCCAAACACATATGGGCACCTTATCTTTGACAAAGGAGGCACGAGTATACAATGGAAAAAAGACAGCCTCTTCAATAAGTGGTGCTGGGAAAATTGGACAGCAACATGTAAAAGAATGAAATTAGAACACTTCCTAACACCATACACAAAAATAAACTCCAAATGGATTAAAGACCTACATATAAGGCCAGACACTATCAAACTCCTAGAGGAAAACATAGGCAGAACACTCTTTGACATACATCAAAGCAACATCCTTTTTGACCCACCTCCTAGAATCATGGAAATAAAATCAAGAATAAACGAATGGGACCTCATGAAACTTAAAAGCTTTTGCACAGCAAAAGAAACCATAAACAAGACTAAAAGGCAACCCTCAGAATGGGAAAAAATAATTGCCTATGAAACAACGGACAAAGGATTAACCTCCAAAATATACAAGCAGCTCATGCAGCTTCATACCAAAAAAGCAAATAACCCAATCCACAAATGGGCAGAAGACCTAAATAGACATTTCTCCAAAGAAGACATACAGATGGCCAACAAACACATGAAAAGATGCTCAACATCACTCATCATCAGAGAAATGCAAGTCAAAGCCACAATGAGGTATCACCTCACACCAATCAGAATGGCCATCATCACAAAGTCTGGAAACAACAAATGTTGGAGAGGGTGTGGAGAAAAGGGAACTCTCCTGCACTGTTGGTGGGACTGTAAGTTGGTACAGCCACTATGGAAAACAATTTGGAGGTTCCTTAAAAAACTACAAATAGAACTACCATATGATCCAGTCATCCCACTCCTGGGCATATACCCAAAGAAAACCATAATCCCAAAAGAAACTTGTACCATAATGTTTATTGCAGCACTCTTTACAATAGCCAGGACATGGAAGCAACCTAAATGCCCATCAACAAATGAATGGATACAGAAGATGTGGCATATATATACAATGGAATATTACTCAGCTATAAAAAGGGATGAGATGGAGCTATATGTAATGAGGTGGATAGAACTACAATCTGTCATACAGAGTGAAGTAAGTCAGAAAGAGAAAGACAAATATTGTATGCTAACTCACATATACGGAATCTAAAAATGGTACTGATGAACTCAGTGACAAGAACAGGGAAGCAGATACAGGGAATGGACTGGAGAACTCGAGGTATGGGAGGGGGCGGGGGGTGAAGGGGAAACTGAGAAGAAGCGGGAGAGTAGTACAGACATATATATACTACCAACTGTAAAATAGTCAGTGGGAAGTTGTTGTATAACAAAGGGAGTCCAACTCGAGGATGGAAGATGCCTTAGAGGACTGGGGCAGGGAGGGTGGGGGGGAATCGAGGGGGGGGCATCAAGGAAGGGAGGGAATATGGGGATATGTGTATAAAAACAGTTGATTGAACCTGGTGTACCCCCCAAAAAAATAAAATAAAATAATAAAAAAAAAAAAAAAAAAAAAAAAACAAAACAGTCCACCTTGACCAGAATTTTTTTCATCAAGTATCTTATTTGAAATGGTCTTAGCCATTCCACGAAGCATCAGCAGCCAAGCCAAATTTTGTTTCTTGTTTCACACTTGCCCCAAGGAGGCACGGGGAAAAGTTGGTGGCTGGGTAATTCTGCCTCAATCAATGTCAATTGTCATTGACTGAGAAACACAATGGAAAGATTTGAGCAGATGAAATGGTTCAAGTGTATCGCACAAGTGATTACAGAAAAGTTTTATTGGCTTTCCAGATACAAACATTTAGCTGTGAAAATAAACAAACTTCTGCATCCCTACAATTATCGCTTACCAATGCAGATGCAGATTCAATGAATCCCAGCTCATTCTGAATGCTGTGATGATGTCTCCAAATGAAGCTTCTTGCTATTTTAGCCAGAGAGGGAGCAGTCGGGATTCAGCTGAATGATCTCTTGACAATGTCCTCCTTGTTTTCCAGTAGAAGTTTGAAGGACATCTCCAATCAGGTTAACGAGGACCTGCTGATTCAGTGCTGAAATGGGTTTGTTTACATCTTTCCACTTATCTATCCATGAAGAGCCATTCTTCTTTATCTGCCAGCCAATCACAGCCTGCCAGTCTAACATCTGGCTTGAGCAGCTGCCAAGAGAGGAAGCACACTTTCTGTCCCCACCAGCAAGGAGCAAGTGTGTGTAATTGAGAACCTGTAATTGCAAGAGTGCACAGACTTTGGCAGAAACTGTGAGGGTGAGATGAGAGAGGAGACAGAGGGTGCAGGACCAGCCTCTGTGTAACTTCCAAGGGAGTCCCAGGTGGAAAGAACCACAGGGGAGAGTAACGATTCATTATCATCTGCACAGAAATTCTTGTTAACGTGTATCCAATGATGCCTGTGGCACTTTTTGGTTAGCAAAAAGTAAGGAAACCACATTTTCCCAAATTGAAAATGCAAGGGATCATTTATGAATCTGGGAGGCATTTTGTAATTCTATGACTAAGTCTCCCCTGAACCCAAATTTATTCTTAAGGCGGCATGTGGCAAGTTAAGATAGACACTGGTTTGCTTCTGCGTTTCCCTGGAAGCTCACACCCCGTGGCACACCGATATGCCTGAGTAGGAGATGCATTGAAAGGACAGCCTATTATCCATTTATTTCATATCTTGTTGAGAACTTCCAGAGCTTTTCTGCCCTCTTTTACTGTCTATTTCCTCTAGACTCTATGATTGTGCTACTCAATCAATATGTATGCCATAGAGTTGCTCTGAGAACGTTTTCAAAGCTTTCCATGAGACCAGATAAGAATCACAGGAGGTAACTGAAAAAGTTTGAAAAGTTTCCTAGACTGTTCTAACCTGCCTTCTTTCTCTACACCCCTACACCTTACTTAGAACCAGTGTATTTGTGAGTTTCCACCTGCTTATGGCTTGTAAAGCTCTTGGGCAACTAACTCTGAACCTCAGGGGTGTCTGAGAGCTCCTGGCAAAGAGCAGAGCACAGGTGAGGCCACATTCAGAGTAACAGGCAAAATGGACTGTGCCAAGCACTGTAGTCAAAGCCTCCTAAGCAAGATGTTGGCTAATATCCGTATATTGGTGATCCTGCCAAACTCTTGGTTAGACCTGATGACAGCATGCGCAGGGCAAGGACAAGAAAATAATATTATTCTAGAAAATTGAGATTGCAATGTAGCATTTCATGGTACATTGTCTTTAATGTGGTGATTAGAAGAGGTGTTAGATCCAGGTGTCCAACAAATGTTTACTAAATGCCAGAGACTTGGCTATGAATTGAGGATATAATGGTGAACAAAGCAGACAGTCTTCATGCAAAATAAAATGTGTTCTGAGATTAATAGCAATGGTTTCTGATGGAGAATAACTTCTCTCCCAGGAGGGAACATGTGAACTAACACATGGAGGATGAGGAGGCAGCGCAGGCAGGTGTGATCCCATCAGATAGGATAGCATATTCAAAGGCCCTGAGGTGGGAAGAGAATATAGCATGTTTGAGGAACTAAAGAAGACAAGAGTGGTCTTCAAGTAGCATGTGTCTTGGGTTGGCTTCTCTGCGAAGTAGACTGTGAGACAGAGATTTGTGGGCAGGAAGTTTACTGGTGAGTGTGCCCAGGACCAACACCTGCTGGGGAGTAAAGACAGCAGGATTGGGTGGAGGGAGGAGTGGAATAAGCTCTGGGGCACTAGCAACAGAGACCTCAGCTAGTTCCTTCGATTGTTCTGCAGCTGAAATACTCTTCAAAGCCCTGAGGCTAGGGGGCAAACCATTATACTCCTGCATGGACTGATCTTGTAAGTTGCTCCCAAAAAAGAGACACGACCTTGGATATGGTTGATGTTTTGAGTGGAAAGTGATTCCCAGAGAACTCAACTAAGAGCTGTCAGCCACCAAGACTCCCATCAGCTAGCAGCATGATGGCCTCAGTGCTGAAAGGGGGGTTTGGGTGAAGTACCAAAGCACACACTAGAGCAGGGGAAAGAGAAAAGATCATGAGCTGAGGTTGGAGTGGGAGGCAAGGGCTGCCACGCAGCAGCTTGTGGGTCATAGGAAGGAGTTTGGGTTTTATTTTAAGGGGGGTGGAAAAATGTTAGGTGTGGTTTAAGCAGAGTTTTAATGACTCAATGTGGCTTTTCAGTGTATTCTCCTTTGATGTTTATACACAACAGTTAAAAACACAAGAAAAAAGAGGGGATAGCATTATATCACCATTTTTAGAATAGACTGTTAGAACTTATAAGTGTTATATTTGCCAAGGTTGCATACTTAATAAATGAGAAAGAAGGACTCAGTTCCAGGTCTGTTTGCATCAACAACTTAAAATCTTTAAATCTAAAATCTTTAAAACCACATCATGCTGAAGATTTAAACTTTATTATAACAGAAACTGTGGAGCGTGTAGTTTTTCTCCACTGTGTGCATGTGTGTCTGTTTAATGATGAGCAGACTCTAGGAAACTGCACCTTTAATCTGCAAGCACTAGTGAAGGCTATCTTTCTCTGGTGACAAATTAACAAGAACACAGAAGGACAGAGCTCCAGGAGAGAAAGAGTGATATCTTGCCTAAACCTTTGAAACCATTCCCTCTTCTTTTCCAGATTCTAAGGTCTGTCTGTACTGCTTGATTTCCTTGAGTAGTTTTGAAGTTTGGATTGGCTTTTGGTTGAGGTTGGTGAAGGGTTTTAGGAGAAAGGGCATTTTAGCCACTAGGAAAGAAGGCTAGGCAGTAGCAAGGTGGATATTACCCTCTCTTCTCCATCATGGAGCAAAAATAAGAAAAAAGTAGATGAGGATCCTTTGGGAAGGTCTACTTACCCACACATTTTGGACAAAGGTATCTCTCTGCAATTCTTGGTTTATGTCATTTGAGCCCTGTAAAGCTACCTGAAGAGGTTATTGAATTCTCCACTGTAAAGACAGACTCAGAATCAATTTTATGTGAGTGAATCTGCATATGGAATGAAAACTAAATACAGTTTATCATGTAGCATATAGTTTTATTGTGTAGGGCTGATAAGCTCTGGTTCAGCTGCCAAATCTGACCCATAATTTGGTTTTGTGGAGCCCACAAGCTGAGAATAGCATTTACATTTTTTTTACAGGGTTGGAAACAATTGGAAGAAGAATATTTTGTGATATGTGAAAATTATATGAAGCTTAAATTTTAGTGTTCATAAATCCAGTTTTATTGGAACATAGCCATACCCATTTGTTTCGATATTGTCTGTGCTTGCTTTTGTCCTGCAGTAGCAGAGCTGAAGAGTTGTTAACAGAGACTGTATGGCCCTCAAAGCTTAAAATGTTTACGATCCGGCTCTTGACAGAAACAGCTTGTTTCAAGGCTGACATATGTGGGGAAAAACCCCATGATTTCTATATATAAACAGTAAACAACCGTACGTTGAATGTTCTGGTATTGGTTGTTAATGTCTTCTCTTATTCCAATAAGGTTTTGAGTAGCACTCAAGCTTTGCCCAAAGATGGCTGAGGATTTTGTTAAAATGCAGATTTGAATTCAGTGGGTCTGTGGGTGTGCATTTATAAAGAAACTCCAGGTGATACTGAGGCTACGGGTCCACAGACTACACTCTGAGTTGCGACAGCTCCAAGGATGCTCTATGCCCTTTGATTCTGGTATCATCTAGATCATCTGTGGATTGTTGCTGCTTTGGGCTGTGCCATTTTTTGTTCTAGGGCTCGCTGTACAGGGATGTGGTGGAACAAATGCAGGCTCTAGAGTCATCATCTGGGTACAAATCCTAGTTGTATCATCTCCTAGCTGGGTAACTTTGGGCATGCTCATTATTTTTTTTTAAGCTCTTTATTGGAATATAACAGTGCTTTACACTGTTGTGCCAGTTTTTTTCTGTACACCAAAGTGAATCAGCTGTATTTATACATATATCCCCATATGCCCTCCCTCTCTCGAATCCCTCCCACCCCCCCCCATCCTAGCCCTCTAAGTCATCACCCATCATCAAGTTTATCTCTCTATGTTATGCGACAACTTTCCACTAGCTATCTGTTTTTTACATTTGGTAGTGTATATATGTTAATGCTACTCTCTCACTTTGTCCCAGCTTCCCCTTCACCCCACCCACCCACCCACCCTGTGTCCTCAACTCCGTTCTCTACATCTCCATCTTTATTCTTGCCCTATCACTGGGTTCATCAGTACCATTTTTTTAGATTCCATATATATGAGTTAGCATACGGTATTTGTTTTTCTCTTTCTGGCTTACTTCACCCTGTATGACAGACTCTAGGTTTATCCATCTCACTACAAATAACTCATTTTCATTCCTTTTCATGGCTGAGTAATATTCCATTGTATATATGTGCCACATCTTCTTTATCCATTCATCTGTTGATGGGCATTTAGTTTGCTTCCATGTCTTGGCTATTGTAAACAGTGGTACCATGAACATTGTGGTACATGTTTCTTTTTGGATTATGATTTTCTCTGGGTATATACCCAGTAGTGGGCATGCTCTTTAAACCATCTGTGTCTCAGTGTTCCCTCTGAGAATACTGAAACAAGTTAAGTTCTTATCTTCAAGTGTATTTGTGAGGATTTAAAGAGAAAAATCCATGAAAATTGCCTGGCAGTCCAGTGGTTAGGACACTGCACTTTCACTGCTGAGGGCCCGGACTTTGATCCCTGGTCAGGGAACTAAGAGCCCACCAAAAAGAAAAAGGCGGGGGGGGGGGGGAGATAGAGAGAGAGGAGAGAGAGAAGAGAGAGAAAACCGTGAAAACTGCTAACAATAGTGCCTGACACATAAGATGTACTCAATTATTGTTTACTATGCTTGGACAATTGATGCTCAAAAAATATAATTCTTACTCCCTTAATTTACAACTGCTAAAAAATCTGCTTTTTAAGTTTAAAGTTTTAATTTTATATCCAAGGACAATTTTCTCTGTCCCTCATTCTTCTCTGTAAAATGTCCATCACATTCTTTACGGAATTGTCTCTTTTCCTGTCATTTCTATGTAGCTCTGCTTTGGTTCTCTGTTTCATTTGCCTCTTCTCTACTGATTTGCCAAAGAGGATTTATAATTTGCTATTTCAAGTGAAGATGTAACTTCCAGGTTAGAACAAAACTGTAAGAGTATGTCTTTGAGTGGCCATCAAGATGATATTGTGCCCCTTCAGTAACCTTGCTGAAGTCACAGATTTTGCTCTTTAATACTTGACATTTATTTTCATGCAGGATGGTACAAGCAACTCACAAATATGTGTGTCATTTTTTATAATCTATTACAGTGCATGAATAAGAAACATGTATTATTATTTTTTACACTGCCACGTCTTAAATCTGTGGCCCTTAATTTCCTCTGGATCTTGGATCTCTTTGAGGATCTGATGAAATCAATTATCTCACCCGAGAAAAATGCATAATATACAAGCATTTTTGTACATGGAACCTCTGGAGTCTATTACTCAACACGGAGGGTCCATGAACCTCAAGTTAAGAACTCCCGACTTGTCACTTTTCACTTACAGAAATCAGATTTTATCTTTAAATTTATATCACATCTCTACAGAGCCTGGCACGTAGATACTCAAATAATGCCTGTCTATTTGAACTTGACTTCTACGAAGGTGACTTCAGGAGGTCTGTCTTCATCCAGGAGCTTTATCTTAAGTACCAGATACATATACCCAACTGTTTTTCCACCTCAGGCCACTTCTCTCTTACCTGTCTCTACCTCAAAGTAACTAAGATGCAAATCTGCTTTCTCTATGAGAGAGTATGGCTTTGGAGACAGAAATCAGTCCATGTAACTCATCTGACATTGAGTATCATGCATGTATCTCTGTTTCCTTATCTGTCAAGCAATGGTAATAATGTCTTCCCCAAGGGAGTGTTAGGAACCAGAGTCTTCTGCTCAGGATCTATCAGTCTGATACTTCTAACTCTAATCAAAGCAGATTTCCTCACCGTTATGAGGCTCAGAATAATATTAAAGCTTTTCCCTCTAGAAACAGCCCTCTGAACCTCCAGGTTGGCCCAGTCTCCTCTTCTGAGCTCTCGTTGTGCCGTGGATACATCGATCTCACCTGTTTATTGGTCTGTCTGCCCTCTTCTCAAGCAAGGAGAGTAGAAACTATTCACCTTCGTACTCTCAAGGTCTTGCATAATTCCTAGTTTATAATAAACATCTATCAAATACAAGATAATGTTTGCAAAATGCCTTATGCCAGCTGGCCACTACTGAACATCTTCCTCTCTCCTGACAGCATTAGAGTATACCCATGAATCCAAGCTAGAAACCTTAGTTTCATTTTTAACTCCTTCTCTCTGTTACCCCATTTTCATTAATTATGAAGTCTTAGTGATTCTACCTCTTTAATATCCTTTCTTTCATTTTCACTCTTGCCTGGTTTAACTTTTCACCATCTCTTACTTAAATTTTAATACCAGTCTACTAATCAGCTGGGTTTTTTTTTTTTTTTTTTTTTTTTGCCTCTGGTTTTCCATTCTGTCTTTCCACTAGAGGTTATTTTCCTTTGATCCTGAAACACAGCTATGAATGTATTCCTCCCTTGTTTAATGGTCATCAACTCATAGGTTTA
Organism: Hippopotamus amphibius kiboko; assembly: GCF_030028045.1. NCBI lineage: Eukaryota > Metazoa > Chordata > Mammalia > Artiodactyla > Hippopotamidae > Hippopotamus > Hippopotamus amphibius. Next base: position 140,312,865 of record NC_080187.1, read on the forward strand.
ATATGAATATTCATAAGTCCAACCCAGACCTAGTGAAAGAATCTGAATCCCAGGACTCTGTATATTTAATAAGGTTCCTAGGTGGTTTTGCACATCTTCAAATTGGGGAAGTGCTGACCTAACCCAGTGTTTCTCGAACTTTTCCTCAGATCCCTCAGTAGTGTTTTTTCAAATGTAAATTCCTGGGCTTCCTCCCAAAGGTAGGATTCAAGAGATTGGAGGGAGGCTTGGGGATCTGCACAGTAACCCCTTCTCCAAGTGATTCTGAGGCAGATGCTTTAGAATCACCCTAGAGCAGCCCTGGCTGAAAGGTCTAAACCTTGGAATCACACCCAAAGCTCTTTACAAACCTTAACTTCATTTCCTCCTTGTCCTCCCCCACCCCCATACATTAGACCCGCAGGAAAGCAGAATTTCATAGCAGCTAAGACACCAAGTACCAGCATCACACCTCCCTGGGTTCAAATCTAGGCGCTTCTATTTACTAGGTATGTGAGTTAGTAAATACTTAACTTCTATACACCCTAGCCTCCTCATCTTTAATTTGGAGATAACGATATAATTGCTGCATGCCAGTGTTGTGCCAAATGTTAAAGATAAAATATGCAGAGTTCTTCATATAATGTAATGCCCATTACACATCCTCTATAAGGGCATCTATTATTATTCGCCACTCCTGATCTACACTCTGGATTTGGATGTCTGTCTTTCTTTGCTTTTAGTGTTTCTTCTGACCAGTTTGCCTTCTCCCCATTTTTCCCTTCTGTATCCATACGCTTCTAGGCCCGGGACATACATAACTCCCAACATCTTTCTTAACCCATTCCACTTCTCCAATCGCCTCCTTAGGTAATAGTCCTTATTCCCTACTTGTGCTCTGTTAGTCACATCATCATAATTGCTCTCACATTTCCTTAGGGTCATGTGTGTGCTTAACTCATTGGCAGGGTGGTGAGACCCTTGGACATGAACTCTGTTCTCATCCGACTTTATAAGCCAGGCACCTGGTACAGGCCGTTTTCCAGAGCGGGTATACAGCAACAGTTTGCTGCATGAATGAAAGTGATAAGTATATGGAGAACATAGTTGTTATGAGTAAAGAACTTGAAGATAGCTGTGCGAATACATTTTTAGTATTATTTAGAATCTTTATTATAATCGTTTCTCAACCTCATTCCTATAAGTGAGCTTTCGTTCAGTACTATGAATCTCCATGTGTCTCTTGTGATTCAAACATTCTTTCTCCCTCCATATGTCTCCCTGCTTGTGGATACTTGGGTCTCAGCTCTGCCTCTCTCTATGGACCCTATTCCTGCCCGTGTACTTGTATTTAACTTGAATTCTGCACACTGAGTGTTGGTGACCTTTGGCAACATCTTTACTGGGTGGCCGAGTTCCCAGCTCAAGTCTAGAAAGCCTACCTTTATAGCTTTCCATATTTTCTCTTCACATAACCTGCTAGATGTGTTTTCATTTCATTTCAGCCCATAGGACTCAAATAATACTGCACACCGCTTTCATGGAACTGGCCAGGATCTGTCGATGCCCAGTGCTCTGCAGTTTTAACCACTCCACTAGCCCCTGGGGCTGCCTGCTCTTTCTCGCTCTCATCTGTAATCCTCCCCGACCTTTCAGAACTGTCACCAGAGGGTATTCCATAATCAGAAATGAAAGGGTGAAAAGGTCAGGTCACAAGGGGATGGCAACAAGGTGCAGCATTTATCCAGAAATATATTTACTCTACCTAAAATCATCTCGCTTTGTATCATAGCCCTTTGCTTGAGAAGGGATCTTCCTTCCTCCAGAGGCAGCTGCTCCCCCGCCCTGGGACAGCTGAGGTGAAGTCCCCGGCCTGCGGTTCTGACAGTGCAGCGGACACCATTGTCAGGGAACAGAATGATGATGGAAATAATAGTTAATAAATGATGTGACATTATGGATGTCTCAGGGACATGTTGTACTAAGCTGGATGGATGAAGAATATGGGCCCCATAAAGACTTCTTAGAAACACAGAAGCCCTTGGTAATGACATAAGCTAAAAATTTGAATAGGAAACTCCCCCCTCCCCCCGCCTTTCTTTTAAGGAAAGTAGCTCCAGTCTAAAGGGAGATGAAGTCTCAGTTGGCAAGGAGGCCCAGACCCATACCAGAAAATAAGGCTAATAATGCGTTTAGGTAGCCCCTCCAGCTCATCTGTAAAGGACCCAGATGCAGGATTAATATCATTTTTCCTGCAGTTGTCCAAAGACTCAACCAACAACACAACCCCAAATGTCGTATATGGAATGCATTCTTTCTCCAAGCAGCCAGACTTATTTGTTTGGAATTGTCTCTGAACTGGTAACCCCAGGAAAGTGAGAAAAACCAGAAACCTGCCTGATGGGATGGCACGTGTTGGGCTTGTATCATCATTGAGAGAACGCTGGTTTGCAGAGCCAGTCTGTTTCATATAAAGGATTCTTGAAAGTATCTGGATGGGTTTCAAGTTCCTCTCCTCTGCTTTCTTCTAAATGAGTGGGTTTCACCTGGTCGAAGCAAAGAATGAGAGCACTAAACATCGTTCACTAATCCTGAACATTTTTATTCAGCTCCCAATTTGGTTTCCGGTCATATTGGCCCACAATTTTAACTGTGGCGTTTCAGCTAAACAACAGCTGGGAGTTGACAACTAGCCAGCTGCAGCCTGCTAGAGCAAACACTTGAGCTCCTAAATGTATAAAAATGATAAAATGACTAGACATATAGGCTTCTAATTGAAGCCAGGAGTCTGCAGCTGGGAAGTCACCAGAAGATATATATTCTGTGCTGTAATGCAGCAATCTCACACTCCACCCCAACTGAAGAGCACTTCCCTTTCTCCTACCCCCAAGATTTCAGCCAAAATGTGAAGTCTAGTTCCAGCCTGCAAACGAGGTTAACTTCTTATTAAGGAGCTGACCCAGCTCCAGCCTTGTAAATCCAGCCAAGGATTGAGCCAGGGTGATAGATCAATTGAAGTTTGAGGGGGACATGATGATAAGGTGGTGCTGCAAAATAAGACTCAGATGCAGGCCTAAGATGAGATCTGTGGGGTCACAAAGGCAGCCCCGCAATCCAGCACTATCTGCAACAAACAGCGAATAAAAGATTCAGAGCACAGCCTCTTGTTTCCTCTCTTCGACTCTCCATCATCTCTCCTTCCCTCCCCTCCTTTCCTCTTCACTCTCCCCTCTTACCCCTGGTCTCCACGTACATACCCTCCTTTCTTCAAACAATTGCTGTAACTCATCATCCTTCTCGGTCAGGCGTATTCCATTGATGGGGGAACATTCATCTTACTCGAACTTCTCTCCAAGCATTGAGAGGGCAAACATTTCCCTTATGTCAAATATTCATCCTTCCACCTTTAGAGTTAATCTTCCAAGTATTTGTTCCTGATTTTGGGAAAAAAATAACCAAACTTTTATGGTTAGTTTTCTTCTGCTTGAAATTTAGCTTTCAAGACAGTCATTTCACTGTGGATTTAAAAAGCTGAGCCAAAAAAAAAAAAAAAAATTCTGAGCAATTTCTTTGTTTTCTCTTTCCTTGGAGTACTGATCTTCTGCCTGTTGGACTGATTAGTCTTAATAGCAGAAAGGCTACAGGGCAGGGGGAAGAGGATGTGTGACAAAGAGGCCAAGAAAGGAAAGTGCATCTGGGCTACTCTAGAACATTTTCTGGCTGTATTGCTGGGCCCATGGCACTACATCATCCTGGCTTGTTTGCTTTTTGTGCTAGAGCAAAAGTGCTTTAAAATAAGGGGTCTTCTAGTCTCTTCAATAAGTGGTGCTGGGAAAACTGGACAGCTACATGTAAAGGAATGAAATTAGAACACTCCCTAACATTTATACACAAAAATAAACTCAAAATTCATTAAAGACCCAAAATGTAAGGCCAGACACTATGAAACTCTTAGAGAAAAACATACGCAGAACACTCTTTGATATAAATTGCAGCAAGATCTTTTTTGACTCACCTCCTAGAGTAATGAGAAAACAAAAATAAACAATTGGGACTTAAACTTAAAAGTTTTTGTACAGTAAAGGAAACCATAAACAAGATGAAAAGACAGCCCTTAGAATGGGAGAAAATATTCACAAACGAAGCAACTGATGAGGGATTAATCTCCAAAATTTACAAACAGCTCATGCAGCTCAATATCAGAAAAACAAACAACCCAATCAAAAAATGGGCAGAAGACCTAAATATACATCTCTCCAAAGGAGACATACAGATGGCCAACAAACACGTGAAAATGTGCTCAACATCACTTATCAGAGAAATGTAAAGCAAAACTACAATGAGATATCACCTCATAGTAGTCAGAATGGCCATCATCAAAAAATCTAAAAATAGTAAATGCTGGAGAGGGTGTGGAGAAAAGGGAAGCCTCTTACACTGTTGGTGGGAATGTAAATTGATACAGCCCCTATGGAGAACAGTATTCAGGTTCCTTAAAAAACTAAAAATAGAATTACCATATGACTCAACAATCCCACTCCTGGCTATATACCCAAAGAAAACCATAATTCAAAAAGTTACATGCACCTGAATGTTCATTGCAGCACTATTTACAATAGCCAGGACATGGAAGCAACCTAAATGCCCATCAACAAATGAATGGATAAAGAAGATGTGGCACATATATACAATGGAATATTACTCAGCCATAAAAAGGAACAAAATTGTGCAATTTGCAGAGGTGTGGATCGGCCTAGACACTGTCATACAGAGTGAAGTAAGTCAGAAAGAGAAAAACAAATATCGTATAATATCGCTTGTATGCGGGATCTAGAAAAGTGATACAGATGAACTTATTTACAAAGCAGAAATAGAGACACAGATGTAGAGGACGGATGTACAGATTCCGGGGGAGAAGCGGGGGTGGGATGCACTGGGGGATTGGGATTGACATAGATACACTACTATGCATAAAATAGATAACTGATGAGAACCTACTGGATAGCACAGGAAACTCTACTTGGCACTCTGAAGTGACCTAAATGGGGAGGAAATCCAAAAAAGAGGGGAAATATCTGAGTCACTTTGCTGTACAGCAGAAACAAACACAACATTTTAAAGCAAATAGACTCCAATAAAAATTAATGAAAAAAAAAGAAGGGATCTTTGATTTTGTATCTTTGGGGTTTTACATAGTACTTGGCCTCTGACATACACCTAGAAAGAATGCTTATGGATTGAATAGTAAATGAATGAACTCCAGTCAAATCTGGTTGGATCTGTTTGCGCTAATAGCGATGCCCTACATTTGTAAGATTTTCCAAAGTGTTTCCACATAAATCCTTATCCTTGATGTGAATATTAGCGAGTTGTCACTTTTTTTTTGCACTTTCATGAATGAGCCAGAAAGCATATAAATAAGCAAAACCAATTAGAAGCTGAGACTTGTACCAGAAGAAGCCATGGCACAGAGGATTGGATAGAACACCTCCTGTCTAGCCTCGAGGTCTAGATCAGAGGTCAGCAAACCACAACCTGCTAGCCAAATCTGGTCTGTGGACCATTTTTGTAAATTAAGTTTTATCAGAGCCACAGCCATGCTCACTCATCACCTTATGTCTTTGACAGCTTTCTCACTACCATACAGAGGTGGGTAGTGTGAGAGATGATCAGGCCCTCAAGATCTAAGATACTTACTCTCTGGGACTTGGCAGAAAAAGTGTGTTGACCTCTGGTCTAGATTTTAATTATAGCGTGCACAAGTCACTCTGAAAGATGTCAAAGAAGGTAGGGAAAATTCTCTCCCCCTTTGGAACCCCTCTTGATTGTTGAATGATATTTTCTGATCTATGATGTAAGTAATATACTTAAAAAGAAAGATCAGGGAAAGTAAAGAAAGAACAGCATGGAATTATCCTTTTCAGCCAACACATGGATAAAGGCACTCAGGAATACCCAGGGTGTTTTTACTCAGGTTTGTTGTGATATCAAAAAGCTCAGTGTAAGGCACTTCTGAGGGCCTGCTGTCGCACAAGGCAGCTGTGACATCCCACTAAGCCATCCCAGTTCCCTCCTTATCTCACATTTCCTGTTATCTTTACACTTGAGAAGTCACTCCAGATGCAGCTCTGCTGAAAGTAAGGTAATTAGGTAAGGGTTCCTCTCTCCCCCTCGCATCATCTGTGGAGTGGGTGCAAGCTGCCTTCACTCTGAGAACTTAATTTTTTCCCCAGCGAATTCCTGAGTAGACTGAACATATGGGACCTCTCACACCTGCAGGCATTTTAGCAATTTCCTCTGATGAATCCATTTGTAACCCTCTGCTCAGTTACACCAAAGGGTTCCTCTTCTTTTTTGCAGCCTTTGAAAGATTTGCCACTTGCAGGGCTGGGAAGTCATGAGCTATCTGGCTAGCTGTGGGGAAACTTTTGCATTTGGATGACTTTTTTTTCACTTCGATAAATCACGATGGGTTTTTCTACAGACAGATGCATTTTATTTATCTGTATGACAAGACCAATATTCTAGAACAAATCCAACATGAGAGCTTGTAATTTACCTCTCTATCTTGGCAGCTATCATTTAGGCTTACTGGCTTTTTTTTTTTTTTAACCACTGAGTTATAGGTAAAGAAACTGATTGCAAACTGATTCCGTGACTTCTAGATCAGAGTGAAATCCTGCAAATAGAGAGAATACTGAAATATCCTGTTTGTTAGAGGCATCTGCTATATTAAAATAGCATAGACTTTGGAATCAGAGGACCTGGGTTCTAAGCACAGCTGCATTACTGACAAGCTCCAAGACTGTTGTCGATTTCCTCTGTAATTTCTCTGAGCCTCAGTTTCCTCTTGTATGAAATCTGGGCGATCACAGTATTATGCTCCTTGCTGAATTTAACTCCGTTCCATTCAATTTGACAACATTTTATTGACCATTTACTTTTTCTAGGCTCTTTGCCTAGCACTGTGGTTATACATCAATATAATCCTGCCTCCTTACCAGTTTAATGTATACTGGGGATTCAGATGCATAGGAAGATGGCTTCAATATACTTTGGTATGAATCATATGGAATATGGTCTGGGTTCTATAGGGATATTTTGCTCAGTCTGAGTGTCCAGGAAAACTTCCTCTGAGATATGGTACCTGAGCAGTGATTGAATTAGTGTCATCACACTAAGGTAGAAAAGAAGGATTATTTAGATGGAGATCCTAGCATGAGAAGGAACATGAAACCACCTTGTTTACGTGGAAAACCTCAAGAGGTTTGACAGTATTTGATCATAGAAAGAACATTCGTGGCGGGGTATATGGCTGGATGTACATTTAGGCCACAAAGAGCCTTGTGAGCCTTGCCAAGAAATCCCAACTTTATCCAGAGAGCTCTGGGGAGCCAATGAAGCTTTCAGGCAGGGATGTGACACAACTGTGCATATCTGATTAAACACTTAGGTTAACATGTGGGGGCATTACTCCAAGGGGGGTCACATTTTAAAGCTAAGAGATAACATTTTCAGCTTCCAATGAAAAGGATGTAGCAGATCTGTGGCAGAAGAGACAGAGAGAAGGGGGGCAGTTTCCAGAAGTTAGACATATAATTATCGGGGGGAGAGAGGTTGATTGGATGTGGTTGGAGAAGAAGAGAGATATGCTTATATTGGTGATAAACTCAACTGATGTGAGTAAAAGCACTGTGCAAACTATAAAGCACTAGATAAAGTTAACTTTGGGGGTCATCATTCACAAAACATTTAATGAGGAGTTTCTAGGCTCTAGGCTAGGTTCTATGTATGTGTGAGAGATAGGAGTACAGAAAACAGAAGAGAAATAATATTTGCAAAAAATTATTTATTCTAGGTCCTGGCCAATACCACACATTCATGAATTCTCTTTGTTCTCACAATAGCCCTTGGAAGTGGATTTTATTTCCATTTATGCATAAGGGATGGAGACTTTAGAGATGATTCCCTGTCCTCAAAATGCTCACTGAAATTTGTGTAAGTGGAATTATAACTCACTGTGAAAGAAGTCAAGACAAAGATGTACATGGAGTGATGCATGCGTATGGAAGAAAAGTGCTGAGCTGTATTTGGAGAGACTTCACAGAGGAGGTCATGCCTGTAAGAGGAGTAGAAACTGTCCAGGAAGCCAGCGGGGGCAGCCAATGGAATCACAAGTAGAAAATGTGAAGGAATATGTTCTGGGAACTGCAAATGGTTCAGCCTGGCTGGTGAAGTATAGAGGGGAGTGGCATTGGATGCGATGCTATGACATGCTAAATCTGGGCTTTATGATAAAAGCAATGGGAAACCATCCGTGAATTTTAAGCAAGCATGGGTTAAAGTGTATTTTGGGAAAATTGTTTTGGTGGCCCTATAGAGAGGATGAAGAAGATTGGAAGAAGGCAATTTCTAGGTAAGAGGTGGTGGAAGCTTGGACAAACATGGTAGACGTGGAGATGAAGCAGGACAACCGTTCAGGAGAACAGAGACAACACGCTGACCAGGTGTTACAGTGAGAGAAGGATATACAGAGTCACTGAGTTTTCTGTCTGGGGCTGGGTGGAGAGTAGAATTAAACAAAGATGGACACTATAAGAAGAGGAGTTTGAGGGAAGGAAAGAACTTTGAGGGAAGGATGTCGAGAGACATTTAGAAGGCACATGGAAGAAGGTAGATGGGTAGAATATGAAAGGTGAGAAAGAGACAGAAATTGAGGATGCCTTGAGCATGCCAAAGGTTTAGGGCATCATTTATAGAGCAGGATAACCTCTGGTCAGGTGGCGTCTCTGGGCTTCTTGAGAATCAGAAAAGTCCTCTAAGCCCACCTTCGTACTTGTGGAAGTTTTAAAGTCCCCCGATATTTCCAAGATTTCATAACGCTTAAACTCTCATGATTTCTTGAGTCTACACACTTTCTTCTATAGTGCTGTGGATTTTTACACAATATTTATCCATATGTGAAACTGTTCCTTTCACTAGTTCTTGCAAAACACGCATTCCCCCAACTGTTCCTCCCACACACAGGCAGAGTGGTTGTTTCTTATCCTCTGAACCCTTGGCATTTACTCACACCCCAGCCCATTGTGACAGAGGGTGAAGGGTGGGGAAACATCACCTTTTACTCTAAGCATTTATCAAGTATTTCCTTCCAAAGATAGATTGGGTACTGGCTAGTAGAGGGATTATAGTTTACCCACTTCATTGTGTGGTAAATACAGGACAAGGTTGGGGGAGCCGCCATGTTTATAACAGAGGAGGACGGGTGTTATTATAAGCAAGTTTCATTTGGGATTTCCCTGGTTGCCCAGTGGTTAGGACAGGACTCCGTGCTTCCACTGCAGGGGTCATGGGTTCGATCCCTGGTTGGGGAACTAAGATGCCACTTGCCGCATGGTATGGCCAATGAATAAATAAATAAATATATAAGTAAAATCTGCTTAAAAAAAATAAGCACGTTTCATTTGACATGCCTCTGGGATATCAAGCTTACTTTCATGGTTGCAAGTAATCTCACTCCTCCTAGAAGATACTTCCTTTAAAGAGTAGAGTTTTGTAGGTCATTGTGTCTTTTCCTTTATACTCACACCTAAAGAAAGTTGACTGTTGAGTATGGTCATTTCCCCTCCTCCACTGGCTGTTTCCATGCTGGTTTTGTAGGTTCTGTAGGACAATAGTGTGCTAGAGTGTTTATGTCTCAGTTCTGGGCTGAGGATCTCAGCTTGTCCTAGTGGGCTGTCCGTGAGAGTGAGACTGTGGGTCTAATACACAGGGTAGGGAGTTCACACAATTAAAAATCCCGGTTCCATTGTCACAGGCTGCTCTTTCATCCTGCTGTCTCAAAGGTCTATGTCATTGATCACAAAGTTAAACAGGTATGACCCTGAAAAATCTATCACCACCATGGGAATGTCAGCCTGCTCCTGCATCAGTGCATTCATTAACCATGAAAATTCTTGAGGCTTTGCCTGATTCTTGTGGCTGGGATAATAGGCTCAGGAACCTTTTAGTCGTAACAAAAACTCATGAAAACTAGTTTAAGTCAAAATGAGACTCAATGCTCATTTATCAGAAAAATACAAGGGAACGTTGGACTTCCTCTCTTCTCCTATCCCTCTGTTTAATCCCCTCCCCTCTCTCTTTCCTATGTATGCTTCCTAGAAGGTAGAAGGTGATCACCACAAGCTTCAACTATACATAGACTTTTGGTACTTGTGGTTTCCAGATAGGGTGTCCTTTACAATTTCAGCAGCATTCCTGGGGAAAGCTTTGATGTAGCTTGAGTTGTTTGAAAATCCATAAACCGATCAGGGTGTATGAGGGAACATGGCACTCTGATTGGTTATACCCAGGTCAGGTGTTCAGCCTTGGGACCTGAATGTGAGATGAGCCTCTCCTGAAGCATTAAAATTGACCATGAGGAGATAATGGTTCACCCAACACATACTGGATTTATGCTTGGTATTCTGATAAGCAGGATGCAGTCCTGGGAGAGGTGGGATCCAGTACTTACACCCTGCTCAGCTTCTGTAAAATCTTGTCTTAGGCACTGGACCTTGATACCATATCTCCAAGTGGCTGAATAACTACCTGAGTACAGACATCAACACTGCATGACTGCTGCTGTAGGATCTCATCCTCCTCTTCAGTTAATTATTTTATTTGGAACTATCCTTGCTTTTAAAAAATGAATATTTTGTTTTTTACTCTGGAGCACTGATCTTTAAAAAATGTCTCAGTAATTCTCATTTCATGTACATATGGCAGAAGCCACAATTACTCATGTGTTTGTTTTATTTGTTTTAGTAAATAGTTCAAACATAAATAATCCATGGAGAATAATGTAAGGAACACACTTAAAGCTAATGCTACTATTTAAAGAATTTTAACACTTTTACATATTTGCTTCACGGTTTTATTTTTAAACAAAGACAATATTGTGGATACAGGACAACATCCTGTATCCAGTCAAAATTTAATTTCCATCCTTTCTTCTCCAAAATTACAACTAGTGTTGGTCTATCATCTATCTGTCTATCATCTATCTATCTATCATCCATCTAACTATCATCTATCTATCTATCTATCTATCTATCTATCATCTATCATCTATCTATCCATCCATCCATTCATCTATCTCTATCTATCATCCATCTATCATCTATCTCTGTCTATCTATCTATCTATCTATCTATCTATCTATCTATCTATCTATCTATCTAATCTATCTATCTATCATCTATCATTTATCTATCATCTATCTCTATCTGCTTCTGCTTTAGGGTTTTCTCTTCGCTTTCTTTGGTTAATTTTTCTATGCCTGTGTATGGCTAATTTACAATGTGTTTATAGAAAGTGTTAAACTTCCCCATTAATTAAAAGCAAACACACACAGACGCCACCCAGAAAAACATCCTAAAATTAAAACAAAACAAAACACCTCTAATACAAATTTTTTCAGGTTGAGCCACAGCTTTTGTGAGATGTTTACTTTAAAAAAAATTCCCACTGTGATTGAGATCTGTCCATTTCTGTTTTTAAGTATTTTTGCTTTTGTATTTTGAAGTGATGCTGTCAAGGGTACACACATTCATGATTGCGAGAATTTCTCAGTTCAGGCTTCCTTTAAGGATTATATTGTGTTTCTCTTCATCCAGATTATTAATTTTGCTATGAATAATTTTTTTCATGTAGTAGTAGTTGTTGGAGATTTGTAGAATTTATTAGTCATTTTTTCCTATGTAATTTTGGGTTTGCTGATCATTTCTCTTTACCCATTCCATTATGTTTGTATTCTTTTTTTCTGTGTGTATTCCATTCATCTTCTTTCTTTGGACTTATTCCATCCTCCCCCTACCCCCTTGACCCTTGATTTCAACAAAACTCTATTTTAATTCACCTTTTTTTGTAAAATATAACTTTATAAAAGATATTCAATAAGCATTATTATAGTTGTATATAGTTTATAATATACATCATTTCTTTAACCCATGAATTGATTCGATTCTGTTTTTAGGTGCCAGACGGTGATAGAAGTGATTATCACTGTTGGAATAATTGTTATTGTAAATTGTAAGTTTATGCTTGTTTTCTGTTCCATTGTAACTCAATTCCATTGTGGTCAGGGAATCTGGACTCTGTGGGGGTAATTCTTTAATATTTATTGTCTTCTTTATGACATAGTCCCTGACGGATTTTTATAGATATTCAATATACGGTATAAAGATGGGCATATTTTCTGTTGGGAACCTAATTATTTAATAACAAGCTTTTTGATCATGCTATTTAAATTGTATCCAACTTTCTCTTTTATCTTTTTCTATGTGATCTAACAGTTTTTTTTAAAAGTCTATTAAAAAAAAATATTGATTATCCTTGCCACTATTTTGTCCTGTCCAATGTTTTTGCCTTAAATTCTTTTCTCCCCCCGTAATATTAGTGTTGCTAAATCAGATAAAAACAGGTTTAGTGATTTTTGTTCTTAATCTTTCTCTGGTCATTTGTTTTAAGTGTGCATCTTTTTTTTTTAAGCTCTTTATTGGAATATAATAGCTTTGCACTCTTCTACCAGCTTATGAGGTACACCAAAGTCAATCAGCTGTATTTATACATATATCTCCATATCCCCTCCCTCCCGCAACTTCCCCCCACACTCCTCTTCCCGGCCCTCTATCTCCCATCATCCAGTTGATCTCTCTTTGTTATACAGCAACTTCCCACTGGCTATGTATTTTACAGTTGGTAGTATATATATGTCTATGCTACTCTCTAAAGATTATACAGTTGGTCTTTTTGGTTGTTTGTTTTTAGAAAATTCAATATATAGTACTGCCTTGTAATAAACTACTTAATTTTACATTTTTTGTGAGCACTGATCAATTTGGGTTAATTCCTTGCATCTTATTTTGTGCTATTTATTAAACATTTTTTCTTTGCTTCCTTTCTTTAATCCCACATATCCTACCTCTTTTGGCTTATAAATTTTAAAATATTCCTTTGTTTTTCCCCTTCACCAGTCTGGAAACTACTAATTATATTTTTATTGTGTTTGTAAATTTCTTCAATTAAAAAATATTGAAGTACAATATACATACAGAAAATTGCACACAAAAAATTTTTCACAAAATTAACATTCATGAAACTGCCATACAAGAAATAAAACATTTCCAATATTTCAGAATCACAAAGCATTAATGCATTTAAAAAAATGAATCTTTAAAGTTAATTAAGTTTCTTAAATTAGCTAAAGTTATGCAGTATCTCTGTACTTTCTCAAATGAGATGAGGACATTAGCAAACTTACCTAGTCATTAAAAACTCTTTCCCACCTTCATTGATGTTTTAACTTTAATTTTACTTACTTGAGACAGAGACAGTCAGCTATTTTATCTCTGGCAGTTACATAAACTTTCCAATTGTATCTTACTTCCTTATCTATGTGCTTGTCTTGCTGTTGTTGTTGTTTGTTTTGTACTAAAATACAGCCTTTAGTGGTTCTTTCAGTACTGATTTATGAGACCTAAACTCTAAACTTCATTTTATGTCTGAAAATGTCTTCATTTCATCTTTGCTTGAATGATACTTTATCCAGATATAAAATTCCAATCTGACAATTGTTTTCCCTTAGCATTTTGAAATTTTTTTGTCTGTTGCCTTGAGGTTTTCATTATTAATAATGTTACATTTGCTCTCACTATAATTTCCATTCCTTTGAAGGAAATTTGTCTTTTTCATTTGATAGTTTCAAGAACATTTCTTTCTATTTTCACTGCATGAAACAGCAGTGTTGTCTGGTGTTTAGTAGGGCATTGTACCCTACCCCTAGCTGTGCCTGATGGTCCTATGCTTAGGGCCTGTATAGTTTAATCATTTGAGAATAAATCTCTAGCCTTCAGACATAAAAGAGGGAGGAAGATTGCTTAGTCATATACCCTGGGGCATGGATCTGAGGACCTGATTACTTTTCATAAAGACTTTCAACCAATACCGTGTTTGGACATTTTCTGCATGTCTCACAACGTCTCACAGTTAGAGATACTTTTTGCACTCAATTTCTGATTTTTTTTCTCCTGTAAATTGGCTTGCTTCTTTACCAGAAAGAATAAGTTTGAGGGATCTCTGATCTGTTAAATCATCTACCGCTAGACCATCTGCTTTGCATCTCTAAATATTTAGATATTTCTCATCTGTTGTCATCTCCTCTCCTATTTTCTGTATGTTTGAAGATTTATAAATATTTTAAAATCCTTTACAGTAATTTGCTTGGGAGGGGGGTTTCCTGGAGATATAATGGATGAGTGCATATATTCATTCTTCTGTGTTTAAACAAAAATCCTTTCCATTAAGATTTTGCAGACACTGGAAATTCTATTAACAGTAGATAGAGTCCTTCATTTCATAATTAGAAATATCCCAGGGAGACATAGCACATTAACTTGTAATTATAAATAGCTGTTATGCTTTCCTCTTCATAATTGACCCCTGATTCAGAATTAATTGCTTCCATATCCCTGTTATATCTCCTTCACGTATTTATGGATTTTGGTAGGCAGGCCTCAATAACTAGGCTGTGAACTAGTTAGGATTATGTTTAAGACACTTTTGCATTTAAGTATCATTAGTACCTATCACAGTGCTTGCTACAAAGAGATTGCTTTATAAGTGCTTCTTCAATAACATTGAATAATTTAGAATAGTAATTAACATAAAAAATTTTCAGCTATGACAGGAGTGTTTCTCACCCATTGGCGAGAAATTTGAACCAGATGTTCGCAGACTTTTCTCCCAGATTTGTCCCAGGATTTGATTGATTATTCGGGTTAGAAACTGGCATTGTGAGATTAAACCTTCAAGTAATGGTATAATAACAGCATCGTTCTATGTTCATATAATTCATTTATTGTTTAAGGTGTTTCCATATTCATATGTCTTTTTCTAATCCACATACATCCCTGCAATGTTGGAGAATTGCAAGATGTATTTTATTTAATTTTTATTTATTCTTTCAAGATCCTGGCGGGGATAATCATTGTCAATTAGGGATACTCCAACAATATTCCCTTATTCAACGTCATTTTCTGTAAAACTGTCAGAAACAAAGTTCAGAACCCAGGAAGAGCCTCTTTAAGGGATCATTAAACATGGAGCAAATGTCAATTGCCAGAGTAGAACCTGTACTTTTTCCTTCTTTGTCACTCTGCTCCTAAGGAGTGCTGTTGAACAATAATCAATAGAAAGGCTGCAAAGAACAAAGAGCCTCATTTGGGGGCTTAAGAATCTCAATTCAGGAGACACAGATCCAGGTAAAGCTGAAAGTGTATTCCAGGGAAGAGAAAGAGTCAGGGGCTTATAAAGGCAAAAAGCACAAGGTTGTACTCTGACATAAGAAAGAAAATACTTGTCCTTAAGGGATAAGCTGTCACGAGTTATTTTAGCCTAAGGATCCAATAAGTGTCTGGAGTTTCTGGAACATTGGGTAGATGTTCTGGATGCTTGTATTAAGACAATAAGGGGTCTAAAGGTCAGATTCCATCTGGGCTGAGAAGTGCGTAAGTCACACTTCCTCAGTGGCCTCGTGGCTCCATTTTAGAGCACTCCCTTAGCAATACTGACTACATTTTGATTTTCCTTTCGCAACACCTCCATAAGGCAGTTCACACCCTCTGTTATTTTAATGGAGTTAGGAGAGGACTTGGGCCACCATGTCTTCATCCTCAGAAATGGCCTGTCTCCTAGAGCCCTTGCCCACACAGACAGACACATCTCTTCACCCAAGCCCCTCATTCCCACCAGAAAATTTAAGCTTCTCTTTTTCTTTTGTTTTTTTTTTTTAAAGTGGAGAAGGTAAAGGGACTGCTATTTATTTTATAGCAAACAAACTTCTTATTTAGTCCAAATGGTTAAACGCAATGATAGGTATCCTAAAACTTCTTCCCCACAGAATAGTTGATAGCAAAAAGGAGTAATGATCATTTTTGCCCAGAGCAGAAAGATTTACCATTGTTAGTTCTGAGAACTGTCTTATCTATCCTAAAAGAAGCAGAAGGTCTCGGGATTTGTGTGGGCTGGGATTCCAGGAGAGAGGAATGGTATGGGTTTAGAGCAGGGTTGAGGTCTATGGCTATACAGTTAAGAACAAAGTGAAACAGAAGCAGCGAAGCTGAGATCAGACAAGGGAATGTTTTAAAAATTGAGGGAAAAGTCCCAGATCAAGACTTTTGACTAGGAGCTTTAAACAGTGCTGACTCAGAGTAAAAAGGAGTGTACATTGAGTGGAAGCCCACTTCTTGTGAAATGTCAGACATAGAATGCAACCTCCACTAATTGGCATTGTAGTTCATTTCTCGACTAGTCTCATAGAATGAGGTTTCGAGCTTGGGTTTAGCTAGTAGGAAGTGTGCATTTTAAATGCATTGAAGGAAGCTAAAATTGTAAATAAATCACTCTGCCATCTTAAACTGACAACTAGGTGTTCAGTGAAAGTAGTGACCTGGTTAGCAGCCAGGAGACTCACAGTCCAAGTTAGCTGCAGAAACATTCTACTGTTATGTAAATGGTGGGGAGCAGGGGAATGTTCCTTGCTCTTCTGAAAGATCAAATTAATTAACATCATATCAAGGCACCAGGGATGTCATCAGCTAATACCTAGCAATTTTTCAGGTGTAATCCCCTTGGTTATCCCAAGAACTTTTCAGTCACCACTGTGAGCAGTTTTCCTGTCTGTCGTGAGAAAGCTGGATAATTAAGGTGTGTGTGGCTGTGCAGACTTGCCAGGGAAAATGGCCAACTGAAGAAAGTGCCGCTGTTTTCTTCTCCTGAAGAATAAACAGATAAAGGTCCATCACACAGTTGGGGCTTAAGGGCTTTATGGAAGCAGCTGATGGAAAATCCGTTTAGGATGCATAGGTTTGTGGAGGGAGGCCTTGTCTTTGTTTCATGGCTTCCTGATGGTCATTAGGTTTCAAAAAACTTACCAACACATTGTGAGTGACTTCTGAAAATGAAAGTTGGAGATTCACATAACAGGCAAGAAATTTGAGGGCAGTCAAAACACCTGATATGATTTACGCAAGACCCTTGATAGTAAACAAGTAGAAATAAGATATACAGAATTGATGTCATTCTTAAAATAACTGTATTCGGTATGTTAGATATATCAGCTAATACCTAGCAATTTTTCAGGTGTAACCCCCTTGGCATCATCATTATGACTTTGGTATAAATGAGAAAATTTGGAAAGCAAGCTGTAGTTAAGAATTTCTAGCATTATTCATGACTCCTCTACATTTAGTGTTCAAATAGATTATTAATAAATTTAAAAAGTTGAAGACAGTTTATTCCAAGTTTCAGTATGTAAATACATAGACATATGCTGATCGAGTAAAACCTCAGTGATTAAGGAACTAATTAATGGAGTATCTACAATATGTAATGTATTTTTTCACAATTTTTATAATTGCATTTAAAAAATTGGGATATAATCCACATGTCATACAATTCAGCCATTGCAAGTATACAATTAAGTGGTTTTTAATCTATTCACAAAGTGGTACGGCCATCACCACTATCTTATTTCAGTACATTTTTGTTACCTCAGTAGAAACTCTGTACCCATTAGCAATCACTCCTCATTCTCCCCTCCCTGTGGTCCCTGGAAATCACTAATGTACTTTCTGTATCTATGAATTTGCCTATTCTAGATGTTTCATGAAAATAATGTCATATAATGTGTGGTCTTTTATTTATGGCTCTTTCACTTAACATACTGTTGTCAAGGTTCATTCATTCATTCCTTTTTAACACTTCATTCCTTTTTTATGACTCGGTATGTTTCCATTGTATGGACATACCACACTTGTTTATCCATTCATTCACTGATAGGCATTTGTCTTGTTTCCACTTTTTGGCTATTATTAATGATGCTGCTATGAATATCTACGTACAAGAGTTTATGTGCAGATATTTTTTTCAGTTCTCTTGCGTGTATACCTAGGAGTGAAAGTGCTGGGTCATATGAGGAATCTATGTTTGACATTTAAAGTAACTGCAAAACTACCGCAAAATAGGCAACAATTTTATTCCACTAGAATGTGTAAGAGTTTCACTTTGTACACATTAACATTTTTAAACTTTTTAATTTTAGCCATCCTTTTTAATTTAGTGTGTGAGATAATTTCTTATTGTGGTTTTGGATTGCATTTATCTAATAGCTAATGATGGTTAATATATTTTCATGTACTCATTGGCCATTTTAGATCTGTTTTGGAGAAATGTCTATTCAGATACTTTGCCCAGGTTTTAATTGATTTGTGTTATCAGATATATATGATTTGTGAATATTTTCTCCCATTCTGTTGGTTGTTTTTTACTTTCTTGATGGTGTCCTTTCATACTAAAGAATTTTAAATTTTGATGAAATATAATTTATCTGCTTTCTTTTGTCACTTTTGCTTTTGATAATATATCTATGAAACCATTGGCTAACCCAACGTCACAAAGATGTAATCTAGTGTTTCTTTCTAGTTTTGTAATTCAGTTCCAGTATTTAGGCCTATGATGCATTGTGAGTTAATTTTTGTGTATGATATGAGATAGGGGTCCAAAATCATCCTTTTGCATTTAGGTATTCAGTTTTCCTAGCACTATTTCTTGAAAGAAAAATTTTTTTCTCTCATTTGCAGTTATTTTGAAATTGGGAAGTGTGGGTCCTTCTACTTGATTCTTCTCTTTCAACATTGTCTTGTCTATTCTGTGTCCTGAGTATTTGCATGTGAATTTTAAGTTCAGGTTGTCAAATTCTGGGAAAAAGAAGTCAGCTAGCACTTTGATAAATATTGTGTTGAATCTTTGGATCAATCTGATGAGTATTGACATTTTGACAATATTAAGTCTTCAAATCCATGCACAGAGGTTATTGTTCCATGTATTTAGGTGTTCTTTAATTTTTCAATAATATTTTGTAGTTTGCAGTGTATAAGAAGTCTTGCACTTCTTTGGTTAAGTTTGTTCCTAAGCATTTTATTCTTTTCAATGCTGCTCCATTATAAATGGAATTGTTTTAATATTTTATTTTCAGATCATTCATTGCTAGTGTATACTAGTGTATAGAAATATAGTTAATGTTTGCACATTGATCTTGCAAACTGTGTCCTTGTTGAACTTATTAGCTCTATTTTTTCCTTTTTTTTGGTAGATTCTTATGGATTTTCTATATGCAAGATTATTTCACCTGCCAAATAATTTTACTTTTCCAATCTGGATGCTTTTTATTTTATCTTCTTACCTAATTTCTTGGTCTAGCAGTCCCAATACAATGTTGAGAACATGTGGTGAGACCAGACATCCTTGGTTCATTACAGATATTTGGGGAAAGATTTCAGTCTTTCACCATTAAGTATGAAAATAGCTGTGGGATTTTAATAGATATTCTTTATTATGTTGAAGAATTTCCCTTCTATTCCTAGTGTGTTGAGTGGTTTCTATCATGAAAGGGTGTTGAATTTTGTAAAATGGTTTTGTGCATCTGCTAAGATCATAATGTATGGTTTTTGTCCTTTATTTTATTAATATTGTGTGTGACATTGATTTTTAACATTGATTTCATGTTGAACAAAGCTTCATATCCTGCAATAAATCCCACTTGTTTGTGAGAAACTTGTATAATCATTTTTACATGTTGTTTCTTTTGGTTTGACAATATTTTGAGGAGAATTTTTAGGTATACATATATTTATAAGGGATAGTGATTTCTAGTTTTCTGTAATATCTTTGGATTTGATATCAGGGTAATACAGATTCATAAAAAGAGTTGGGAAGTATTTCCTCCTCTTTTATGTTTTAGAAAAGTTTGTGAATAATTGATTTGAATTCTTTAAAAGCATAGTTGAATTTACTAGTGAAGCCATATGGTCTGGGGTTTTCTTTTGTGGGAAATTTTTAACTATTAATTCAACATCTTTATTTATCATAGGTATATTCAGATTTTCTATTTCTCTTTGATTTAGGTTTGGCAGTTTGTGTCTCTCCCAAGATTTGTCCATTTCCTCTAGATCTGCTAATTTGTTGGTGTGTAATTGTTCATTGTATGTCCTTCTAAACCTTTCAACTTCTGTAAGGTTAATAATAATGTTCCCTCTTTCATTTTTTATTTTAATAGTTTACATGTTCTCTCTCTTTCTCTCTCTCTCACTCCCCCACCCCTCTCCCTTTCGTTTTTTATCTGTTTAGCTAGAGGTTTATACATTTTCCAAGAACTAACTTTTAGTTCACTGAGTTCTCTATTGTTTTTCCATTCTTTATTTCATAGGTTTCTGTTTTAATCTTTATTATTTCCTTCCTTCTTTTTGCTTTGGATTTAATTTTGTTTTCTCTTCTAGTTTCTTAAGGTGGAAGTTTAGATTATTGACTTGAGATCTTTATTTATTTGTTTTATATATTTTAATATAGGCACTTGCAACTATATTTCCTCTGAGCAATGCTTTTATTTTATCCCATACTATTGGTACATTTTGTTTTCTTTTAATGATTTTTTTCTGATTTCCCTTGTGATTTCTGCTTTGACCCATTGATTATTTGAGTATATTATTTAATTTCCACATGTTTTTGAATTTTCTCAAATTTCCCTTTGTTATTGATTGCTATTTTCACCTGTTTTTATCATAGAACATACTTTGCATGATTTGAATCTTTTAACTTTATTGAGACTTATTTTGTGGTCTATCATGTGATCTGCCTTGGAGTATACTCCCTGTGCACTTCAGTAGAATGTGTGCAGTTTGCTGTATGGACCAAGTGTTCTATAGTTGTCTGTTAGTCTAATTGGTTTATAGTTTTATGCATGTCTTATATTTCCTTGTTGATCTGTATAGTTGTCCTATCCATTACTGAAAATGAGGAATTGAAATCTCCAAGTACTATTATAGAATTGTCTATTTCTTACTTTGATTCTTTCAGTTTTTTTTAAATAAATTATGCTAGGGCTTCCTAGGTGGCGCAGTGGTTAAGAATCCGCCTTCCAATGCAGAGGTCACGGGTTCGATCCCAGCTCCAGGAAGATCCCACATGCCACGGAGCAACTAATCCCGTGTGCCAAAAATAAATAAATAAATAAATAAATAAATAAATAAATAAATGTCAAAAAAAATAAATTATGCTACTCCTTTATTATGTGCATGTGTTTACAATTGTTATATCTTATTGATGAATTGAGTCTTTATCATTATATAATATTCCTTTTTATCTCTTGTAACTGCTTTTATCTCTTGTAAAGTCTATTTTGTTTGATACTAGTATAGCCACTCAATCTCTCTTTTGATTACTATTTCCATGGTGTATCTTTTTCCATCCTTTTACTTTTAACCCATTGTGTCTTTGGATCTAAAGTATGTCTCTTGTAGACAATTTATAATAGTAACATTTACTTTAAAAAAAATCTACTCTACTCATCTCTACCTTTCAATTGAATGGTTTAATTCATTTATATTTAATGCAATTACTGACAGGGAGAATGTATATCTCCCTTGTTGCTATTTGTTTTCTATATTTCTATGTCCTTTTTTAAAAGTTCTTCCATTCTTTCATTACTGCCACGTTTTGTGTTAGATAAATGCTACCTACTGTGACATTTAAATTAATCTGTCATTGCTTTCATAATTTTTTAGTTCTTTTCTAAGTTTTTGCCCTGGGGATTATAATTAATATCTGGATTTTTAACAATCTAGTTAGATTAATACAGACTGAATTACAGCAGTAAATAAAAGTTTGCTCTTATAGAGTTTCATTTCCTCCCCTTTCCTTCATGCTGTTATTATACAAATCACATCTTTAGACATTGTTTGTGCATCAACTGTTTGTAATTATTACTTATGCAGATGTCTTTTAAATTAGCAAGGAGAAAAAAGTTAAACTAAAAATATGTTTATACTATCTTTTATATTTACCTATGTAGTTACTTTTAACAGTATATTTTTCATTTTTTTTAATGTGTATTCTTGTTTTTCTCTAATCTGCTTTCATTTTAGCCTGAAGATCTTCCTTTAGAATTTTAGAATCTCTTGTAGGGCACAGTTAGCAATTAATTCTCTCAGTTTTTGTTTATCTGGTAGTGTCTTAATTTCTCCTTTATTTTTTAAAGGATAATTTTGTTAGCTATAGGATTCTGGTTGGCAGTCTCTTTCAGCGTGAGCATGAATATGTTTTCTCATGGCCTTCTGGCCTTCATTCTTCCTGATAAGAATAATCAGTTTTTAATCTCACTGTGAATCTCTTGTATAGGATTGGTCACTTCTCTATTGCTTCTTTCAAAGGTTTTTTTTTTTGTTTGTTTTTTGACATTTTTATTACAGCTGTCTAGGTGTGGCCTTTGAGTTATTTTTCCTGGAGTTTAATGAGTTTCTTGAATGTGTAATGTTTTTCAACAAATTTAGGAAGTTTTTTGTTTTTATTTCTTTAACCATTCTTTCTACTTCTTTGTCTTTCTCTTTCTTCTCTTTTTGGGACTCCTGTTATGTGTATATTGGTATGCTTGTGGTATCCTAATGGTTTCTGAGGCTGTTCATTTTTTAAATTCTTTTTTATTTTTATTCCTGAGATTGGATAATTTCAACTGAAATATCTTCAGTTTCACTGACTATTTCTTATGTCTGTTTAAATTTTCTATTGAGCACTTTTAGTGATTTTTTCATTTCAATTATTGTACTTTTCAACTCCAAACATTTTATTTGGTTCTTTTATGTAATTTCTATCTCTTTATTGATAATATCTATTTGTTGAGACATGGATCTCATACTTTCCTTTAGTTCTTCAGATCCAGTTTTCCTTAGTCCTTTGAGCATATATACATACATAGAAAGCTGATTTGAATCTTTCTCAGAAAGTCTAATATCTGGGCTTCCACATGGACAGTTTCTGTTAACTGCCTAATTTCCTATGTACCAGCCATATTTTTTCTTTCTTTTCTTTTCTTTCTTTCTTTCTTTCTTTCTTTCTTTCTTTCTTTCTTTCTTTCTTTCTTTCTTTCTTTTTTTCCCATGACTCACAAGAAGTGGAAATTTTAAATAGCATAATGCTTCAATTCTGGAAATCAGGTTCATCCTCTATTCGAGGGTTTGTTGTCATTTGTTTAACAACTTTTTTGAATTAATTTTGTAAAGCCTATATTATTTGTAATATGTGGTCACTGAAGTCTCTGCTTGGCTAGCTTAGTGGTCATTTAATTATTAGATAGAGATATTCTTAGTTGCCTGGGACTAATAAGTCCCATAGCCTCTGCTGCGGGGCTTGTAGGCAGGTTGGGGCATGCTACCAATACTCAAGCTAACAACTCTGCTGATTTCTTTACTTCCTGCTTGTGCAGAACCTCAAAGTTAGTCACAGGTGAGAACCGAGGGCCTTTTCAGGTCTTTTCTGAGTATGAACACAGGCATGCACACAGGCCTGGATATTCACACAATTCTTTGCATTTCTATTTCCAGAATAGGTTGGAGAATTTTTTCAAATTTCCCTATGGACATTTCTTCCCCCAGTTTTTAGTTTTAAGATTTGTGGTAGTTCATTATTTGCCCAACTGCTGTCCACTGCCTCAGACAGCCATCATGTTCAGCAATTGCCTCTGGTTGTTTTTTAGAAATACCCCTGGGAGAAAGGCTGTTTCCACATGACAAGCTCTGAATTGGGTAAAATAAAGACCAGTGCTACTTATTCCTTTTGCCGATCATCAGGAAACAGAGCTAACACTCCTCCAATGACTTTTCAGCAAAACAACCTTATTGAAGAGTCTTGACACAACTTGCAAGACATCACTAATTAGATTTCACTTGCCATCTGCTACACTATCCTTGTCAGAGACCAGTAAAATGTAAATTAAGAACAGATGACAGAATGAAAGGAGAAAACAACACCTTCCTGTTGATTGTGGTTACCCAATCTGGATCCTAGGGAGGCGATGCAATGTTATCTAAAGGATTGCTTCATGTCTTAGGCTAAAAGGACTGGCATTGAATGAATCCGTGTGCCCATTTTATTTCTTTTAGTTTTATTTGAGGTTTGCTTACCTTGGAAGAGGGGTGAGAAAGAGGAGAGCAGATATTATCTTATATAGGAGAATTTTTCCTATAAAATATAATTTTGACGATTATTTTCTTTGATAAAGAGATATAGAAATTATATTAACTATGTTTAGCTTTAAGTGTGTATTTTAGTTTAAAATATACAGTTGATCAAAGATAGCATTTTTTTTTCTTGTCCATGAGACCTAGCTATAAAGATATTTTGAATTTTCATATTGGTAAAATAACTGCCTGAATAAAAGGATGAAGTCAAGCTACTAATGAGAAACCTGTCTGATTTTATTCTGGGTCTTGATGGAAAGAAGCCAAAGTAAAGTAGCTTCAAACTTTTTATGAAATATCTTTGAGGGAGCTAGTGGTGAGCTATAGTCAGATTCTGTATATATACTGTAAGGAAGAGTCTGTGTGGTTTGCTGATAAATGGGATTAGGGGTATGAAATAAGGAGGGATCAAAGATGACTCTCAGATATTTGGTTTGAGAAGCCAAAGTAATGGGGGAGCCATTTACTGAGAATAGTGAGAAAGTAGATGGTGTTTCCTCCTTCTTTGTTTATAAAGTCTAATGAATAATTCCTTTGCCTTTTTAACTTCCTGTCATGGTATGGTGTGTGTAATTTAGCTGAACAATATACAGTAGTCCCCTCTTTTATGTTTTTTTCCCCCATGGTTTCAGTTACCTGAGGTTAACCATGGTCAGAAAATATTAAATGGAGAATTCCAGAAATAAACAATTCACAAATTTTAAATTGCGTGCCATTCTGAGCCGTGTGATGAAATCTCTAGCAGCCCTATGGCTGCTCTCTTGGGGCAGGAATCATCCCTTTGTCCAGCTGCTCCACACTGAATATGCTACCTGCCCATTAGTCATTGAGTAGCCATATCGGTCATCAGATCAACCATCATGAAATCACAGTGCTACGTTCAAATAACCCTTATTTTACTTAATAATTGCCCTAAAGCACAAAAGTAGTGATGCTAGAAAAAACATAGTATATATTGGGTATGGTACTATATGAGGTTTCAGGCATCCACAGGGGGTCTTGGAACATATCCCCTGTGGATAAGGGGGAAGCTACTGTAAATGGCCTGCAGAGGAGCAGGATAAGATTCAAGCCAACACCAAAACTTTCTGCATGAAAATAAGGTGGAGTATGGCAAGAGAAAATGAGGACAAACAATAAGGGAGAAGATGTGTTTTACGTAAACGAATTCCCAGACTTCCTTCCAGCCACCTATTTTTCAATTTCGTGGAAAACTGTGGATAGTCATGTAAACCTTCTGAACTGCAGTTTCTTCGAATATGAAGTGGAGACTGTTTTGAGAAGTGAGACATATAGTTTTTTCCCCTGTTATTTTTATTTTCTCCCCATCCTTTGCTGAAAATCTCAAAGGAAAAGGAAAGAGAATATCTCTCTATTTATGGCCTAATTTGTCTCTAAACTTTTACATAACAAGTAGTTATTGAGATCCATTGAATGTAGGGCGTGATGGTAAGGACTGAAGCAGATTTAATAAACACACAAAATATAGTTTATCCTCCAATGATTTATAATCGAAGTAAAAGCACATAGAGTTCAGTTAAATGAAAGTTCAGGACAGTATTTGAGGGTGATGCAAACATGAATGCTGTAAGTAATTGTTTTAAAAAATTCAAACACTTATTGTTTGTCATTGAGAATTTACTAAGCATTTTGCTAAGTGCCTTCAGTAAATTATATTACTTACTTCTAAGAAACAAACAAACAAAAATCTGTGAGTTGGATACTAATGTTTCCTTTAGGCAGAGATTGAGAGGCAGGAATACTTCTTATCTGGTATTAAGGGGCCTTATATTTAGCAAAGTTAAATAATTTAGCCAAATTTACATAGCAAGTTGCAGAACCAGACCTGACTCTATCAACTATACATATAAACTTTTCACGATTTTGTTTTCCTAAGGGAGTTCAGAGGTTGGAGAAATTGTTGCTATGCGTTGGAGTAGTCAAAGAAAGTCTCATGAAAAGGGCAGGGTTTGAAAAGTTTCCTGGAGGTGGGTAGACTAAGAAAAAGAGCACAAAAGGATCTGATTTCAGACACAATTCCATCAGCTGTTGAGAGGATTTGGTAGTTGAGAGAGCACGAACTGTTTGGGAAACAACAAGGACATCTGTCTTGCTTATATCACTGGGTTTGTGTTGGGCAGTAGTAAAATTACTGAGAATAAAGATGAAAGCAAATTAAAAAAAAATTTATCCTCTAATGATTTATAATCTAAGTATATAGTTAAGTCAAAGTTCAGGACAGTATTTGCTGATGATGCAAACAGGAATGCTCACCAGGAGTTGGATTGGTGAACCGGGACCACTTTGTAGAAGATCTTGAATTCCAAAGTAGTTTACACATCCTCCTGTAGGTAATGGTAAGCCATGGGAAGAATTTGAATATCAGTTTGGAACTATGTCAAGTTGGGAGAGAAATGTTATGAGAAACAGAAGATGAGAAAGCCGTTATTGAGGCAGTTGCTGCAATTCATGTATGAGGTGATAAGTCTTGGACAGTTTTTCTCCTTAGGAATCTGTGTTTCAAAGAGTAAAACCATATAGTCCGCCTCTCTACCCTCCTCTCCCCTTGTGTATCTCTTTTTCTCTCTTTCTCTTTTCTTAGAAGTCTTTACTTAGAATAATGGATTTCTAAAGGAGAGTTACCTTGGCTAAGCTTCATATGTCCTATTTTTTTTTTAAACAAATGACAACTCTGATTCAAGCAAAATTAAGGAACTTGTCTAAGGTCACATGGAAGCAAGTGTCAAAGCCAAGACCAAAACTCAGTTTGTTTTCTGACTTTCTCTTCAGCACTGTAAGTGGTATCATTCCTATCTTTCTACTTTCTCCTGCCAGGACTTCAAGAAGAAAAAACACCAGACTTCCTGGATGATTTTCTTCCTTCCTTTATCTAGGATGGTATTGGCAGTCAGTATTGCATTCAGGGGATGAGGTAAATGTTTCCTAGCCACTGAAACTCCCAATCAGCAGAAATTATTTTTTCTACATCTCTGTTTCTTTCCGCAAGAGGCTTATCTGAATTTTAACATACACCAGAGTTAAACACATTGACATCCTCTGGAGAAAGCAGAGAATCACTTTCCTTGCTACCTCTCCTAGTTAGCTGGAGAGGGAAGAGTTTTACTCTCTAGAGATACCTTTTGGTTTACAGATCATCAGGGAGTTGTAAATGGCCAGTGTACCTTCTGGTCCATAAAGGAAAATTACCTTAAAGTGAACGAAGCCTCAGAAGCATGAAAAAGAGAACAAGTAAAGAGCTTTGATTTTTTTTTGCATTCAGGAGGAGAAATACAGGGTGTTATTTGGTCTTATGGTCCAATAAAGGACCCTAATTTCTGGGCTTCTTTGGAAGATCTCAGCTGTAAACTTATCACCTCTTTCATTAAGGATAAGAGAATGAAATTCGCATTGCAATTTTAGAAAAAAAATAATTTTTCTCAATGTTAATAGTTTTGAGCTTTACATGCAACCTTTTCATCAAGGGTTTCTCTCTAACAAGGAAGGTACAGAGATTTTTAGACTGTAGCAGTATGGAGACCCCCGCCAAGACAGTGATGATCAGGAAGAATCAATATCCTATAATTAAATCTGTTGAATTAACAATTTTTTAAAAAAGTTGCAGTGTTAATTTAGATGTTGGCTGCCCAGAGAAGAAATATTCTTCAGCAGTAGAATGGGGAGTCCTTAGATCATGATGAATTAGCTGCCTACCATGTGCTGGTCACTGTGCTGAGTAGATGCTGAGAAATGAACAAACAAGACAGACACATGTCTGTCTTTAATCACCACTTGATGGTAATCCCCACAGTGCCAATTCCTAGTAGGGCTTGTTCGCTGCTGCATTCCTCAGGATAAGAATAGTATCTGACAGAGAGTAGATGTTGTAACAATAAATATATGGTGAATTAATAAATAATATATGTTTTTATACAACGCTTCTGTCTTTTGAATATAATTTTATACCTTACACCAACTTGTCAAGTAGCAGGGGAGTATTAATTTTACATATGAGAAAGCTGGGTACTAAATTGTCAAAAGATTTCTAAGGCTAGATCGAGTAATGACACTGGACCCATAAGCCATCAGTTATTAACATATAAAATGTTGTAATCCTTTCTTCAAACAAAGTTTGACTCTGAAGTTCAATGTGCAAATCAGATGGAAACTGAGACACACTGGTTCATGTAGGTACAGGAGGAAAAGGTTGTCCATTTCTGTAGGTTTCTTCCCCACCTTTCATCCCTTGAGGACATTGGGTTGATGTGTCTATATGGTGGTTAAGACTTTTAGGCATCTTGTAAGTAAGCTGCTTCTGTATTATGCAGTTCATTCTGGATTCAGAAGCTAACCGACTTATGCTAGTTTAGGCAAATTACTTAACCTTTCTAAACCTCTATTTCCTCATCTGCAAAGTGGCAATTACAATAACAAATGCCTGTAGGGTTATTGTGAAGATTAGTGAAGATACTGCATAGAAGCAGTTACCAAAAGACTGGCACTCAGTGAATATTAGTTATGATGGTGAGGAGGAGAAAAAACAGCTGTTATAATCATGTGGCCTGATGTAAAAAGATGAGGTTGACCTTATTTGTTTTTCATGTCATGATGGGATCTTTCAATATTAAGTGAAATATATAAGTTTTCATTTTATTTTACATCACAGACATAACTAAGGTAAAAATACACATTGGGAATAATGTGTTTTTGCCTTTTTGGTGTCAGAAAGCATTTGAAGATCTTAAAACTGTTTTGCTTTGCAATTGATTTTGCTTTAATAAACATTTCTTTGAGCACACTGCATTTAGGACCTTAGAAAACTTAAATTCAATTCTGTTTTCTTCACTGTAATATGCATCATTAAATAATTTCTGTGGGCCAGGTGCTCTTCTGGGTTCTGGAGACTCAGAGACGTGACAAGACCCACTCTTTATCTTCAAAGGGCTGAACTTTGAAGGTGGAGGGAACCATTGTAATAATGTAAAACAAATTTTGTGGCATCGATATCCAAAAATTGAAAATGTCCATATCTCTCTGGTCGTTTTGCTTATCTGGGTTTGTTATCTAATCTATTTCTCAGGACAGGATCATGGGAATAATATTCCCTGGGTTCTTGAATATTATTAACAATATATCTGTCCCTCTTTGTATGTGAAGATGAGTTTTGTTGGATACAAACATCTGTGTCTCAAATTTTCTTTCCTTCAATGTCTTATTTAATTCTTTGAATATCACTATTCAATTTTCTTCTGAAGCATTGCCATCAAAAGCGATAACCTAATTTTCCCCTTTTAAGTCCCCTGCTTTTATCTCTGTCTCCCCAGTGACTTTTCCTTTAAAATCCAGTAATATCACTAGGTTATGTCTTGATGTTGGTTCCGGATCAATATTATGTTTTCTCAGATACATAATAAATTATTTCAGTATGTAGTTTTAATTTTTTGATTATCTTATGCTTTCTCAATATAGGTTTTAGTGTTTGTTCTGATCCTTTGCTTTCCTTCTTACCTGCTCTTATTCATTGGTCACTGTTTGCCTGTCCTTAATATGTGTCACCATGTGTCATTTTCTCCTAAATCCTTTTTATGTCTTTGTTTCCTTAGGATTAAAAATTTTTCTTTTCACATTTTTCTCATAAGGCATTATCTATTTTATTGATTCACGCATATTCTTTCTACCATAAGCTTCACTTATAAAATTATATTTCTTTTTTCTAACCATTTATTGTTACCTCATTTCTGAGTTT
Source organism: Hippopotamus amphibius kiboko (assembly GCF_030028045.1). Lineage (NCBI taxonomy): Eukaryota > Metazoa > Chordata > Mammalia > Artiodactyla > Hippopotamidae > Hippopotamus > Hippopotamus amphibius. The sequence goes on from NC_080187.1 coordinate 140,342,694, forward strand.
TAAAAATTGTTACATATACTGTTTTTTCATGAATTGTAGGATTTCTTCCTTTTTTAAATTTTAACCTTTAAAAATCTTTTAAATGTTTATTTTGAAATAATCCACATCTGTCAGAAAAGTTGTAATAATTGTACCAAAAAATCCTGTATATTTTTTGCCCACCTTCCCTAAATGCTAACATCTCACTTATCCAGAGGATAATGATGAAACCTAGAAAATAACATCAAGACACTAGTATTAATCACTCTACAGACATTATTCAGATTTTACCAGTTGTGCCAATAAAGTCCCTTTTCCCAATCATAAAAGTGCATTGGTATTCATATCTTCTCAATCTCCTCCAATTTAGAATAGCTGCTCATCCTTTCCATTTTTCTTCATCTGGATATGTTTGATGAGTACTGGTCTGTTATTTGGAGGATACATCTTAATTTGGGTTTGTCTAATCATTAAATTCATATCCTGTATGTTTGGCAAAAGCATCACATAAGTAATGTTGTGCCCTTCTCATTGCACCATATCATTGGATATATGACATTGCTATGTATTTCTAATGCTGATGTTATCTTTGATCAGTTGATTGTGGTGGTATCTGCTGGGTTTCTTCCCCATAAATTTACTACTTTTTGCCTTTGAAATTAATAAGTATCTTATGGGGAGGTATCCAAGTCTATGTAATTATTCTGTTACTCATAACACTTTCACCCACTAATGTTAGCATCCGCTGATAAGTTGCTTGCAACAATTACTTCTTTGATGTTTACCCAATGATAACTTTATTTTCCTTCACTCCTTCTGTATTTAATAGCTGGAATTCTACTCAAATGAAGAGCTATTCCTTTATTTATATCAGTACAAACATGAATATTTACTTTACGGATAATAACGTATTATTATTATTGATTTTATTGTTCAAATTTTACCACTTTTAGTCATTGGGATTCCCTTAAAATTGGTTCTTCTGTCATTTCAACATGTTCCCATTATTTTTGAGTACTTTTAAAATTTCTGTCGTCAAAATGTGTTCTAGACTGATATTCTTCTTTCTCACCCCACCTCTGAAACCAGGCATTTCTTTCAAAAAGCCCTGATTTCTTTGATTAAATAATGGTATGTAGAAACTGTGATCTGAGCATTTTCTATATTGATTGCAACTAGGGTGTTATTGTTTATAAGTCTTTCCAGTAGACAGAGCTAGGAAATAAGTGCATGAACACACACACACACACACAACACATATATTTGTATCTATTTCTTTACCTATCTCTTTATATGAAACCATGAGTTCACGCTGATACTTCTGATTCCAGTAAAACATCAGAGAGTTAATTCTTTATTTATAACTCCTTTTTGTGACTGAGAAACCAGCTTGTTATTATTCATAATTGACTTATTTCTTGCTCAATTCTAGAATATATCCAAAGTAGTTTTAGAATTGCTAGCTCAGAATTGCACACTGCTGTGAAAAGCACATTTGTGTACCATTGTTTTTGTCTTTAGCTTTAGAGTATATAACAACAATTTTTTTCTAAAGTTACTTGAGTCAGTTATTTCCTTCTTACTTCCTTAAGTGTTATTAATTTGCCATAGAGTTTAACTTTATTTGTAACCATTATCCATTTTGAGTTCTATTCATGGTTTTATGATTATATTTATTTATTAATATGAGTATATGAAACATTAACATGATTCTAAAAGTGGGAACAGTATAGAAAGGTATGATCAGAGAAGTGTCACTTGCCTTTTATTCCTCCTACCTCATTCCCATTCATCCATACTTTATATCCTATTTCCATCTGCTTTCAGTAAGTAATCAATCTTATTAGTTTCTGATTTATCCTGTTTTTTTTTTTGCACAAATGAATAGATGTATGTGTATTGTCTTATGTGTCCTTCATTCCTTTTTTTTTTTTTTTTTTTTTTTTTTTGCTGTGCGTGGTCTTTCTTTTAGTTGCGATGAGCAGGGGCTGCTCTTCGTTGTGGTGCGTGGGCTTCTCATTGCCGTGGCTTCTCTTGTTGTGGAGCATGGGCTCTAGGCGCGTGGGCTTCAGTAGTTCCAGCACATGGGCTCAATAGTTGTGGCTCACGGGCTCTAAAGCGCAGGCTCAATAGTTGTGGCGCAGGAGCTTAGTTGCTCCGCGGCAGGTGGGATCTTCCTGGAGCAGGGATCGAACCTGTGTCCCCTGCATTGGCAGTCAGATTCTTAACCACTGTGCCACCACGGAAGCCCAATGTCCTTCACTCTTAAATATGCTTTTAATATTTTATATAACTTTTTATCACTTAACATATCATATTAGTTCATAGATACCTTCCTCTTTCTTCTTAACAGCTGTCCAATACTCCATTTCTTAAATGCACCAAATTATTCAACCACTGTCTTATATGAGTATTTTCTTCTGTATTGTAATATTATATCCTGTTACCTTACTGAATTGTTTATTGTTTGAGTTAATCATTGGTTTTCTGGGTCATAATAAAAAATATAGAAAATATATGTGTATTATATGCATATATACGTAGAATCAGAATTGATGCATACTCTTTAAACACATACATATGACAGAAAATACCCACCAATTCTTATTTTCTTGACTGTCTTTTCTCAGAAATGAGTGTTGAATTTTTTCAAAAGATTATTTTTTTAATTTTTTACCATTATGGAGATAATTGTTTGTTCTTGATTTTTGGGAATGCTCTTTCATAATTTCCCATTCTGACAACTTTTCATGAAGATTATTAATGGATTTAAAATTTCAGAAATTAAATTACTTATTCTTACTCATATATGGTAAATCACAGTATGTGGTCCAAAATGTCAGCCAGTTGCAATAGGTGGCTTCCAGTGATTACTGGCTGGCTGGTCTTAGGATTGGTGGCACTGACAAAGGTCTCAAGGCATAGCTTTAGAAACTCTAACCTTAGAGTATTGACTGTTTCAGTGAGCGTGATACCTATTTTTATTGAGTCAGCCCTATATGAGATCAAGTGCTATGTAGAAATGTGAATTAACTGCTTACATATTCCTGATTTATACAAGTGATATTGTAGGGCTCACCTATATTTTCCCACCCCTTAATCTGCTCTGACCTGATTTCATCTTGTCCTCACCTTGTTATTTTTTGAACTGTTCCATTGGATATTTGAATGATATTATGAAACCAGGCTTCTCAAAATAACTTAGATAAAACACATTTTCATCTTAACTTTACATTAGTTTTCAAATTAAAATATGCAAGAGACTAAGATGTAGTGGGGGAAATGAGGTGGGAAGGCAGGGGGGGATGTCTTTTCAGACTTTCGGAGCAGGTACTGCTCTGGGTCAGATGCTAGTGATTTGATTCTAAATAGCATATGTTCTAGGTTCCTGGAAGTATGGTGGCAATAAAGTCCTTTATAAAATCCATGTTCCTATGTAAGTGTTAATTTTCTTTCCTTCCTTAAAGTATAGTATAAAGCACCGCTTCTTTTTGTTTATTGATGTTTGCTTTTTAAAATTAATTTATATTGGAGCATAGGTGATTTACAAAGTTGTGTTAGTTTCAGGTGTACAGCAAAGTGATTCAGTTATACACATACATGTATCTATTCTTTTTCACATTCTTTTCCCATAAGGTTACTATAGAATATCTACTTGAGTTCCCTGTGCTATACAGGAGGTCCTTGTTGATTATCTGTTTTATATATAGTAATGTGTGTGTGTTAATCCCAAACTACTAATTTATCCTTCCCCCCAATCTTTCCCCTTTAGTAACCTTAAGTTTGTTTTCTAAGTCTATGAGTCTGTTTCTGTCATGTAAATGAGTTCATTTGTATCATTTTTTAGATTCCACATATAAGTGATATCATGTGATATTTGTCTCTGTCTGACTTACTTCACTTAGTATGATCCTCTCTAGGTCCATCCATGTTGCTGCAAATGGGATTGTTTCATTCATTTTTATGGCTAAGTGATATTCCATTGTATATATGTGGCACATCTTCTTTATCCATTCATCTGTCAGTGGACATTTAGGTTGTTTCCACATCTTGGCTATTATAAATAGTGCTGCTATGAGATGCATGTATCTTTTCCAATTATGGTTTTCTCCACATATATGCCCAGGAGTGGGATTGCTGGATCATACAGTAGCTCTATTTTTAGTTATTTTAGCTCTATTCCTTATTTCTTAAGGAACCTCTACTGTTCTCAGTAGTGTCTGTACCATTTTATATTCCCATCAACAGTGTAGGAGGGGGTCACTAAATGTGCAGGCAGATGCCCTGGAGCTCTTGTTAAAATGCAGATTCTGGGTTGGGAGCCAGGTTTCTACATATCTAACAAGCTCCCGCATGATGTTGATGCTGTGGGTTGGTGACCATACTCTAAGGAACAAGGGCATGAAAACAACCAGTTTAGGTTTGGACTAACCTAAGTTCAAGTGTCAACTCTGGGTAATTCATTTAACAAAGTTGACATTTGAACACTGGTCTGTTCTTTGGGCCCATCTTTTAAAGACCTTAGCTTTCCTCTACTTGAACTCTGGGGTGATGAGGCCTCCGGTACCACATTGCTGGGTTTTGGAGGTGTTGAGGGACCCCTGGGTCTGATCTCTTCTATTCTCCTTCTCTCTAGATTATTGCCTCTCTGAGCATTTTGCAAGATAAAAAATATTTTCAATGTAATAATATGTCTCTGGCAAGATAATATGTCTCTGATTGTTTGAGCTGTATAACAACTGGGGCCTTAAGATGAAACTGCCTTTTGCTTCTCCCTCTTTCCTCCCTTTCCTGATCCAAGTGATCTTTGTTTGGAAAGCTCTGGGTACAGTGTCTGGCCCATGGTGGCTCATGCTGTTCTGTTGTGTTCTTCTGTGCATCTCTTTACCTTGATAAATATTCTCCTGCTGCAGTCATGCTGTCTCTTGTTACTAAGATGTGCAGTGAATGGTGAAGCACTTGCTAAATCTCGAACGCACTGCCTCTCTTTAGACTTCAGAGCTTGCTGTGCCGTGGGTACTAATATAATCAAGCCTGGCATCACTCATTCAGTCTGATGGGCCCCATCTCTCCTTTTATCAGTCATGGATGGATGGGAGATTTTTGAATCATTTTATTGTCTGAGTGCAGCTTTATAGATGCTCTTTCAGGAAGCAACTCACTTTTCCTGTTTCCTCCTCTGACTTGTGCTTCTTTCTTTGCTTCAGGGGTCCTGGTAGTTCAGGATCTGCTTGTCAAGGCCTTTGGTCATATGATTTATTTCACAGTCTCTGCTCGAGATAAGCCCTATTCTTAACAGATACACAAAATCCACAATTAATGTTAAAAAGTGGTTTATGGTGACCTCATTTCCCTTTAGACGGTCTGACCTTTAAGGCTGTCCTTAGGTTACCATGAAGTTGGTGGCTTTTATTCAGTGCCCTCTTAGGACTGGCCCTTCTGATTCATTTTTTGATAATTTTGGCTGAGATTTTTTTTTTCTTGGTCTTAAAATGACCATATTTTCAGGAGACCAAAAGACTTTTTTTTTTCTCTCTTTTTAAGGAAAGAAATTTGTCCTACCAAAAACTGCAGGTTTAATGGTTAGAGAGACATCCTAGACATGGGCTGCAAATGCCTAAAAAGAGCAGGCTCATATATGTAAAGCACTCAGAGGTAAAAATAGAGAGCAAATGTGCCTGAGGTGGGGGTAGGGTGCATTCCAACTAAAACATTCAAAGTGAATTAAAACAATCAGACCCAATTTTGGTCATCCTACCTTTGAAGCCCCTCAATTCACCAGGAATTGAGGAGTTTCTTGGAATGTAGGAATTTCAAGGCTAAAACTGTGACATTCCAGGACAAACTTGATGGCTGGTCTACCCTAGATCTAGCACATTTTGTGCATCTAAGCTTTATCTTAAACAAGCCTGTAGTTAAAGCAACGCTTTTCTTTTAAGAAATGAGGACTCTTTGGATCAAATGACTTCCCCTGTGCAAACCAAAAGGAAGTGTTTCTTTTCCCCCTGCTCTGTAAGTTTGCAATTTTCAGTGGGGAAAAAAATAGCAATGCTCACCATTTTACTCTCCTTATGAGCAAAGCAGGACTTCAAACTCTATTTGAGGGATGACCCCTTTTCAGAAATTAGAGACACTGAATTTATTGCCAACCAGTCATAGCTGTCCATCTGCTAATTCTTTCCACATAGAGGGAGCAGCTGTCATTTCAGAAATGCTACAGTAGATAATAAGATGGGGTGCATTTCATCTTCAAATGCTTAAAACAAATCCCCAGGAAAGCAGCAGCAGTTCCTCTGACTGCATGAATCTCTGATATTATTAACACAAAATGCCAAATGGATTTGGAGATTGGAAGAAAATGGATTTGCTTTAAAAGGAAAAACACTCAAGTGAGGTGTAGTACATGTTGTAATAACCTACAATTGCAGAGATCTAGGAGCTGCTGAAGCCACAGGCACACACACACAGAGATACTCTCAACATCATAGCCACACACAGAGCGCTGAATACAAATACACACATAGGGGTTTCCCAAGTTCATACAACCTACGTATACCAAAGGAATGCATCATCTCCACCCCTGAAAAACAAACAATTTTTCCCCCCAACTAATAGCTAGCCTAAGTCTCACATTGGCTCAATTTCTCTCCAAATCCGTGTACTTACTCAATCTTAAATGCCATCCTCCCCTTGGTGCTATTTAATGGCCTGCTTGGTACTATTAAATAATCTGTTCAACAATTTATATTGTTATATCCTTGCATTTTTTCCTTAGATAACTTCTTTTCTCTCGTCTTATTTCTTCCACTCTTAAATGTGCTCAAGTCAACTTGAACTTAAAAGTAACCACAGCCTCTTGTCTGGAATTCCTAGCCAAGATTTTTCTCCCTTCCAATCAACCTGCGTATAGCTCTCTGATTATTATTCATAAGGAAAAATATGAGGATGAGACAAGGAACTGATGAACATAGTCCAAGTGGTGCTATGCATCCCTGAGCATTATAGATGTGGATGAGGATGTAGATACAGATATAAATGGAGGCATGCATGTGGGTATAGGTGTGGACATGACATGGACATAGACGAGGGTAGTGATAGAGTTATGTAGGTATTTCTCCATGGAGATATCTAAAATAGAGATCATTTCATTTAACCCTCAAAATAATCCTGGGAGGTAGGTTAGGCATACCTATATTCTTTTGCATATGACAATATTGACTCTCAAAGAGGCACCCAACCCCATGTCTGGTGACAGAGCTGGGAGCTGAGACTTGATGTTCTTAACCAACACTCAGGCTTATTCTGATTGCAACAAAAAACTTTTTTTTCCCTATGTTTTTGAAGAATTGTAATCTAGAATGGTATATCTGCTGTTTGGTAACCTCTGAGTCTTTTCCTTGTGGACGTCGTTGTTGAACTTGATCTCTGTGGAACATATGGAGAGAAGAGGTAGAAAGAGTCGCATGGAATTGCTGGCTACTGGACACATATAACGCTTGCATTTTCATTTCTATAAACAGAAATGCTTTTAAGGGGCCTTCACTGATTTCATTACTTTTGATGTTACAAAGAAAAGAGAAATCCCCAGTGTTGATGAGAATCCAGGTCAAAGCAAGGAGAATCACAGAGCGGTGAAAGAAAATCCTGGGGCTCTGGGATGTTGTGCCTGCAAGGGCCTTGATTTGAGAAAAGAAAAACACAGCAAATATGCTTAGGAGAAAGTCTGGGACACTGGCTTCTTTCCATTGCTGTTTGCTTCTTTCCAAAAATCTGCTTCGTATTTTACCTTCATCCTTGGTCGCCATGCAGAAACCCTATTTCTAGATGTCATTGCTATTAAAAGGAGGAAGGAGTGGGGGGAAGCAAGAAAAGAACAAAAAGTCAGAGAGGAAGAGACAAAAAACCTACCATTTCTCAAGTTAAAATATTTTAATGGTGAAATCGGGATAAATGATTAATCTAAAGATTTTCAGTTTCCAGTGAGCTGTAAGAGGGGCTGGCAAACAGCAGAAGACTAATGTTTAAAGATAATTTCAGAAACATGAGATGAAAAAATGGTGAAAGGAGTAGGCTGAAACTTTTTCCTTCCACCTCCAAGGTTTATTGAAAATAGTGTTTTTTCTTTAAACAGAAAATGTATGTGATTCTACACTTAAAAGCTAGTACATTTTTTCACTCCAAATTATTTACTGAGTACCAATTCCAACACAGTTACTGTATTAGGATTTTGATGGTAACAAAGAAACCGCTTCTGCCCTCAAGAAGCTTATAGTCTAACTGGAAAGGTAGGAGAAATAAAAATAAAAAAAAAATCCTAAAAGGTTTTTGTAAGAACTCTGATTAAGGTTATCCCAAGATCCTATTGCAGCAAATAGGAGCAGAATGTAATGGCCTGGGGATCAGGGAAATTCCCCCTGCAGGGCTGATCCCTGAATGTTCAATAGGTGGGAAGGGATGGAGATTTGGGGAGTCCTGGAAATGAGACCAGCAGACATAATTGCTCAGAGACAGCTGTGTGCAGTTTGATCCGGTTGAAGTACAGAAAGACAAGGATGGAAGGAAGTGTCAATAGGGGTTGGGGTAGGGGGTTGGAAGGACTAGGTGATGGGGATAGCTTCCTCCTAATCTATGGTACCTTGACGATTAGCCCTATTGAATAAATAACATCTCGGCAGGACTTCAGGTGCTTCCCTGGAGAATGGGCTGTGCTTGATAATCTCTGGTGGTCCTGGGCTTTTAGGATGACCTTACCTGCCACTCAGCATCTCAGCTTCCTTCCCTCTGAAATGAAGTCACTGTTCTCGCTCATCGGCTATGTCACCTTTGTAAGCTGACTTGATACTTTCAAACATGGACATCCCCTTTTCCCAGATGAGGAGTTGTATGATTATAAGCTCATTTCTAGAGCTAATATTCTGTGATGGTGTCTCTGAAAATGATACTCTGGCTCTCTGAGTAAATGTCAAGGTTTCTGTGTCATCTATAAGGTGGAAGCAATGTGATAGGAGAAGGAGCCTTATGCTTTTTTTTCAGAGGGAAACAGATCTGGATGTACAGCCTAGCTCTAAGTTATGTGATCTTGGGCCATTTATTTAACCATTTCTAAGCATCAGTCTCTTCACTGGGGTGCAATACTATCCAGAGTTATTGGCCAGCTAGAAATATCATATGTAACATGCCCAGCATGATAGATTGGGCTCAACTTAATTATTTGTAGAACCAGTGGTCCCAGAACCTAGAGAAACTCATTGAATTTATTCTCCATCGATGTATTATATAGCAGGGAACATTTCCCAAACTTTGCCTTCAAACTCTGGTAACCCCAAATCAAGTTAAATATAGTTTCTCAGTTCTTTTGGGGGCTGTGAATAATCATGACATGTGGAAGATTAAAGGCCAGATCTGCATCTTTCTGGACATCTTCAATTGATGCCAATTAAGCAGAAGTCAGAAGGAAGTTGGATTCATTAGTTTAATTGTTTGTCTTGTCGAGCTTTATTTTCTCAAGTTATTTTCTTCTAAATGTGTATTTATTTGCTTGTTGTTTGTTCCTGCAGTCACAGATGCTCACTGAGAGGGGAGGATTTGAACAGACAGTGGCTCTCTCCTAGTGCTCATCTCCAGCCCACAATTTACCACGCCAAAGGACTCCTCCACTACCTGGGCAGCATTGGCCGGAGTCCCATGGTGAGTTACTTCCTTCTGCTTCCACACCATTGGCTGGTTCCTTCCACCTTCCAGGAGGCAGAATACTTTCTGTCCAGGCAGGAAAACCAGATACAAGCAAAAGACCTGTGTGTGACAAGCTCTAATGGGGGGCATATTCATTTCCTAAAGATGCCATAGCAAAGTACCACAAACTGGGTGGCTTAAAACAACAGAAACATATTCTGTCACATTTCTGGAGGCTAGAAGCCTGGAGATTAATGCGTCAGCAGCCCCTGATCTCTCTGAAGTCTCTGGGAAAGAACCCTTCGTTGCCTCTTCCTAGCTTCTGGTGGTTCCAATCATCCTTAGCATCCCCTGACTTGTGGGAGCACACCCCCAATCTCTGCCTCTGTCTTGACATGGCCATCTTTGCTCTCCGTGTGTCTGTGTACAAATTTCTCTTTTCTTATCAGGATAGCAGTCACTGGACTAGGGCCACCCTGATTCAGTATGGTCTCATTTAAACTTGATTGCCTCTGCAAAGGAACCTATTTCCAGATAAGGTCACATTCATAAGTACCGGGAATTCGAATTTCAGCATAACTTTCTGGGAAACAACTTAAGCGACAACAGGAGCCAACCAGTAGTTCAATAGTCATTGGTGAAAACTGGGCCAAAAATTGCATTTCAACCCGTTTCGTGGGTCTTTTTTTTTTTTTTTTTTCCAGTTATTGGTCAAGGAAGAAAATGTATGTGTCTATTAAATAGTATTTGGAAAAAATCCTCCAGGTGTTCAGATTCACATTCAACTAGTACTTATTAAATTCCAACGATGATTCTGGAATTGTGCTAGGCACTTTCATGTGTAGGCTTTTCTCCCGAGCCTAAAGCAACTGTGCAATTGGTGAAAAACAGACTATATGAATCCAGAGGCTTAAGCTGAAGATAAGATAGGTGGCAATACTAGCTAAGTAACTGTTTGAAAATAATCATTTATTGACTACCAACTGTGAACATACCTGTCTGCAAAAGTGCAGAGGGGCATATGTCCAAATTTAGAGTGCTTACCTAACCTAAGGCATTTAAACTAACATGGAGAAACTCACAGATGGACCAACTTGAACCATCATCTCTACCATTAGCCAATTTTTGACCATGTACTGTGTCATCAAAACAGTGGCACATTAGATGAATATCTGGTGAAACAATGAATGCATATCTAATAATTATTTACATCTCAAAAGGATTATGAGGTCAAGTGATTTCCTTGGCATCACTAGGAAGTGTACGGCAAAGGTGAGATTCAGTTCCGATCTGGTTTTCCACCCTGAAACCCCATCTCTCTTCATAACTTACTCTTTGAAAGGATGTATTGGGATGTCCCCAAGACTACCTTCGGGTTCAGGGACTCCCTGGAAAGACCCACAGAACCGAGAATAGGTTTTATGTTCATAATGATAGTTTATTACAGTGAAAAGAAATAGATTAAAATCAGCAAAGGTAAAAAGCACTGAGGGCAGAGTCCAGGAGAGACAGATATGAGTCCAGGTGTCCGTTCCTGGAAGAGTTGTATGGACAGTGCTTAATTTTCCAGCAATGGTGTGTGATCACAGGTAGAATGTTGCCAACCAGGGAAGCTCCCCTGAGCCTCAGTGTCCAGGATTTGTATCAGGGGTCATTTTGTAGCCACCATGCCCTATTTGGCTGATCTTACTCAGTCTCCAGACTCTTCAGGGGTCAAATTGACACTTTGTGGCACAAGAACTGCACCATATATTACATTGTCAGTATCAACCTTCTCACATGGCCCAAGGCCCCAGGTAAGGAAAGATGCTCTTATCTAGCAGAATATTCCAAAGATATCAAGGTGATCTCTCAGGAGTCAGTCAGGGGCCAGACCATTCTTTGGAGTATACAGGGTTTAAACATTTCAGACTTGCTGAGTCAATGCTTTATGGCAAAAAAGACAAAGCACATCCTTTTCCCTTAAGAATGCTTTTTCTTACACTGGTCAAAATGTGCAATATTTTCATGCTAACCTCCACCCCCCTTTCCAAGGAGTTGCCATAGTGTATGGTATCTACCCTCTAGAAGCATGTTCATGGCCTGCATAGCAAAGCACCAATGTCACAGTCAAGATCTTGAAAAGTATGTCTCTCTGAATAGGAAGCCTCAGCCTCTGGGAGGAGAGAGAGAGACTTACCAGAAAAAAGAGGTTCCAACTGGGTACACATTTAAGCATACACACATTCAACCCATAACAAACAGGATTCCTCTCTTCTCTGACAACCTCTAATTGAAGAGCAGAACATTTATTATAAAGCGTGACGGGTGAAAGCCTTGTTTAAAAATATAAATAAACATTAATTAACTATAAACATGACAGTCACAGACTTGTTTCCTGCTGGGGCCATCTGAGAGGTGGGTGGGAAACAGCTGAGCACTAGATGCAATTCACAGTGTTACGAAGCTCTCCTATAGGCTCAACATCACCTTTCAGTTACCTATGTGACTATATTTAACTAGCCTCCTGCTCACAGCAGAAGCACTGTCACTCATTCAGTACTCAGGCCTGTCCCGTACGCAAGATTTCCACTGAGTCAATATTGCCTCTTGGGCTATGCAGTTGGAGGTTAACTGTGACTCCACCCAAACTCTGACTCCTATGAAAATATTTCTTAACGCAGCAGGAAGCCAGTTTCTGGTGGCGAGGAGGTTCTCCCTGTTCTAATTGGTACTGAGACATTTGCCTATTAGCAGGTAGAATAATACGAACCCTCAGAAGCAATGAGAATGCAAAACAGTGAGAGAAAGCAATGCCATGATACTTCAGGGGGTTGCTGAAGAGCAGATAATTCATTCAGTATAAGCAATATGGCACTATTCACACACTGTTTCATCCATCCACCCGTTCATCCATCCATCTTTGCATCCATCCTTGCATCCATCCATTCATCCATCCATCCAAATTCGTCCCATCTATCTACTCATCCACCTGGCCAGTCATCCATTTGTCTACTCATTTACACCATGTGTGTAATCACTGTGCTAAATGCCAGAAGTTACCTTTTCTTTGAGAAGTCCATAGATTCCTTGGTAGAAAGTGAAGTCAGGTCTGCAAAGAAGCCAATGTGGTAAAAAACGGCAAAAACTAAAACCAAGGCTCATGTGAGGTGTAGGAACACAGACGAGGTGTTGAGCCACTTTCCCTCAAGGTTGTAGAAGTGCTAGTGACTGGAGATGCCATTTGATCTGGAGTTGAATGATAAGTAAAAGATTTTCTTCTGCTCAGAGTAAAGTAGTAAAGTAGAGAAATATTCTTTTTTTACTTGTAGTAGAGAAATATTCTTTCTTCAGAGGTCTACAGGCCTGATTATTGACCCTTAGATCTTCTGCCTTGTGAAATTGAAGACTTGGTGAATTGGAGGGTTACCTCGCAGAGCAAAAGAAAGGAAGCTTTTTTTTTTTTCAATTTATTCAACCAGTATTTATTTAAAACCTGCTATGAGCCAGATGTGAGGCAGCTTTTTATTAACTGATAGCAGAGATCTCACATCACACTGATCTTATGGTCCCTTTCCCATCTTCTTGAACTTCCATTTTCTGTCTCTCTTGTTTGTTAGATCAGGAAATCTGCTCCAGATGTTGGATCCAAAAGCCCAGAAACATATAAAATATTGGCATATTCATACATTGGAATACTATTTAGCAATAAAACATTAAAGACAGTAACAATGAACTATAGATATACTCAGCAACACAGACGAATTTCAGGAACATGTTGAGTGAAATAAGCTAGACACTAAGAAGTACAGATTCTATGCTTCTGTTTACGCAAATGTTAAGGTCAGTAAACCGGAACAGTGGTTGCCTCTAGAAGGGGATTAAATAATAGACCCAGAAGGGAACTTTCTAGGTTAGTGGAAACATTCTATATTTTGAAGGAAGAGCCGGTTACACCAAAACTCATTGACTCAAAACTCATTCAAGTTCTGTGCATGTACACATTTACGTTTATTTAGAATTAAAGAGAAAGAAATCAAAGCAAAGTTACAGGGCTTTGAAATGCAGCTAGGAGATAAAGGGGTCTGTCCGAACTAGAGCTGACCAGCATGGAGGCATGCAAGTCAAGCCAAGGAAGTTTATCTTTGCCAGAACAGAGTAGAAAGGCTGAGAAGATTTATTAGAAATCAGAAAGCTTCAGCCAGAGAAAAGGTATGTAAGCGGAGAAGCCCAGAGGAGCAGACAGGCTTAACAATCAACAAGTAGGAGGCCTTAAAGCACTCCTCCTCCTGGAGCTCCCCACAAGGGCCAGGAGGCACGTGGCCCCAGGGCAGTAGGGCACAGCTTGGGGAAGTGGAGGAAAGCTCTCAGGCTCTAACAACTCCCAAGAAGCTGGACCAGCAGTCTCTTCTGAGCTGCTGTGTTGTAGCTGCCTGGCCTCTGTGCCACTGCAAAGGGTCTGGGCTTCAGAATTAGGAGAGGTACCAGTTCCCATCCCCTTGGCTCTTGCTGTATGATTGCATGTTGGTAAAGGGGTGGCAGTGCTCTCTGAGTAGCTCATCGATTTCCGTTTACCACTCACACAAGCTAGGCTGCCTTCAGCCAGGGGACAGGGAGGGCATATTTTGGTTTTATCTTTCTCTGGGGCCCAATGGAACAGAACTTTTAGCTACTTAAATGATTTTCCTGGTCTTATTCTGTCCCTCTGGCATGTGTTTTTAGTTAATCAGCTTCTTTTAAAAAAAAAGGCATGAAAGGAGAGGGCGAAAAGAAATGGCATGTCCCTTCCTAAAACCTTGTCTCCAAGGATCTCAAGATACTCTATACACACAATTTATTTTATTTCCACTTTATTCCTTAGAAGCAGCAGCAGAACAAGTGTTATTGTTACTTATTTTTATTCACTCAGGCTAAGGTGCTGAATCTAGAATTCTCCTCTTTTTGTATTTGAGGATACAGTAGGGGGAAGAAAATTCCTAAACCAAAAAAGACACATGGAGTTCCTGAGTAAAAATAATAATAATAATAATAATTTGATTCCATATTTTTTTATTTAAAATTGTTCCCATGCTACCAGAATAAAGATTAAACAATGCTTCTTTAACATACCAGAAACCATGTAGGTTTTTTTTAATGATAAAAAGATAATGTATACCATTGGTAATTTTATTTTTTAAATTAATTTTATTGGAGTATAGTTGATTTACAATGTTGTGTTAGTTTCTGCTGTACATCAAAGTGAATCAGTTATAATATACACATATCTACTCATTTTTTAGATTCTTTTCCCATATAGGTCATTACAGAGTATTGAGCGGAGTGCCCTGTGCTATACAGTAGATCCTTGTTGGTTATCTATTTTATATATAATAATGTGTATATGTCAATCCTGTAGGTGTTTTTACAGATGTAAATACTCCACATTTAAGTGAACTACTAAAGTTTCTTGGATAAAATTTCTTTGTTGAAAAGCAAAGGGGATGCCCCACCCACCACCCACCCCCACCCCCACTAGTATTGCCAGTGAGCCTTCTATGTATCACAAGGGCTGGAAACCTGGGGTTCTCCACACGCTACAGGGAAGACCAGTCAGATTTTTCAAAGACATCTGAGCAGATTTCCTATTTTTCATTTTTTTGGTGTGTGAAATGGATTGAGGTTAGGAGGTGGGGTGGAGGGGAAAAGAGGAGGGTGTTTGCCTGGATCAGTGTTTCCCTTCAGCCTATTTGAAGTTGCCTCTGCCCAGAGCTGGTGGAAATGGGGAGGAAGGCAAGACACAGGGCCAGATTGTCTAGTTTTGCTATAAAGCTATTCTCTGTAAGGATGGCCGCAAGTCAGAAGAGGCTTCAAATGAAGACATGCGGAGACCTGTGCTGCATCTACTCAATACATATGTCCCAGGAAGACTGCTTCAGTGAGTGGAGCAAGGCAGTGATGATTATGGCCAATGGCATTGAGCATGAAGCTCAAAGCTCTAGTCCCAGAAAGTAGGGTTTGCCAAGACCAAAGCATGGTCAAGCCTTGGGTCCAAGACCACCAGCAGTCCTCCAAGATAGGATTGCAAATCCGGAAGCAGAGGCCAGCTTCTTTTTACTGACTGGGTAGGCATGGTTGTGGGTCAGTGTTCACACCCCACCTCCTAGGTTTATCCAGACAATTTGGACATCTGCCATGGCTCAAAAAGACTGGTCTAGATCCCACCTTCTGGTGAAGACAGAGTTCCCAGTAACCTACCTGCCCTAATTGAAGTTGTCACACAAAGTGGATAGGCTGATGCTTCTACCTTGAGAGCTTTAGTACCTGCAACTGAGTGAGGCAGATGGCAAAGGCCTCACTCAGGCTGATAGGTTGCAGGCACTGTGTCCAAAGGTGGCAGCAAGACTGTTGCTTCTCTCCCTTCAATGTCTGAAACTGAAGAAAAAGAGCAGTTTACACCACCGGGGAGCCTGTCAAGGCCTCACTGCACAAGTACCCTCTGGGGATGTTAAGTTCCCTGCCTGGGGGGGTGGGGACAACTGGCCATAGGCAGCGAGTAGAAATTGGCTTAGGCCAGACCTCAGGGTAAGACTGGTCATTCACTCTTAGTTTTGCTAATTGACAGACTAGTTATACTGTGCTTTATCATTGATAAATCCAATGTTTCATAGTGTTTTGTTTTGGAAAATCTTTGCAGCCAGACTGATCAAAGTGTGAGATAAAACACATGAATTTTCAATGGGTGGTCAATCGCAAATCACTTAACGTCCTTAAATCTTCGTAAAAGTTGAGCTTCATATGTAAATTTGAATGATAGCCTCCTTTCAAGAATTTTATACGGATTAAACATGTATGTAAAACAGCAGTGTGACTGGCACATATCAAGCACTGAAATAAACAGCAGAGATTGAAATTATTATTACTTCCCAAGAGGGTGCTGCATGCAAAACAAAGCCGCGTGTCAGACTGCATGATTTTGCATTAATGTACATGTGCTCTTTCAGTGTAATGGAAGTATTTTGGAAAGAAGGACATTATATTATAATACATAACACTGGAATGGCAGAAAACCTCCTCCAGCATTTTATAACATGTAATAAAGTGTCCCAATGTGAGAAATCTCATAACCAGTTAGTTACTGATGCCTTCTGCTGAGTTAAATGTGAAAATTTTCACCCCAAATTAGCCACTGGAGGCGGGGAGAAAACTGATTTGTAAGTAAAGTGTGCTTTTCTAAGGCCATGTTGGAACTCTGGCCCACAATGGCCCAATTTAAGTGAAAGTCTCTCACTTTAGGAAAGGGAAAGGAACATCAAATCCCCTTTCAGGTAGTTATAAGAATAAATTCTGTACATACCCTCTGTGGTTAGCCCTAGCCATGACTGGTGTGCTGAGAACTCAGATGAAACACTTGCTAAGAAGAGAGCATGACTGTCAGTAAAAGGACTGGAAAATGTGGTCTTGCAAACAGGGTTCTTGGATAATTGAACATGCCACCGATAGCATTTCTCTCAGAAATGCTGAGGTTTACTCCACTCAAGAGCCTGGGCTGAATGTCGTCTGCAAAATAGTGTGCACAGGCTGGAATCTCCGGGGTTTTAGTGAGACTTGGCTGGTTTAATTGGAAGCATCACTGTTTTGGGTTTCCATCACATTTCCCACAATTAGTCTCCTTCGAGCTCCAGCCTCACCTTCATCTTCTTGTGGCAATGGTATAAATAATGCAGAGGTCTTGCTGCTGGGAAGCAGGAACAAAACCTGGATGTCAGGAATGGAAAACACGGCAGCTTAAAGCTGGCAAGGCAGAGCAGTAAACAATCAGGAATAGGTGAGCTGTGGGAGTGGGGGAATGGCTAGGGGAGGTGTGTTTGAGATGCTGGGGGGAGAACCTCTTGAATGAGGTGCCCAATTAGCTTACAGAGGAACCAGGGTGGGACCAAGGAATACAGGGAAAGATGCTGAAGGCTTGTGAGTAGCATAGTAATGTGGCCCTGAACGGCCTCTTTGCTGAGCAAAAATGATGGAACTCATGTTTGCATGAATTAAATGAACCTTGCAATTTAACTCAGTCAGGAATTCATTGGAAAAGGTACTAGAGAGAGGCATGAGAGCCTGATTTCAAAACTGTAATCTGATCCACACTGTATACTTTGCTGATGAAGAAAGTGAGACACCGGGGAATCAGTGTAGCTCAGGTTGAACAAGTTCAAAACTAACCACTCCAGCTCAAACAAAACAAAACCTAACTAAATGAAACCTTCAAATCTGCATCTCTGCCCATGTTCCTTGCCTTGGGGAAAAGCACATCATGTTGCCTATTCACTTAATCTGGAAATCTAGGTATTATAGGTATTATTCTTAACCTCTTCCTCACTGAGCCCCTAAATCCATTTAGTTTCCAATTCCTGTAGATATCACTCCTTTACTCTCTCACCAAGCGTCCTTTCTCTCCATAATTACATTTGCTGCCTTTGCTACGCCCTTGTCATCTCTTGTGCCTGGTCTCAGTCCCTGCGATTCATTCTTTTTTTTTTTTTAATAAATTTATTTATTTATTTCTTGGCTGCGTTGGGTCTTCATTGCTGTGTGTGGACTTTCTCTAGTTGCAGTGAGTGGGGGCTACTCTTCGTTGTGGTGCATGGGCTTCTCATTGCGGTGGCTTCTCTTGTTGCAGAGCACGGGCTCTAGGCACGTGGGCTTCAGTAGTTGTGGCACACAGGCTCAGTAGTTGTGGCTTGTGGGCTCTAGAGTGCAGGCTCAGTAGTTATGGTGTAGGGGTTTATTTACTCTGCAGCATGTGGGATCTTCCAGGACCAGGGATCGAACCCGTGTTCCCTGCATAGGCAGGTGGATTTTTAACCACTGCACCTCCAGGGAAGTCCTGCAGTTCACTCTTAACACTCTTGTTCTGGTGATTTGATCCTGCTGCTCCCCTTTGCCCCAATACTTTGATGGCTCTTTCACCACCTTGGGGAAAGTATCCTGGAATGCTGTGCACGTGCATTAACGATCTGCCCACTGCCCACTTCTGCCTATGCCTGAGAGCCACCCTCCTTCACTCTATAGTCTTATTCTGAATGATTTCAGTCCTTCATCCCCAGAGTCCTTTCCTCTTCACTTTCCTTTTGCTTGGACAGCTCTCACTCCGTGGGACTCACCTTAGGCATCACCCCCTGGAGAACCCCAGGAGCACCACCTCGTACGCCTTCAGGGGTACCATTCCTCACAGTGCAGTGTAAATGATGCCCCATGAGTTGGACAGCATGTCCTCACTCAGGTTCCCAGAGAACACTGTGTGTCTCTCTGCTCTCACTGCAATATGATCACCTATTCACTTGTGGGATCGTCCCAACAAAACAGCTCCTGGAAGAGGCAATGTAGACCTGAAAAGTGTTTTAAAACATGGAGTCTGGATGAGAGCAAACCCAGGTTCAACTACTTAAGGCAATGCAAACTTGAGCAAGCCTAGGCAAGTTACCTATTTTTTTTCTGCAATTAAGTTTTCAGCTGCAAAATGGGGGGATAATTATAGCACCTATTGCATCATGAGATAATCTATATTAAGTGTTTAGCACAGTATCTGAAGCATCGTTAAGTCTTCAATAAATTAACTACTGTTGTTCTTGTCCTCGTTATTGAGGGCAGTACTGCCTTATATTAAAATTTAATTTCTCTGGCCATGCTGCAGGCACCCAGCAAATGTTTGTTGAATCAATTGATGAATAAACAAGATAGGGCCATTGATTAACCCATGAGTATTACAGTGCCACGACCAGGCACACTTCCCACTTACCTATTAGGGAATTTTACTGAAAGGAAGTAGAGGAGTCATCCAATAGGAAAGAAAAAGCTCCCTCAACTGAAATAACTTGATAATTTGTCTTGTAATTGCCCCCTGCAATTTAGAGGAGCACATGTTTCTTATAACTAACAAGCATTTATTTTTAGGGGCGTCATTAGAGGAACCAGTAGGACAATGTCTCCTTTATTTAGAATCTTCAGAGGCCACTAGAACTCATAGGGCTGAGCAGTGCTCACCCCCACAGGTGAAGAGGTCTCTAATTTGTTGTTTACCTCGGCTTTCAGAATCTGTAAGGATCAGAAGAAAATAAAATTCTTTTCTCCAGAGGAACTCGGCAGCTAAGGAGCGCCTGTCACCACGTAGGCATAGCTTCTGGCTTTATTGAGAAATCTGTTGCTAAGACACCACCTTAATCTGCACATTTTTCATAAGAATGGTGGGTGTTTATTCACAGAGAGAAACTGAGGCGTGAGAGATAAATGTTGGTGGAAAATTCATGACGATAGAGGATGAAACCTCAAACAATTATTTGATTGGTTCTTTTTGAGGCTTTCAGTGCAGGGTCCCTGGCTCAGGGGCATCAGCATCCCCTCGCATTGTTAGAAATGCACATTCCTGGGCCTCACCCAGGCTTGCTTGAGTCACAGAATGGCTGGGGCGTGGCCCACAGTCTGTGATGTAACACGTCCTGCAGGTTGTTCTGATGCTTGATAACGTTTCAGATCCATGGCTCTAGACTCTGGACCAGTACAGTGGGTCTCAACTCTGGCTGCACATTTAGAATCACCCGGAAAACTTTTAAAAATCCCATCACCCTGGTGTCACTGCGGACCAATTAGATCGAAATCTCTGGAGGTGGGCTCCAGGCATTGATATTTTTAAAATCTCCTCAGGAGATTCAAATGCACAGATAGGATGGAGAAGCACTGGCCTAGGGGATATTTTTGTTGCAAATAACAGAAACCTGCTATAGTCACCCAAGGTGGAAATTTTGAAGGAAAAATTTTGAATAAGGTCCAACCAGAACTGGAAAGTACCAAAACCCCAGACACTTCTGTCCATCTCTCATTTTTCTCTGTCTGTGGCTACATTTGATGCTTTCTGCTTTTCTCTGCACACTTGCTTATCTCACCCTTTACAAAACAACTTCTTCTGCTCATTCACTGCTTCTGCTCTTCTTTTCCATTATTTGTCTTGTCAGTGAGCCAACTCTCTCCTCCCAACGCTGTGTGACCTTTTTGCTTGAACACCCACAGCTCAATAATATCTAGAAGCTGGAGAGATTTATTTTCTCATAAGATTTTAATTTGCCACTATGAATTAAGGATCCCACAAAAAATAAAAATTTTTTTGAAGAGAAAAAAATACTTAAACCTGCTTTTCTGCTAACAGAGTATTTACGATGTAATTAAAAAATCCCCCCCCCCCAAATAAAATAGCAGTTTTCTGCTATTGACAATTAAGAGAGAGGGGGAGGAAAAGAAGGTAAATTTATGAAGAACAGTGTCAAGTCCTTTAGTTCTTAAAATTTTCATCTCACAGATACTTGTCTGGCAGCAACCTTGATTCCAGAAATCCATCTTGACCTCACTGAAATTCTTCCCTGCTTACGTAGCGCACCAACTAAGCAACACACCTTATCAGTTCTAACCAGCTATTCAAGAGTTAGTTTTCATCTTCTCCCGTTGTGACCAGGCAGACCATCTACCTATTTGTCCTTGTTAATTTTTCTGACACATATGTGTTCATTTATGCCTTCATGCATGCACCCTGAGTGTCCCGGGCCATTCCTGCTGTCAACAGCTTCCTATTTAATCAATGAATTAGAGGACTTGATCAGATACCAGAGAGTAGGCTCTTTCATCATCTCGTCTAACTTCTCAACCAACACTATTGATAGCAATTTATCTAGTTTTTGCTGAAATATTTCCAGAGAACAGAAGTTTTTAAAAATGTGAGACAGCATTGCAAGACAGTTGTTATCATCGAACGTTATTTCTTGCTGGTAATCAATATTCAACGACTGAATTAAACGGAGCTAGAATCTACATCCATGGTACATAGTCTCCTTCCTTTTGCCTTCCTCTGCTCCTTGAAATGATAGCAAACACATTTATTCCTGTTTCAAACAGGAGAATCTGTAAATTTGGAGAGCTGCCATCAAGACCCCACTGAGCCTTCTTTTTTTCTAGGGTAAGCATCTCCAGTGTCTTTAGGTAATCTGTGTTTATGAACATTCCCATTTCCTTAGCTTTCTGATTCCTCTCTACGAGGTTTGTTTTAACAGTGCCATACTCAGAATTGAAAAGCACTGTATTAGATATAGATTGACCACTTTGAGGTATATTAGACTGATATTCTCCTAATGTATGAGCACTTTACTTCTCCAGAAGCAATTTGTGATTAATTCTGACATCCATAGCCACTGATTCATTCTGAGCAAAACTGTCATCTAAAACCTCCAAATCTCTCATTTGAAACCTACTTCTTAGTTGAATATCTCTTTTACTTTTGCCACTGTTTGAATCTAGTTGTAGGAGCTGCATTTCTTCCAATGTATTTCTATTTCTGTGAATTCTGCTCTTTCTGCCACTTATAATTTCCACTCTTACTTGTTTACTCTGCTGTCGGTTGTCCTCAATTCTGTATCATTAGCAAATTTGACAAACACCTTCAGTTACCTACCCTGGGTGCCTAACTTAGCACGCAAAGACTACACATCTAGAGACTACGGAACACGTGAGGAAACACCTCAGTGAAATACCAGGACTTCTGTCTCTTTGAAACACACAAAAGTGTATGTATCATTTATTAATTTTAAGTACACAGATCACACCTCTATAGCTTGATACATTCGTACAAAATGAACACACCATGTTGCCATCAACCAAATTGAGAGCCAGAGCACTAGGTGTAACCCAGATACAAGACCGTAATGTAATGTCTCCCTACCCCCAAACAAAGACATTATCCTAACTTCTATCACCACATTAGTTTTGCTTGTTTTTGAATGTCACATCAAGGAAATTATATGGATATACTCGTTTGTATTTAGCTTGTTCTTTTATTCTCAATACTGGACAGTATTCTGTTGAATGATTATACCACAATTAATCAATTCTACTGTCTACATATTTAGGTTACGAAAAGTAGTGCTGCTATATATATTCTCCATATCTTCTGGTGCCCAATGTATGCATTTCTAATGGGCAGGTTCTAGAATAAGTGTATATTCAGCTTTAGAAGACAGTCCCAAATTGTTTCCTACAGTAGTGTTGTAGATATATAGTCCCACAAGCTGGGTCTGAGAGTTCCACTTGCTCCATAACCTGGCCAGCATTTGGTATTGTCTTTTCATGCTGTTACAAGTCCTAATAACCTGTCGGATGCAGTGGTATCTCACTGTGGTGTTTAAATTATATCTCCTGGATATTGATGGGGTCGAGTACATTTTCATTCATTTAATAGCCATTTGGAACTTCTCTTTTGTGAAATGTCCCTTCAAGTTTTTTGCCCATTTAAACATTGAGATGCTTCTTTTTTTTCTTATTGATATATGTATATATTCTCTCTCTATGAATCATTTTTTGGGTATATGTTCTGCACATATGTTATTTTACCCTTTGGTTTGACTTCTCACTTTCTTCATGGTGTCTTTGGATCAAAAGCAATTTTAATGAAATATATCTAGTTTTAAAATATTTTTATTTATTTTTAGTTCTTATTTGTGTCCTCGTTAAGAACTCTTTTCCAACTGCAAGGTCATATGTAGTAGCCTATGTTACCCTCAAGTAGCTTTATTATTTTATCTTCCATGTTAAGATTTATAATTCATGTAGATACTTTTTAACGTACTATGAGGATAAATATTTATTTCTGTTTTCTACATTTTTTAACATGGGAATCCAAGTTCCTAGGACCATCTTTTCCCACTACACCAGAGTATGAACTTTGTCATGAGTCAAGTGACTGCATATGACAGGCTTTCCTTGGAATATCTACTTTCCTCTACTGATCCATATGTCTTCTTTCACCCATAATACTGTCTGAAATACTACAATTTTAAAACAAGTTTTGATACCTGTACACAATTTGTCTGCTTTTTTTTTTGTTCTTTGTCAAGACTGTCTCAGATATTCTTGGCTCTTCGCATTTCCTTATTGGTTTAGGAGCAGCTTACAAGTTTCCACAAAATAACAAAACAAAACAAAACAAAACACCCTTTGAGGATTTTGATTGACATTAAATTGAACTTATGCAGATAAATGTGCTGTGAATTTAATTTTTTCATTTTTCTCAATAATGTCTTGCACATCTTTAAAAGTTATTCTTCTGAGTGTAATGCTTTTATGCTATTTAAAATACTATTTTAAAATTTAGACTTTTTTTGTACATTGATAGTATTTATAAATGCACTTGATTTTTATGTTGACATTCTGACCTGTGATTTTGCAATAATTTGTATGTGTAGGTTTTTGATATTCTACATTTTACAATCTTTAGGTAGGAGAATAAAGACAATTTTATTTAGTCCTTTCAAATCTTATGCATTTTATTTTTTTCTCTTATGTTTATTTTTTCTTTTTCTTCAATTATGTCATCAAGTACAATTGATACCAGTGCCAGGTCTTTTCCTGAGTTCAGGGAAGAAGCATAAGATTTCGTCCAAAATTATACTATTGGCTACTTTTTAGGTAATAGTTCTTAGAAATAGAAATTCTGTTCATAGATGCTAAGCAAGTGTTTATTATTACTTTTTACATTTTTTAGTTTTATACAATTTTTAAAGGTTACTTTCCATTTACAATTATTACAAAATACTGGCTATATTCCCCGTGTTGTATAATACATCCTCGAGCCTATCTTATAAGATTGTTAATTATTTTTTAATCCTTTATGGCTATTTTGAGACAATTTTAGAAAATTTCCAAAAATAGCACAGAATACCCATATGTACTTCATCCAGTTTCCCCTAATGCTAATGTTTTGCACAATTATGGTACAATTATCAAAATTGATAACTAATATTGGAACAAGACTCTAAATGATACTACAGACTTCACATGGATTTTACTAGCTTTTCCATCAATGTTTTTTCATTTGTTTCAAGATCTAATCCATGATCCCCATTATGTTTCCATTTCATGTTTCCTTAGTTTCTCCACAGTGAGTGTCCCTCAGACATTCTTTGTCTTTCATGACCTTGACGAATTTAAAGAGTATTGGTCTTTTTTTACTTTTCTTCAATATGATTTTTGTTAGTGTGTCTGTTATTGGCAATGTTTACCTTGATCCCTTGGTTAAGGGTGATGTCTGCTGGTATTCTCCATTGTAAAGTTACTATTTTTCCTTTTGCGATTAACATCTTGGTGGAGATATTTTGACACTATGCAAATAATCCTTTTCCTCCACAAGTCTTTCTCACTAATTTTGGCATCCCTCAGTGGATCTTGCCAACAGCAATTATCACAGAGGTATTCTAATGGTGATTTTCTATTTACTTCATTTCTTCCATATTTATTAATTGGAGTCTCTCTGTAAGGAAGAACTATTAAAGCCTATTTCTTATTTCCTCTTCCAGTTTTGGCCCTATCTCTTCCCCTGTCACAAGTAAGCTTCTCAGAAGAGCTGTATATGACTCATATTTCCTTATATCCTGTCCAGTCCTAAGCCCCTTCCAATCTACCTTCCTCCCTGATAACTCTACCAAGAGAACTCTTACTGAAGTCACCAGTGGTCCCCATGTGTCTGGTTCTGCTAAGTAAACAGTACCTGCCTAAGAAAGTTGACATTTTATTTTATTTTATTTATTTTATTTTATTCTTGACATACAATAAACTGCATATGTTTAAGTGTACAATTTGATATTCTTTTTCTTATTAGTCATCTATTTTATACATATGAGAAAGTTGATATTTTAAATGTGTAGGAAACCAATAGATTTAGCTTCTCCTTTGTTTGGTCATTGTAGGTCTTCTGTGATTTCCACGGTCACTCCCAAAAGAAGAATGTGTTCCTTTATGGTTGTAGCATCAAAGAGACTTTGTGGCAAGCAGAGTCCACTGTGGGCACATCCAATCTCTTGGAAGATGTCAGCTACAGGGTGAGTCATTAGGGGGAATGACACCAGATAGTTTGTGTCCATATGCTTGCCTTTGAGACATGCCCCAATCATTAGTTCCCTAAATAGGCATTTTGATTATTTTAGATAGAGGATTATAGTACAATCAGGCTGAAGGCATGTGTATCCTCTCTATGTTTTTGATGAGTAATGGCTTCCTGCCAGGTTACTCTGAATTCATTTTTTCTGTATGATATGATACAGTGCATAGGATATGAGAATTGGAGACTTAATACTTAATTTATGACTATTAACTGTGTGACTATAAGCCATGAATACCACCTCTGTGAACCCTCATTCTTCACCTGTAAAATGAGGATAGAGGAAATACTGCCCCTGTTATGCATTATATTTATGGAGGGAACAAAATGTTGCTGAATTGGAAGAGATCTTAAATAAATATGAAGGGATAAAAAAGATTTTAGGCATTAAACCATCCACATTCCTCTGTGTGAGCATACTATAAAAAGTAGAACAGTGATCTGCTGAACCTAACTCTATTTTTTCTGGGTTGCAGTGGTTAGAGCTCAACTATCCCCACACTGAACCCAAGAGGAGGTTAAGGAGGAGGAAGGAAGGAAGTACTTCTTCCTGTGAGGATAAAGTAAACAGGCTGTTGTTTACTGGATATCAGGAAGAGGTAGAAGAGGCCAAGTTATCCAAATGCAAAATAAAAACTGTCCTTTGCTTCAAATTTATATAGGAAAAGGAGAAAAAAAATACTCTATTGGAAAAACCTAGTTCTCCTCCTGTGTCTTTCTTCTTTACTTTTACACAGAACACTTCATTTCTGACACTTCTGGGGGCCAAATATTTGGATTTTCCCCTCCACCAAGCAATTCTGCCACCTGGGTGGCTTACAATTTAACTCAGTTCTAACACTATCTACCTGGTGATAACATCAAATCCGTCAGGTTAAGAGCTCAGCCCTAGGAGACATCCCCCGACTTCAGATGCCAGTTGAAAGTAGTAGGTCCCCAGGTTACTCACAACTTCTGTCTGACTCAGCTGCAAATCAGAGGTTCCCATGATCTCTTCCCTATTGGGTTCAATTATTTGGTAGAACAGCTCACAGTACTCAAGGGAACACTTACTTATATTTACCACTTTATTAAAGGATGTGATAAAGGATACAGATGAACAGCCAGATAAAGAGATATCTAGATATGGAAAGGTCGGAAGCTTCTGCCCCTGTGGAGTTGGGGGTGGGGTGCATTACCTCCCAGTGTATGGATGTGTTCACTAACCGGGAAGCTCCCTGAGCCCCATATATTTGAATTTTACAGAAGCTTCCTCATATGGGCATGATCATTTATTAACTCCATTTCCAGCCCCTCTATCTTTCCTAGAGAAGTGAGGATCCGCCCTGATCCAGGAGCCATTCAGGAGCCCACCCAGGGTCACCTTATTAGAACAAAGGATGCTCCTACCACTCTTATTACACAGGAATTTACAAATGTTATAGGAATCTCATTTCAGAACTGGGGGTGAAGAACCAATACATATTTCTTACTACAAATCACAGTATCACAATTATGATGGCACCAGCCTCTTCTAAATCCCATATTATTCTGGATATATGAATTTACTGTGTGTGAAATACCTTCATTTACAGGGTTAGTGAGCATGAAAAGAGGTAAAAACCCACCAAGCTACTATTTCACCTGGAAGTACGTCCCCTGTGTCCTGAATTTTTTTTCACCCTCTTCATTCATGTCTATTAGAAGCATGTCTGCTATTGATCAGTAGAATTTCCCCAAGGCCATTAAAGCAGAACCAATGGCTTATCCTCAATGTCCTATTTACACTAAGGCTCAGCCAGAGTACTGGTGATAAACCTCAAGAAGCTTAACTGCTTAATCTTACTTAGGAAACTAGTTTAGTAAATTAAAACATTCATCTGGGCAGGTCATGCTGACCTACATAAAATTATCTCTTATGAGTGGTACGTAAAACCTTAAACTAGAAAAATCTACACTATTCAATCTTAAATATAGAGTCGCCATGACTTTTAGGTCTCGTTTTCCAAGAGTAAGTTAATCATAGTCATAGATTATAATAAAACTTACCCCAAAGTCCTGTGATGATTAAATGAATTAATGCATGTAAAATACATAGTAAGCGTTCAGTGAAAAGATACCTATTATAATCTTAATGTTTGGGAAAATGAAATTAACTTTAAGGCACAGAGCAAGCATCAGGGGAAGAGTTGACTGTCTCAAGCCTTCTTGCCCCACCCAAGCTGGGAGATCCCAGGAAACGTTAAAGCAAGTCTCCAGTAGATCGATTCATGTGTAGAGTTCATCTTTCCTATGCATTTACAAAACAAAACATAACAAACAAACAACCTACAGTTCTCACAGCTATCATCATCTTCATTGCCCACTCTGACATAGATCCGTGTGTGTGAAATCAAAAGGGAAATGGAATGAGGGCTTTACTGCAAATGAGATAGTTTGGCACCCATTATTTAATGAATGGATAAATGGCTGCTCTGCAGGTGTAAGAGGGTATTTATTCCCATTGCACTTTGTAAATCTCACATCCTCCAGGCTCCAGTGAAGAGATCATAGCTTACAGAGCTCTCCAAGATACATTCCATTAATTTGAGTGTGTGGTTATTTGGAGAGGGGCTGCACTAGCTAAGAAAACAAGGTTCACCAAAGTAAGAAAGCAAAGCTCATTTAAATGATGTCACATTAAACTTTTGCAACAAGGTAGAATATTGATAAATTAAAATTATATTCAAGTGTTCTCGATTTTATATATATATATAGCAACTAAAGAATTTGTCTATATATATGTAATATATGTATAGAATATGTATATATTCTATTTATGTCTGTTTAAGAATATATATATATATATATTCTATTTATGTCTGTTTAAGCAATCCTCTAAAGGCCTGGACTAGCGGATTCTATTTATTTCAGTGAATAGTTCTGAAGTACCCTCTACAAGCAGCATGGATTCATGTGTAGAGATTTTCCTGTGAACAGACACAGACTTGCCCTCATGGAACTTCTAGGCTGCAGAAGAAATAGAAAATAAACAAGTAATTACATACACAATAATTTAACTCTGTGATGAATACTTTGAAGGAGAAAAATGAGGTGAGAGGGAGAGATCACAGGGAGAGAGGGACAAGAGTGGATAGATAAAATCAATTAGAAGGCAATTGGCAAAACTCTGAGGATAACGTTAGCATTTCATTTCCCTTAAAATTATAAGGCTGTAGGTCTGGAGGCTATGCAAGAGCTTAGAGATAATAGCAGATTATATTAATAATTACACTAATATATGTATATCATATGTTTTTATAGTTAATAATTATATTAATCCTTATGTTAATATAACTAATAGTTATGTAAACATGGGGACAATAAGAACCAGAGATATTAAAAGATTGCTC
Organism: Hippopotamus amphibius kiboko; assembly: GCF_030028045.1. NCBI lineage: Eukaryota > Metazoa > Chordata > Mammalia > Artiodactyla > Hippopotamidae > Hippopotamus > Hippopotamus amphibius. The sequence goes on from NC_080187.1 coordinate 140,371,635, forward strand.
AATGTTCTAGAAATGAACAAAACTGTATTAAAAAAATTTTTAATTTCTATTCTCATCAATTTGTTCTGCTTCTTCACCTTCTCCCTACAATTTATCCAAAGACCCGATGTTACACTGTTAATTATCTAATGTATATAATTTTATATTATGTGCTAGTTTGGGGAGATTTTATCAGCACTGAAGTGGGAGAACCCTTCCTGTTCCTGTCACAAAAGTTCTGCGCTAAGTGTAGTATTTCTGCTGTCCCAAAGACTTGGTGTACTATCAATTCTGAGACATGTTCCTTGGGGGATGGAAAGGTGCAGTGACTAGAAGTTCCCTCTCTGTCAATCAGAGAGTGGTCAAGGGTCTATTGAAGCCTTCTAAATGGAGATTAAATGCTCTCACATAAAGCTTTTCTACCCTACTAAAAGATGGTATATATGAATCCAGAGAGTATGGATTGTTAGAAGTTTTCTAATTGGTCCAGCTTCAGACTTATGGATCAGAGGATGTTTTATGACTGGTCCAGCTTCAGACTTATAGATCAGAGGTTGTTCATTTTGGCAGTTCCAGTCTCTCAGGAAAGAAGTGAACTTTATATGTGCTTCTGCTCAAGAATCATCAGTGGTCCATATGTCTGAGATAAGTGAAAATCCAGCTAGAAAACAGTGAGGCTGGATGGAGACACTCTCTAAATTTTAGGTGCCTGTGAAGTCTGTGGCTTTCCATGGGGCTCAACTCAGCAATGTATTAATATGAGGCTGAAGGTATGTTGCAACATTGGTCCACAGTGATGCAGGAAGATGGAGTTGAAAGATCATAGTTTTTGGAGTTGGCCCCGTTGGCATTTGGATCCTGTTCCAGCCACTTTATAGTTGAACTTAAGCTAATTCTTTCTAACTTTTCTAACCCTCAATTTCCTTATCTTTAAAATGATAAAAAAATGGTACTCATTACTTAAGATTGATATAAGATTTATAGTTGCATATATTGTGTTTGATATATTGAGATGCTTAATACATACTGAGAAGTTATTTTTTTATGATGCATAGCCCCATTCACCTGAAACTCATCATAATTTGATTTTTTAAATTGTAGATGCTTCCCAAAATCCTTGATAAACTAGCACCAGCATTCACCATGAGCAGCTGCAGCTTCCTTGTGGAGAAATCCCGAGCCTCCACAGCCCGGGTAGTGGTGTGGAGAGAGATGGGGGTATCCAGAAGCTACACCATGGAGAGCAGCTACTGTGGCTGCAACCAGGGCCCTTATCAGGTATGTGAGGCTGTGGGATACCCATGCTTTCTGTCCAGGAGCCATACATTGTGATGGAGAGCTATCACATACCCCTCGTCCCTGATCTCTAGCCTGGAAGAGGAAGAAGTCTCCAGGTAGAATCTGGTCCAGCTCCCTGATCTTGCAGAAGAACTAGTTCAATGATTGCCTTCCCTGGCAGCACAATCTGTGTTGATCCTGGAAGCAATCTGTGCATGCCTGCTGATTTGGTTTCTCAGTCATCTGCCCTTGCCTGCAAGCAGCAGGGAGCTTTCCTCAGACAGGCACCTCCAGCTTTTACGGAACCGCTGCCTGGCCCTGTTTTATGCATGAGAACAATTTTCTTTCTTTTTGCAACAAGTGGACCGGTCCCCTATGCATCATAAAAAAGGCAGAGGTCAGCGTGTAGATATTGTCAAGACGTATGTGGATTGTGTTTCTCTGTCTTCTGTGCTTATCTAAATAAGCGGCTCTCTGTTATCCTGCTGTCACCAGAGAAAACAGAAGTGTGTGCATGCCGTGGGTCTCCCCAAGATGAGTGGGCCTAGGACTCATGTTCTAACAATGAGGGAAAGGGCTCATATAAATCATATTCTTTCTGCAGCTATGTTAGCTGTATGCGCAGCTGGATAGCTGTTACAGCGGGCTGTTCTAGCTGCTCGTCCCATTCCCCCACTAGAGGAGCATAAATAAGGGACATTGTGACAATGCCAGGGTAATAGACTCTGTTAAATTTGTTAGGCAAGCTGACAGACTACTCCTTAGTGACTTCTATTCAACTTCAAGAATACCTGGACCTTACCAGCGTTAAAGCTCATCGCATTGGCTTTGATACTTTCCTGTAACTGCTGGGAAACGCTTGGCATCTTCATAATCTGGTGCCTGTAGAAATCTGTTAGCTAGCAAAGGCAATCCAGGGAGTGACAGGTGATGAACATTATCTAACTTGCCACCTGGCCAAAGAGATTTTTCGACACAGGGCTGTTGAACCACCCACTCTGACCTGTGAATTCTATTAAATAGCCAGTTAGTTTGTCTAAACAGTGGTTTGAAAGAATTATTTTTATTAGTGAATTACTAAATTATTAGGCTGAATTAATCCTTATTTATCCACATTAATCCGATGCAGAATAAGAAGAAGAGTGAGCGTGTTGAAGAGACATGGGATTGGTCATCCAAAGACCTCACTCTTCCACTTACCAGCAGTGCTGCAAGCTGCTTACCTCTGTGAACCTATATGCGTTTCATATATCAAATACAGATATTAATAAGGATTTCTCTCCTTCCTACTAGACAAAATTTTTGTAAAGGCCAAAAGAAAATACGTATGCAAGTATACTTGGAGGTTATATCATCAGGAATCTGTTCACTCTCTTGACATTCAAAACCTATAGGACTGGAAAAAAAAATAAGCCTGGAATGTTGTGACTTTAAGACATTATGGATATAGACTTACGCCTCTCTCGCTGTATGCTTCTTGATGGAAATGGGCCAGTCAGTTGTTTAAAAGACAACTCCATGCATTCCTCACAGATTTATTGGATTGGTGACTTTCACTGACTTTGTTTCTCCAAGCACCAATTCAGGCTAACAGCTTCCAGTCACATAAGTATCAATGCCATTCACAATAAATCAACCGGACACTCAAAGGCCCTTGGAGCTGTTGTTTGAAAACTAAATGACTCATAGGTTCAGGCCCTCACCAACTCTCCGTCTTCCATGCAACATACATAGTAGCTGCTGGAAATGACAAACAGTGAAAGAGGCTTGCCCAGCGGGACAGCTTTCAGATGGAAGCTCAGCGTTTGCACTGTGAAATTTTCCACGTGGCTTTTGCATGGGGTCTCTATAAGGAGAAGGATGCAAAGGAACTGGTTAGAGAAAAGCCCTAACAGTGCCAGACCTGGTTGTGCTTTAAAAAGCCTTTTCTCTATATGAAACACCTCTCTGGTTGGATTGGTTTTCCCCTTCCCTTTGTTTTTCTCTTCTTACAAACATTGTCGAGTAACTGAGCAGAATTGCAGACAGTGAGTAAGAGGATGGTGAGTGATTTGACACATGGGGGGCCGCCCTAGGGAAAGGAAGCCAGCCCAGAGTGGGGTGTTTTGGTGGTTTTTGTTTGAGGTATATGATGAAGTCTCTGAGCTATAAAGCAGTACAGAAATTTCCATCCTGAACATATTGCAAATGACTTTTGTACATTGAGAAGCTGAGTCCCAGTTGGGTCCTGAGGTTATTATTCTAAGGTCATCTTTCCATTTTTTGCTTAGTATTACCATTTATCCAAAAGATGGAGGACACTTAAATACACCCACGAGGGGCATTCCTTCCTTCCTTCATAAGAATATAAATATTTTTGCAGTTTCTCTGGTTAACGCGGCTTTAAAGTAGTTCCAATCATTTCTCCCAGCACACTAAGTACCTGATTTGTTAGCATTGAAATGAAATATCATTTCTTACAGTGACATTTATGTTGGAACTGCATTAAAGAATATAAGCGATCACCTTCAAATAATTATTCTTAATATATTTCCCTTCTATTTTCCGGTCTATTGTTGGCTAATTAAAGAAAAAAAAAATTCTCCTGCTTTTGTTGTTTTTGGGATCTAGTCTCTACTGCTAGGTTATATGCTTTGATCCATAATCTGATTTAATGTGGAAGTCCCACCCACTGAGAGATTTACTTTACCTGTTAGGGACTGGCCCAAGGCTGTTGAGGCTGTTGAGGGGAAAAGCCAGAACGGAACGATGCATCCTTTGGGGGCTCATTTTTCAATCATTCAGTCTACATGGACAGCTGTGCGCTTCACACTGTTTGTGACCTGGAGTCACATGCATGGTGTGTTTGCACATCTAAGACATGTGACTGGGTCCCGTGGGCTGCTTGTGGCTTAGAAGGGTGATGTGAAGGCTCCCACCCAAGCAGGCTGTTGACATGCTCCTTGGCAGTGCTGCCGACTCATGGGACGGCAAAGAGGGTCTTCGTCAGAGGAAGGACAGAAGATGGCTGACTCTGCTGAGATTTGAAGAGTGACTCAGCTGGGTGTTAATATTCCCTACCTGCAAACCACTTCCCTTGTATGGTGGGCCCTCCAGCAATCCGTCCTCTTTACCACCAACAGAGGGATCTTTCAGTAACCCAAACCTATTCAAGTCACAGTATACTGCACATAACCCCTCACTAGGTCTAGAGAAAATCCAACTCCTCATCATGACATGTAAGGCCTTTGACAATCTCCTCATTCATTTTTTTTTATACTCAGTGCCTTCTTTAGTGTAGAATAGGTGTTATGTATGTGTGTGGACTGACCAATGAATAAATGAATAAGTGAATAAATGAATGAATGATGATTTCCAGGTAGGGTCAGATGATTTTCCTCTGTCCATGGATAATTAGGAAAAGGAGAAGAAATCACCACGGTCCAAATGTGATTAGAAGCCATTCTAAAATGGAAGACTTTTTGTAATTGGTGGAAACGGAAAATGTGTGGGTGAGAGAGGGAAATGAGTAAGAATGCAACTCTGAGACCTCTCAGGCCTGTCAATATACACATGATTTGAGAGCATCTAATGGATTCTTTTGCAGATTAAGGCAATTCTAGTCCAGGTGTGGAATTTCACATGGCCACATGCTAATAGCAGATGATGATTAGACAGGAAGACATCCACCCGTGTATGTGGGAGATGCTGCAGTGTACCTCTTAGACCCCCCTGAAGAGGCGTTCATTTCCCCAGTGGCTCACAGCTGTGTCTATCACCAGCAATTGCTTGTAGCCTGCGGAAACTGCCTTGACCAAAGCTATGGCTCCTCTGTGTGAGCCTGCATGCAATGGCTAGTCTAGGTGAGGGTTCAATGACCTGGCCTCCTAGTCCTAATTAAGAAAACTCCAAAGGGAGGCCCTTCCAGCTCCAGAACTCCCTGTAGGATCAGCTGGGGCCTTTGTTTCAGTTGCATAGAGGCTCAGCCTCTTCCTCTGCCCAATTCTGCTTTCCTCACCACTCACAGGTGTTATGGTGGGAGATCCCTCAAAATCCTTCTGCATAACAACTTGTAACAGTATTCCACAAAGGCTTAAATTAGAAAACATATATGTTGGTTGTTTTTTCAAACATATTGAAGATGGTTTGATAGTGATGAGTATCATAAGAAATTAAATCATATCAACTTGGCTTCTAGGGCTTTCAGTGCTCTCTCATTCACATTCTTCTCCCCTCAGCTGTTTTGGGAACACAGCCCCACACAGAATGAGAGACTGCAGCTGGGTTCAGGGCCTCTTGCACTGGTGCTCTACTGCTATTGTGGTCCAGAAGGGAGGTTGAGTGTATTGGTGTGTTCCCATGTCTTCCATACAAATTAGGTAGCTTAAAACAGCATACATTTATTCTGTAACAGTTCTGGAAGCTAGAAGTCCAGCTTTAAGGTGTTGGTGGTACCATGTTCTCTCTGAAGGCTCTAGGGGAGAATCTGGTCCATGGCTTTCTCTTAGCTTCTAATGTGTCCTGGCTTGTAGACGCACCACTCCAGTCTCTTCCCTTTGTCATCACATGGCTTTCTCCACTTGTCTGCCTCTGTCTCTGTGTCTTCTCTTCTCTTCTTATAAGGACACCAGTCATATTGCATTTGGGACCCATCCTATTCCAGTATGACCTCATCTTAACTAATTACATCTGAACAATCCTATTTCCAAATAAGGTCACATTGCAAAGTTCTTGGCAAGACACTACTTTTGAGGAGATATTATTCAACCTGGTACACTGGGTCAGGCAAGAAGGTACAGAAGAGTTAGATCCAAGAACCAAAAAAGAAGTTTTTATTTCTGTCTTCATTTTGCTGTGCTGTGAAACCCCAAACGAATAACCACTCTTGTTTCCTCTCTACCTCATGATCAAGAAAATGAGGAGTTTGAGATTTTCTTGGAACATCTTGGAAGACAAATTTGAGACTCATGCTGTAGATAATGAATGCTAATTAGTGCTGCTTGAGTATTATAACATACAGTGCCCTTAGAGAAGCAATAATAACCAACATATCTATGGTATTTACTGTGTATTAAGCCTTTTATAGCTACTAAGTTACTCCATTTTTTTGCTACCACAGGACAAAACACTGCAAAGTTGGTTTTTTTTTTATCACCATCTTCATCATCCTTCTTTTACAAATTGGGATACTTAGGCAGAGAGGTTAAGTAACTCAATACCACACAGCTAGGAAATTTTAGAACCGGGGTTTGAATGGAGGCACATCTGGCCCTGGCAGCTTTGCTTTTACCTCCTTGCTTTCTGCCTAGTAGAATATCATTGCCAAAAGGAGCCCTGGGCTTTGGAAACAGGAGACCCAGCTTCTGCTTTTGGTTACAACTAAGTAAATCCACAACAGTGGGTTTCTTGTCTATAATAAAAGCCATAATTAGAACTAAGAAATGGGAATGCTGTCTGGTAAATTATGTTTGAAATAGGCCGCCTTTGCTGGGTATCCCTGGGGCTGATGGGTTACCTAGACCAGGGTGACATGGCATGATTCTGAAACCCCTAAAAATCTTCTGCAACCACTCCTGGGCATGTGGTTTTTCAAAGGAGAAAGTGCTCTGCTTTTAGCACCAATTAGCTAGTTCTCAGGAGCCTTTGTTCATCCATCCCAGCCCTTCACTCCCCTTCACCCAACTTGACCTGTTTCTTTTTCGACCTTTCCAGAGTAAACAAAGAGGGATTGGAGGAATGTAATACTATGAAGTGGCAGTTTTCTACCAGCAGGGCAAATGGGGGAAGCAGAGCTGGTCCTCAGTGAAACAACCAACCAAAGTTTGTATTAGGCAAGTTCCTACATTGTTTCCTACACTCATTTCATGTCCTAGTGACTTCTTTTTCCATTAGAGAGCTATTGTTCTCACACAGCTCTTTGTACTTGACCTGTCTTTATTTGAGGACACTTCTCTTCCTCAGATGTCCTAAGTTGCAGAATCGCCCTTCTGTCGGCGTATACATACACATTTTTTCTCTCTTGACCACACACACATTTGTATGTGAGTATCACACATGTATGTACAAACATACTTACCTATCAGTGATTCTCCATACATTCATATAGGAAGTGTAGCTTATTGTTGAGTGTGGGTGTGTGTGTCAGACACAGAGTTCCAAGGAGAGCTCTGCACTTAGCAGTCATGACTTTGAGACAGTTACCTGACCTCTATGAGTTTTAGTAGTAAAAGTGGTTTCCTCACAATTCCTACCCGTGGAGATGCTGTTACCACTGACTGAGCAACTGCCTGTTAAACATTTATCATCATTTTCGTAGTAAACACTCATCCTTACTTACTGTTTGTACCATTGTTGTTAGTATGTAAGAATTTTTAATGATTGTTTGTTTTTTCATTTTAAATAAAGACACTGAGACTCCAACTTTTATCCATAATTGTCTTATTTAGGTCTTCTTAATTAGAACCTTTGGGATTGGAGCTTAGGTATCTGTGATTTTATTAACTTTGCTATGAAGCCAGGGTTGAGAATGATAGATTTTGACTTTTATGGAGGCTGATATCCATATATCTATATTTATAGATTTAGCTATATCGAAACAGCTTCTGTATGTATTAGATAGAACTTTATTATCCACCCTTTATTCTATCAAACTTTGTATGTAGTCAAATCTACATAATAGTCAATTTATAGCTGAGGTACTAGAAAAGGGAAGGGAAATTTGTGAGCCTGCTTCTAGGGGAAGAGTGGAGGGCAGGACAGGAAATAGATCTAAATTCCTCCAGAATTGCTGAATTTACAAGCCTATTCTGATCACCAGCAGAACTCAAGTACATATTTTGGATCACTATTCTTTTGGAAGTCAGTTCCCTGTTCTATGGGCAGCCTCATGTTGGATTATAACTCTTTCCGAGCTCTGAATGGAAGTTGGGGTTATCTTAATTTCATTAATGCAATCTGAGGAGTGGTATTTTTCAAACATTAATGTGCATAACGGTACCTAGGGATCTTATATAATGCAGATTTCTGAACCATGTCTCTGTTTGACCTTGGGTAAGGCCCAGGAATCTGTATTTCATCAAGCACTCTTAGAGATTCAGATTCTTAGTCACTGAGAGATGGGGCAGGATACCCAGAAGTAAAAGGTGATATGGTTTTGAAACTAGTTTTTGTAGTTTCTGTTTTTGTTCTCTTTCTCCTGATTTGCTCTGGGCTGTGGAGAATTTTCCATGGCTTTTTTTGTAAAGTTTCAAATTCTCTGCCTCCCCCAAGCTTTTAAAAATTTTTTTGGGGTGTGTGTGTGTGTATGTGTGTGTGTGTGTGTGTGTGTGTATGTGTGTTTTATCTGTGCTTTTAAGTAATTGGCTTAGTTCTCCCACAAAAGTTGTATTTAAGAACTGTCTAATATCCCAGTGAGGGTTTAAAGAGATTTTTGTTGTTTGTTTGTTTTTCCAGCTTCTGGGACACCACCAGGTTAAAGTTTCTTAAATTGCCTGTAGAACAAAAGTGTCTAGGAACTGATATAATTATATACAAAATTCTTTGCCTATGTGTACAGTTTTCTGGGGAGAGTGGCTACAGGTGTTAAGATATTTCTAAAAAGATTAAAGAGCTCACACTTTAGTTTATTGAATCCAAGATCTTCAGACAGCCCATCACAGCTTCCCAGTATCTGCTCTTAAATCAGCTCTAGAAGTGCTTGACTTGACTTTGTGAAAATCAAATGGTGTCTGTAAATCGCTATTTCTGCTACTTATCAATTAACACAAGAACAATGATACATCTCATTAAGTGTATATTGCAGTAACTTCAGTCTAAATCTTCCGTGATTACACGTGGGACACAAATCTTTTCAGGATGCTGCTTCTCACAGGTGGTCATTTAGACTGAGGAGCAGCTGCCTCAGCTTCACCTGGGATCTGTCAGAAATGCAGAGTCTCAGGCCCCACCTACTGCTTCAGGAGCTGCATTGTAATAAGATCCCCACATGATCCGTTTACCCAGGAAAGCACTGATTTAGAGCATCCTTGCTTGGCAGGGAAGTGAGAAGGGATTAGGGGTCAAGAGAGGGAAAAGTTAGGGAGCGCTAACTTTTCTGTTAGGCAAGGACATAGTTCCCAGAATTTTTGTGAGCTAGAAAGAGATGCTGTATGCGAATGTGAATTCACAGGTGAAAGTAATCCCCAGTATGAGACCTTTTGTTGAATTGTGCCAACATTTAATGCTAGACGAGTTTGTTGTTTTCTCCTCCTCCAGCTCTATTCCATAACAGTCTTCCCCATTCTAGGGCTTAGAAAAGAGGACTGTTTCCCAAACGTCTGCTTTGCCATTGTGTTGCCACTTCATTCCTTTGTAGACAAATATGAAATCCAGACGCTAATCTATCCATCATTTTAGTGTGAACCTCTATTTGAATCATTTTTGTCGAGCCCCTTTCTTTTTCTTGTTAATTGTGATTCAACAGGTGTTGCCTTAGTGTTGTTTTTGTTTTTTAACCTCTTTGTATATCTCAAAGCACATTATGAGCCATTTATTAACTCGCTGCAGGATTAACGATGTAGTGAAATATTGTCCTTATTCTGTAGCCCTCCATTTCATAAAGTCTGTCAGCATTATGATAGAATGTTAAAAGGAATTAAATAAAAATCAAGAGGCTGAGATGCTAATAAGGTTGCCAGCAGGGGCCTTTCCTGGGATTTCTAAAGCCCTGGGAGCTGTGAATTTTATATGCCCATTGTAGAAAATGGTTCATTGTATCAAAAATAAGGACAAAATCTGGCACGTGGGATAATGCAATGAACCCCTGATGACCTCTGAGCCATTAAAAATAATTTGGCTTCAAAGGACCAGAAAGAAGAAAAGATGGTTTATTTCTGTAAATCTTACTCTCTTCATGTAATTAATGTCAATACAATAAGCCAGATGCCCTAAGGGAACAGATATAAAACCAAAGAAAGGATTCATTTAATCTAGGTGTTTTTTTGTGTTTGTTGTTTGTTGTTGTTGTGTTGTTTTGTTTTTAGCTTGTAGCATAGAGAAAATGGATTGGCCAAGCCTGAGATGCATTTCTTTGGTTCTTGGTGTATGATTGAGTTCCTTGGAAGAGCATCTCCTTACAAATGTGCTGAGAAGTGAGGGTTCAGGTTCTGAAAGTATTATCCGCAGGGAATCCTCCTCTACAAAATGGAGTGGACCTCAGACCATTGTACCTTCCTTGACTAGGAGGGGCAGGTAACACTTCTATTCCTCCAGCCAGTTTTTTGACATCCTCTACCATGTCTTCACTTCAGTGGCATGGCCTCAGAGAATTCTATTTATAAAACTAAGCAGTGATTCTCTTTATACACTTGTGTTCCCTGAATGTAAATGAGAAGAGAACATTTTAGAATGCTTTGAACCATGTTGTCAGAAGGTAGGCCTTAGATATTTTTTAATAAATTTATAATTGATTCATCAATGAGTTAACACATATTTATTAGGTATCCACTTTGTTTTAAGCTGAAGTTTGGGACTTGAGGATATATATAGTAAACTAAAAAGACTTAGCCAAAGTCAGACACATGGTCAATTCATCTTCATTCTTCATTCGTTCTTTCTTTCATTCATCATTCAATAAATGCTAAAAACAATCCAGACAATATGTTAGGTGCCAAGAATATGACAGAGAGTGGAATTGACAGCTTCCTACTCTCCCAGAGTTTATAGTCCAGCCAGAAAGGAAGTTAATTAAGTAAGCAATAACAACAGAGAGTAATATAAAACAATTGGGTGCTATAAGAGAACACAGAAGGAGATAATTTAGGCCTTCCTTCAATGTTGGTTGAGTTGAATGTGAATTATCCACAAGTTAATTTTTTGTGAAATTGAGGAAGGATAACTTTTGTGACAAAGTAGAAGATAATTGTTTGAAAGTAGGGTAGGGTCAGGGAGTTTCTGAGTTTTCTTTCATCTGAAGTTCCTTTCATGCTACTTTTTTCTCATTTCACATCTCTAAATCTTACCATGGAATTCCATGCTGGGGTGTGCATCGGGCTACATCTGGGTACACTGAAGCACTTGAGGGTAATATTCTACTCCTTATTCTAGCATGCCTTCCTTAGGAAGACACTGAAATGTTCTGCAGGTGTTTCTATGGAGCTTATAGTTTACTACACCTCCCTGAGGGCATACGTGGAATCAGAAAGATCAAAGATGCCTCAGTACCCTTCTTAGACTGATAAGGAATGATGAAATGTAAATGAGGGTAATCTTGATTATTTTATGAAATGGATTTCTGTATATACCCAAATATTCCTCAAAGCAACAAAAATCACAGCAACAAAAATACCTTCCCTTTGCATAGTGGTTTATAATTTATAAAACACTTTCATAAACTTTATTATCTCAGATGAGCCAGAAAACCACCATAGACCAAGTGCGAGAGAAAATGAAAGCAGGAGATAAGGAAAGTGGGCCAGGAATGAGATGGAAAGTAACGCAAAGTGTCACATTGCTGGTCAGAGCAAGCAGAGAGTTTTGCTCAGCTATGTGGGGTGTGTCTGGACGGGCTGTGTGTGGAACCATTTGTAGAGAAGGAAGAAGGAGAGACTTATCTGCCTGCTCCACGCAGCTCCCCTTCCTATTTCCCTTTAATCAAAGTGTCTCCCTAGAGAGCTGACTATCTGACCCCTTTTGCAGGCAGTCATCCAAGTCAAGCGATGGTGAGAGAAGCCAGAAACTCAGGGTGGTTGGCCTGGCTCTATAGTAGCAGCAATGAAGGAAGTTCTCCTAGGAATGTAACTGGTCCACCCAGGGTGTGGAGCTGTGAGGGCCCAAGCAGAACTGGGGGCACCTAAGGCAAAGTTTGCCCACCACTGAGGGTCCAGCAGCTGATGTCACCAAAGGAATCTGAAAAGGCACCTGAGATATGTCCTATACAATTCCCAATAAAATCTTTTTATATTTTAATCATAAACACTATAAAACACGAATTGACAATATTCAACAAAAATTTTTCATAACTTTTGATCCTAAGGTTTCACTTCCAGAAATTTAATTCCAGAAGGGCAAAAAGATACAATATACAAGGATATTGTTACCTGTTAATAGCGCAAACATGAAGCAACCTTAATTCCCATCCATAGAGGATTGGTGAAATAAAAAATTGTCTGTTTAACAATGGATGACTTGGACAAAAGGAAGAAGATGATTATGTTCACATGGCCTTTAGCATTTCTATACACTAGCTCCATCACATATTGACTGTATTTTGGGTAAATTATTTATTCCTTTTAACCTTTAGTGTACTCATCAGAAAAATGGGGATACTGATTGCACCTTCTTCAGTGTATTTGTATATAAAGCACTTGACACAAAATACTAAGTAATCTTTGCCTTCACTGTCATTCTCCTGACTATCCTCGCCCATAAATGTATATAAATATCTATAAATGTAATAAATATAATAAATAAATATATGTATACACACACTCACACATATATTTTGGGTTGGCCAAAAAGTTTGTTTGGGTTTTTGTACTGTCATATAGAAAAACCCAAACAAACTTTTTTGGCCAACCCTAAGTACAAAGATAGAGAAGAGAGAGCGAGCAGAAAAAGGTTTATTGCAGGAAGCAAGTAAGGAGAACAGGTGGCTCATGCTCAAAAGATTTGACCTCCCCCAGTGGGTCTCAGGGAAGAATTCTTAAGGAGAAGGTGAGGGCCTTTCCCTTACATATTGCTAGACTCGACCCAAGACATGAAAACCAAGATGAAGGAAATTTAAGTGGTATCCCAAGTGCTTGATAACTGATCAGTGGTGGGGTTAGAAGTTAAGCTGTGTTCTAATTAGAATTAAAACATACTAAATCCCGTGTTACTGAATTGTACCACATTGCCTCATGTTGATGAAATGTTCAGGCATCACAAAGCTGGGACAAGCAGTTATTGAGTTACATGGCAAAATTTGCGTCTAAAAAGATCTTAGCAAAATGGAATCCTGGGCATAATATCAAAAGAGGAACTTAATATGGATAATTGGGAAGTCCAGCATTTGGTTAAAACCAAAAGAAATCACTCCAGTACAAGAAGGTTTATTAAAAATATATATACTGAGGAATTTTACTTACTGTTAATGTAATATGATTCAAATGTGAACTATGACTGTTAAAAGCGTGAATGTGATATTTGATTGCATTAAAATATCATAATGTTTAGAATGAGAAAGCTGATATTTCTGCTTTCTCTCACTTGGTCTAATTGCACTGAGAAAAATGTGTTCCGTTCAGTAATATGACTTGATTTCCAGGCACTTAAGGGAGAATTGTAGTAGATGTATGCAGTAGTCAGGTTAAAAAGAGTCTTTTGAGCCATCCGAAGGAAAGTGGAGTTTACTTTCAAAGATAAAAGGTGTCCATCAATTTATGATTTAAGAAGAGAAGTGAAGAGAAGTAATGGGATCATATCTGTGCTTTGACAGCTGTGTGCTGACTGGGACTGGGGACAGGAAGACTAGTCAGGCTATTGTAACAGTTCATGGATGGAAGGAGGGCAGAGGTCTTGGAAACAAATGGGAGAGACAAATTCCAGAAATATTCAGGAGGTGGACTTGACCGAAGCTGAAAATGGGCTGAAGGAGGTAGGAGGAGAAGGATGATTCCTGGGTTTCTGGACTGGATTCAAGTTAGGAAATGTGAGAAGGGGAATCATCTCATGGGTGGGTGTGAAAGAGAAAGGATGCTCCTATGCATAGGTAAGGGAACTCACTACTACTTTGGATGTTACAGAACAAACTAAAGAAGCGGAGTTTGGCTTGATGGGTAAACTCTGTAGCCATTCCCTCTGTGAAGTTCTTGATTTTGTGATCAGACCACTAATGGTGTGAAATTGCTGTATTAACCTTATGAGAAACTTTCTAACATACACTCATTACTGCTTCAACACCACTGACCTTATCCACATTGCAACTTAATTTAAATTCTAGTGCTTATTCTTCTATATACTCCAAAATTCTTATTATAGGGTTCCTTATTGCTACTAACTTTCTAATGCAATCTATATGTTTGGTATTATTTTGACTGAAGAAAAGGTCCCTGGGTCAAATTTGACTATATATACATTTTTTTTTCTAACCATATTATAGGAAAGTTTAGGGGAACAAAGTAAGAAAAGCAGTATGGCTAATACATGTACAAACCTGTGTTTATATCAACCATTTATTTTGTCATTTTGATATTTCTTTCCAGACTTTGATCATATGCACATATTTACAGGCTTGTTATCAATCAGTACATATATTTGTGAACCATTTATTTTTAATTAACATTGTATCATAAGAATTTTCCACGTTTCTCTGAAAACATCATGCTTCTAACTGCATTTTTTTTCAACATTACATTTATTACACTACAATTTACTTAAATTTGTTAGACATTATGTTTGCTTCCAAAATTTTGGCTGCTTTATGCAACTCTAAAAAGAAAATCTTAATCTGTAAACTTTTCCCCACTCACCAGCAATATTTTCTGCTGACAGGTTACAGTTCCAAAGCAGAATTTCTAGGTCTAGGTATTTAAAAAAAAACCTGGATATTACAAAATATTATTTACCAGATTAAAACATGGCTTGAAAAAAAAAAAGACATGGGTTGGCCTTGATTCCTTGCTTACGGTCAGTGTAAGAAGTTCGTATTTTCCCTTGGGGTTTTTAATTTAACCATGTATATAGCACATTTAAGCTAAATGCATGTCAACTTAGAGTAAAAGGAAGGCAGAATAGAAATACAGTGGCCACTTTTATTTTTTAAAAAATTCTCAAATTCTGGCATCTCATAATTAATAAGTTCCTTCTTATTTTTTTTGCCCCAGACCAGCTAATGGCAAGCTCTAGTGGCAGCATTTCTTACGTTTTCTCATGCAGATATATTGTCATAGAAAGAATTCATGGGTTTGTAAATTGATTTTTTCAGCTTTTGGAAACGATGTCCTAGAAGAGACCACTGAAACAACCATGGGGCTGACTTCCAAATTGGATCATCATTGTATCATTCATTTGAAATCTCATTTACCACTGAAAAGCATTGCCAGTTACCATAACAAATCAATTTTTGTGTCCTAACACTCCTCAGACTCTCCTCAGTCACCCATGAATGGGTTGAGTACAGCTGCTCCTCATTAAGCCTGAAACATAACCCAGAAATAAAATCTTTCTCCCCCCAAATCTCCCTGATATAGATACATCCTCCCTGGCTCAACACTGGCACAGAAACAAGGCCATTTGTAGCCTCCATTAGGAAACATGGAAGAGATTGCCAAGGAAAGTTGTGAAATGGAAACCAGCAGATTTCTCTTCATCAAGGACACGGGATATGAGTTTAACTTGGATTATGAGTTTCTTACGCAACGATTATGGATATATGTTAGTGTGAGACATTAAATGGATTCCTGAAGCAGTAATCTCTCTAGCTCAGAGTTTCTCAACCTCGGTACTATTGACGTTTTGGGCTGGCTAATTGTTTGTGGAGGGGCTCTCCTGTGCATTGTAGGATGTTCAGCAGCATCCCTGGCCTTTACCACTAGATGCCGGTAGCAGATGCTAGCTGGGACAACCAGAAATGTATCCAGACATTGCCATTTGCCCCCTCATGAGTCAAAACCGCCCATAATTGAGAACCAGTGCTTACCTGCAGTTGTTCAGTTTCCTGGGTCCCCCTTTGAGTCTCAGATTCCTTACCTACAAAATCAGAAGATGGAACTAGATGATATCCAGTTACCCTCTAACTCTAAAGGTGTTTGAACATGCCGGAGCCGGAGAAATACATTTACTGTCTATATGATCTTTCAGACTCTAGCCTTTTGTTATTCTTAAAGTTTAAAAATTGCCAAAATGTTCTGAAAGTGTTTGAAAAGAAACACTATGGTGTTATCAGTTGGGGAATATAAACAAGATAGACTACTATTTTCTCTAAGAAAAAAAAAATTGTTAGAGATCAGAACTAGAAATTTTATTTGTGCTAATGCCGTAAAGTTTCAAGATTAGAAGCAAGCTGGAGTATGATGGATTTGAAAGATAGCTAACAATAAAATAGGAATAACGGCAAAACCAATAAATTTCAAGTCTGAAAATACTCACATCACTTCTTTTAAACATAAAATAATCAGATAATAAGAGGAAAAAGGCTCAAGGAATCCAGGAACTGATTTACTAAGAGCACATTTCCATTGGAAGGCTTCTTTTTTCATCACTTGGTTATTTCAGTTTCACAGAAGATTAGATGTGAAATCCATGAATTGCCTTCTGAGTAGATTGAAAGGAATGCCTAGTACATTCAGAACACTGGGGAGAAACAGAAGCTCAGATGTTCTAGAAGGGTTGTGAGGGTGGAGTGGGGAGAAGGTGATTAAGAATAGCAAACCACGCTCCACGTTTCACTGCCAACACCATGGAAAGAGCTTTTGTGATGCTTGGTGTCTATTTGGACACACAGGCATGCTGCCTGTCAGCATGCCTCATGCACTGAATAGAACCAATGGATTTGGGTCCAGCTTCACAGGCAAGAACGTTCTCATCTGAGAGATGACACTCGACAAAATTCAATCAGAAATGAAAAGAGGAAGGGATATTAAATCTCCCTCTTTTGCTTGGTCTCTCACTCTCTCTTTCTCTCCTAACCCTGCACTTCTAAACTATCCAGCAGGGCAACTTTCACAGTCATACAGTAAGCATTCATGACCATGTAGGATAACTGGTAATGCTCTTTAAGTGCTTGCCATGAGCTTGAAACCTGACTTGGCCTTGACCTCAAAATACATCATAATACTAGTTAGAGCTTACTACATGCTCTTATGTTTGCATGTGTTAGATTAACTGTCATTATAAATCTTTAAGGTAAATGGTTGCTGTTTTTTCACTGCCCTCTTTGGATAAGGAAATTTGAGCAGAGGGTAGTTAGGTAATATGTCCAAAGTCACACAGAGAGTAAGCTGAAACAGCTGAACCCCGTCAGGACTCACTCCCTCGGGCCTCTGCTCCTTGCTGCTGTGTCCTACCACTTTCCTGAGTGTGCTATAGCATCGTCTCACTTCATTCTAACCACCATCTTACGAGTAGATATTGATTTTATCTTTTTTCCACAGATGAGGAAACCGAGGTATAGAGAGGTTGAATCATTTGTCAAAAGTCACATAGAAATAGTAAGGAACCAGGGATTCCAATCCAGTTGGCCAACTCTGTCTTTGCCCTTGCCTCTGTGCGTTCTGCCCCCTGTGGGGGAGCTACAATACAAGGACTTGTGCTAAGCCACTGCCCAGTGAGGTAGATGTCATCAGAGTCACACACAGTGTGGCATACTTTCTTTGTTCAGAGAAGGAGGATGTTACATTTGGTTGCTTGGAAGCGGGTACCCAAGAAGGCTTCATGGAAGAGGTGGTATTCGCTAGGGCTTGGGGAAATGGGCTAATTTTATAGGCAGAAGTTGAAGGGAGGGATTTCTAGGGAGATAATGTTTTAGCATAAGCAAAGGCATTGAAGTTGAGTTTTGTAGAGTGTTCCTGAAAGTATTGTTCAGTTGGTCATGGAGAAGTTTAGGTCAATGAAAAGGGTGTAGCCTTTCCTGAAACAGATAAGTCATGCCTTTCTTGAAGATTTTCTTGAGTACAGCAATTCAGGAAATTCAGAAAAAAAAAACAAAAAAAAAAAAAAAAAAAAAAAAAAAAACCAGTTTGGGTTAGAAGGAGAAATGGGCACCCTGGCCAAAGCCAGTACCAGTGAACAGGCTTAGAAAGTGACCAAGAATAAGGCAGATGCCTCCATGGGGACATTTAGGGTATTCACCCAGCAGTGCCTGGGCTGGGTTACCTCCAGTAGTGGGGATCATTAAGATAAAATCACAAGAGGAGAGTCACAGCCCAGTAGGAAACGTTTTACTCTTCCATAGGCCCTGAGGACTCAGTAGAAAGCCAGTTATCTTTCAACACCATCCTTTTTCTGACACAAATGACTAGTATGTAAATGTATTGATATGGAAAGTGTTACTAATAACTAACATACCTATGCTGGGCACTATTGCCAGTGATTCTAAATATTAACTCATTTAAAGGTCTCAAAAATGTTTAAGTTTAATTGCACAATTAGCAAATTACACTTAACAGTAAGGATGTGGTTTAGGAAGAGAATTTTAAAAGTCTGCATTATACCTTCATTAATAGAATATTGTGATATTTAAAATCAGAATGAGTCTGAGTTGACTATTCTACTGACAGGACACATAGTCTTTTCAATGAAGGTGAGTAAAGAATCTAAGCTTTGGGGGCCTCAGTCTCTTAACCCTGTTATCAAAGACTGATGCAATTGGTCTCCAGTTATCACTGTGAGAAGAGGATGCAACCAATAGGAATCCTGAGGTCCAAACGATGGGGCATGTCCAGGTAGAAGAACACTGACAGCAGTAGCTATTGAGGACAATTCTGTCTTCTGTGCTCTGCGTGGGGCAAGTATTGCAGGGAGTGCTGAGATCTGTCAGATTTGGCTTTTCAACATTTTTAATAAGGCTGAAGCTCACATATGCCTGGATCTTGTTTGCCTGGAGTCAGGCACCATGGCAAGCAAATCTGATCAAATTCAGCCCCTGGAGTGTGTGTCAGGCCCACTGAGATGGAGCACAGCAGGCTCATCTCCAAAGCAGAGAAATAATACTCCTGCAGTATTCTGTTTGCAGTCCAAATAAGCTTTGTTTTTTGTTCTCCTTCTGAGACAAAATTTTAACCTGATCCTAGGAGGAGGCAGCAATAACTGAACAAAGAACCATATTTGTTGAGAGTGACTCTTCCCTAGAGAAAACTAGAGCAAGTGTCTTTTGCTTTTTGTTAAACCTTTATTAATTCTTGATTGCAAATAACATGTTATCAATGTTCACTGAGATATTGAGAAAATACTGATTGGGGAATGATACAAAAAATATTAAACATCCCTCATGCACTTTTACCATTTTCATGTGTATCTTTCCAGAATCTTTATGAGTATATTCATATGCTAAGTACATAAGCACATATAAACAAGCATTTTTAAAAATGTGAATAAGGTGTAATTGTTGTTTTGAAATCTATCATTTGGGGGTATCTTTTTTATTCTGAAATTATTTCACTTACAGAACTGTTACAAGAACAGTATAAAGTACTGATCACCCAGATTTACCAACAGTTTGCATTTTGCCCAATTTGCAAAATTCCTTTCCCTCCCTTCCTTCCTTCCTTCCTTCCTTCCTTCCTTCCTTCCTTCCTTCCTTCCTTCCCTCCCTCCCCCTCCTTCCCTCCTCTTTTATTCCTTCCTATCATCTGTCAATCTGCCTCTTTATTTCTCTAATCTATCCTCTATCTATCTATCCACATATTATTCTGAATCATTTGAGAGTAATTTGGAGACATCATGCCCTTTTAGTTTGTGTTTCCTAAAAACAAGGACATTCTCTTATATAGCTACAGTAAAATATTCTCTTACATTCTATTATAAAATCATGAAATCAAACAATAAACCTTGATGCAGTACTGTATCTAACCAGAGTCCATCTTCAAATTTCATCAATTATCCCAATAACGTATTTTATAGTTCTTTTCCCCTTGTTTTGGATCCAGTCCAGGATCACATATTACATTTAGCTGTCATGTCTCTTTCATTTACTTTAATCTAGAACAGTTTCTCATCCTTTATCTCTCTTAACCTTGACATTTTTGAAGGCAATGTCCCTCCTGTAGATCTGATTGTTCTCCCATTGTTAGATTCAGCATGTGCATCTTTGACAGGTGTATCCCAAAAATGCCGCTGCATCCTTTTCAGTGCATATCAGGCGGTACATAGAGTATGTTTGTCCCGGTATCAATGATGCTAAAATTTTATCACTTGATTAAGATGTTGTCTTCCAGGTTTATCCATTGTAAACTTGCCATTTTCCCCCATTGTAATAAGTCATTTTCCAGTTGGGAGATGTTTTGGGACCAGGGAAATGCTCCCAAATAGGATATTTCTCTTTAAGTCACTAGCTTAACATCTACTTAGACTTTTCTCATTCCATCATTATTTTTTGTTTACCGGTTAACCTTCTATGACAAGAAAGAACTTTCCCTTCCTATCTATCTATGTATCTATGTATCTATCTATCAAACTAGTAGGGATTCATGGTTCATTCAATGAATTATAGGCCATCAGTGTCATTTATTTTATTGCTTAAATTTCCCCAGATATGTGGTCACAGGGAGCCCCTTCATGCTGTCTTCTTCTTCTTCTTCTTCTTCTTCTTCTTCTTCTTTTTTTTTTTTTTTTTGACATGTTTACATGGTTCTCTGAACACTTTAGTTTCTGGCACCACAAAATATTCTTTGCTATTTTTGTAATTTCTCCATCCTGGCTGTGGAATCAGCTTTTCCTTCAAGAAATAATGGCTATTTTCATTGAAGAAAACTATTTAGAAACCAAGGTCTGTGGACTAGGTGTGCCCATTGCTACTGATGTTTCTCATCAGGCAGACCTAGGAGCTAGGAGATACATACAGCATATATCTAAACAGGACGGCATACAGATTTTTCCAGTTCAACACCACAGAATACTCTCTAATCTTTCTCTCTTGCATATTTTTAGTTGTCTTTTCCAACAGTGAGAAATGTGGTGCGATAATTGGAGAAATGTCTGTATTATTCAGCTAATAGATGAATTGCACTGACTAATTTTAAAATCAACTTTGATATTTACTTTATATACAATAAAATGCATCTGTTTTACCTGTCCTGTTTGAAGAGTTTTGTCAATGTACGTACACTGAAATTACCAACCACAATCTGGATAATAACACCCTCCCTGCCCCCCCACCAAAGTTTCCTCATGCAGGTTTGTGATTAATCCTCCACTACAGAGATCGGCTCTAGGCAACCACTGAGCTCCTTCTTGTCACTGGAGATTATACTTCCCATTTCTAGAATTTCATATAGATGGAATCATAAGAGAAGTGCCTCTGTTTCTGCTTCTTTTACTCAGTATGATGTTTTTTGAGATTCTTCATCTGTGTGACACTGACTGATTTTTTAAAAATTTTATTATTTATTTATTTATTTATTTATTTATTTATTTATTTATTATTTTGGGCTGCATTGGGTTTTAGCTGCAGCACATGGGATCTTCCTTGTGGCATGTGGGATCTTTCGCTGCAGTGCATGGGTTTCTCTCTAGCTGTGGCTTACGGGTTTTCTCTTCTCCAGTTATGGCTCACGGGCTCCAGGTCACATGGGCTGTGTAGTTTGCTGCATGGCAAGCGGGCTCTCTAGCTGAGGAATGTGAGCTTAGTTGCCCCATAGCACATGGGATCTTAGTTCCTAGACCAGGGATTGAAGCTGCCTCCCCTGCATTGCAGAACGGATTCTTTACCACTGGACCACCAGGGAAGTCCCACACTGATTTTTGAATGATAAACCAACCTTGAATTCCTAGGATAAACCATATTTGTTCATAATTTGTTATCTTTTTATATGATTTCAGAGTCATTTTATAAATATTTTGTTAAAGATATGTGTACCTGTGCTTTTGAGGTATATTTGTTCTGAATTTTATTTCTTATACTGTTTTTGTTGTTTTGCACACAAGGTAATTTTGGTCTCCTAAAATGTGGTGGAAAATTTTCTTTCTTCCTATACTTTATTAAATAGCCTGGAAAATATTGGTACTATTCATTGATCAAATATTTGATACAATTCACCAGTGAAATCATCTGGTCCTGGGATTTTCTTTGTGGGAATGCTTTTTCATAATGTTATAGGGCTTTGGTCACCCTCTAGTACCTTCAGATATGTATATATTTAATTTAGTCCAATATTGAAACTTATAATCTGGCAGTGGTTTGGTATGCTGCTTGTTCATTACCACAAGAAAACAAAGTAAAATATAATTTTTTAAACTCAACAATATATTGGGGGCACATTTCTACATCAATAAATATACACAAGTACTGTAGAGTATTTCATTTCATGCATGTAAGGCAATTTATTTACCTGATTTCTCCACTTGTGTATTCACACTTATTTTCTTTAAACCCACTCTTTTCAGGCCTTTTTTACCCCAATGACATTGCTAATGCCAAGCTAATGAATTACCTCCACATTGATAAATCCAATGGTAAGCTTTTAGTCCTTATGTCACTTGACCCATCAGCTGTGTTTGACTAAGTTGATGACTCTCTTCTCAGTATACTTTCTTCACTTAGCTTTCAGGACACCACCCTCTCTTGATCTTCCTTTACCTCACTGGTTGCTACATTTTGATGTGTTTTGAGGGTTCCACTTCCTGTGGAACTTCCTGTCCGCTTCCTGAACTCTTAATGTTGAAATGGTCCAAAGCACTGTTCTTAGCCATCTTCTCATCTCCCTGTACCCTCAATCCCTTGATAATTTCAGCCAGACTTATAACTTTAAGTACCATTTCTGCTGACTACTCCAAATTGCTCACATCTGTCTTATAATCCCAGACTCAGAAGCCAGACAGACATTTCAAGCTCATGTTCTACACTAAATTCTCTAAAACCTGCTCTGCCCCCCAGCCTTTCTTATTTCAATTGTTGTTAACTCTGTCTTTCTGGTTATGCAGTTCAAGATACTTGGATTCAACTGTGACTCACATTTCCCTTATATTTGGTCAAAATCCAAATCCTATTGGCTATACTTTTCTAATGTGTCCAGAATCATATTACTTTTCACCATATCATTGCATTATCACTCATCATTGCCCCTCATTCCTGCTGTCTCTCCCACCCCTTTCAGAGTCTGAGCCACCATCATCTCTTCCCTGGATTACTCTAAAAATCTTCTGACTTTAAAGCTATCCCCAACACATTCATAATAGGATCATATTAATAATTGCACTTTTTTAAAACTCAAGTTTAATTATGGCATTTCTCTACTCAAATCACTTCGTTTCCCCAATTTACTCA
The DNA here is from genome assembly GCF_030028045.1 of Hippopotamus amphibius kiboko. NCBI lineage: Eukaryota > Metazoa > Chordata > Mammalia > Artiodactyla > Hippopotamidae > Hippopotamus > Hippopotamus amphibius. The sequence goes on from NC_080187.1 coordinate 140,394,808, forward strand.
TTATACAATCTAAAGCCCTTACAAGAGTTTACAACTTCCTACATGCTCTGCTCCCTGCTGTGTCTCCTTCTTGTTCCCTGCTCTAGACACTGTGGCTTCCTTGCAATTCCTTGAAAACTCCCAGTGCACTCCTGCCCAAGGGCTTTGCCCTAACTACTCCCTCTTTTTTCAGAGATCTACACAGCTCACCACCACCTTCAAATGAGCACTCAACTCTCATCTTCCCAATGCTGCCTACCTTGACTGTCCTCACCCTCAGAACTCCCAGTTCCATTTACCTAGTTTTCCTTTTTCTTTTTCGCATATCACTCATCACCTTCTAGTAGAAAATTTGCTTATTTGTTATATTTACTCTTTATTGTCTGTACTCTGTTAAAAATAAATCTTCTTAAAAGCAGAGATCTTCGTTTGTTTTGTTTACTAATATATTGTGCACCAAAAAGAGGAATCAACAGATCGTAGATATTTAATTAAGTTATCTTGAATGAGTGACTTACGCGGGTTGTTCCCATTTTCCAAAAACAAGGTGAATCTGTTTATCACATATCTATCTGTCTGCTGTCCATTCAATCAGTAATCCATCTATCATTTATCTATATATCTATATCTACATCTATATCCATATCTATATCTACCATTTCCTATCCATTTGTTTTTTGACTATTTACCTGTGTTGGACAGTGTTAGACTATGTGCGAAAAAATAAGTAAATATACACTGATGTACTGGAGCCACTCGTATTAACTTGCTAGAACTGGTTGTTAAATATTCATGAATTTTACAACCCAGTTGTTAAACTCGCTTGAAATTGGCCATGGTAGGAGCTTTTATATTATATAAATTGGAAAATGCTATAAACCAGGGCTTTTCTGATCACCCCTCAACCCCAGAGCCCATTTATCAGTGTCATTGGAAGTACAAGACTTATTCTTTACCATCAAGCAGTTAAACTCCTAAGCATAGAATTCTTAAATATAGTATGCAGTAGAATGTAACAGGATACTTAAAAGTGACTCTTGCCACACTTGTGTTTTGTGGAAATAAATGAGAACAGAGAGGTGATTTATTCACAGCTTGTTATACCAAGGAGGCACCATCCCTTGTGTTTGGCAGAGACTGGGAGGCAATCAGGTAGTTGGAAAACCTTTATAGTGAGAAAAGGGGAAAGCTTCAGGATGGAGGTTGTTGGCTTGGGGAAAGTAGATGGATAGCAGAGGGACACCTTACATGATTGACTTGGGAAAAATATTTGGCTTTCTCTAGTTTGTCGTGAGTTGGATGGAGAGAGGTGTCACAGTTGGGGGAGCTGGTCATCACTGACACACTCCTGACCATTCTGGCTGATTGCTACAGAGGTCGCAGTTGGGTTTTCTGGGCTTTGTATGTAGGTCAGAGTCCTATTGACATATATGGTCTGGCTATTGTCTGTATATTCAGTCTCCCAGGCCTCTGTTTTGGTTATTCTCTTGCTTGTAAGAGACTGACCAATTCAGAGATGGCTCAAATTCCATATCTTCATTTCTCAGTGATTGTCACCACTGTCAACTGTATCATGAGATCTTCTTGACCTTGTTGTTGTATCATGGTGGTGATCATTGGGTGAGAGAATATCTTTGCAGAAGCATTTAAAACTCTGGACAGAATGCACTGGACCAATGTTATTACTACTGTGATCAAAACAACAATTACTTGCTCCTGTAAGATGTTTTGGACTCAAGAACCACAGTTGCCAAGGGGACAAATCCCAGAGGTTATAGGGACCAACCTTGTAGATCTAAGTAGTCTTTTCCGTAATGTAAAGTATAGTGTGTTCTACCTTGCCAGCTTGATCCAAGTGCAAAAAAGTATTATTAGCAATGACACAGATGCCCCCGGGACGAGCCCACAAAAAATGCAGAGCAAGGCGATTGTATATCACTATTCATGTCAATGAGTGAGACTGATCTATATTTCACCTAAGGCAGAGTAGCATCCCTAACGACTTCTGCCAGAGTCAGTGATAAGTTTTTTATTTCTGCTGTTTGGAACACTGCTCTGACTGTTCTCATAAACCATGAGTCAATTTAAAACATGGCAGCGTCTATTCTAAGGATATTATATTGAGATAACTTATTTAAACATGTTAACGGTATTTAAATGTAAAAATTCAGCTTAGACTTTGTTACTCTTTTGGCAGTAAAACTTCAGTCCATTGTTGAAAGTCAATATAAGGATGAATTTGGTATTAATAAGAACTATGAAAACAGAGCAGACTGTCTTGTGAATGTAGTGGGCTTCTTGCTCTTTAATGCTTTCAGGCAGTGGTTCTAGCTTTGAATGGGAGGTTGAAATAGATTAATGTCTCTTTCAATGCTAAGAGTCTATGACTCAGAATGATTCTTGAAAGATGCTGATTGATGACTAACTGCCATAAGAAAAAGAGAATGATTTTAGTGTAATCACATAGAGGATATAGAGATTGGTTTCATACTGAACTGAGTTTTGCTTAGTTTCTGAGGCAGAGCTATAAAGGGAAATTTACTAGCCTTGTGTTGTTTCATCTGTCATACAGAGTATCCCATAGTCATATGGTCTTCCCCTAATAATTTGGTGTATTTTCTCCTTAAAGACTATGTGGATCCTGTAACTGAAGATGTTCCCATTTTTATTTTAGTGGCATGAAACCCAGGGGCAAATTTTCAGTTAAACATTTTAACTGCGTACGTTCAGATTGCCTCTATATTTATGGTTTTTCTTCCTAGTCTCAATCTCCTATTCAAAATGACATTGTGTTGACTCTTTATTTTTATGTTTGGTGTTTATGTACATTACGCATGCTTCTAAGTACCTTAAATCCTTTGTGAAATGAGATGGGAAATGGATGAATGGATGGAGAAGTGGATGTACGGATAATGGATTGATAAATCGGTGTTCTTTTTGGTAAGCGCCAGTAAGTAGTGATGGCATCATGTTCCATGATGATGGAGTAAGCTGTCAATCACTATCATTGCCAGCAATTGCCTCCATTACGCAACATCCAAGTATCTTTATTCCCCAATCGGTTCCCATTTTGATAACCATCAGCCCTAATCCAATACTCATTTGGAATAGTGGATAAAGGATGGGATCCAGTTGGCTAATAGCAAATTAATTGACGATGTTCTAGGATTTGTTTTGTATAGCATTGTTAGGGTTCAGTACATGCTAGATATATATGAGAAGGAGTCTCACAATATAAGCCCCATGTTGAAACTAAAACATAAAATAACAGTTGAGTTTTATATAAGCTACTTAAAATGGGTAAACTTGGGGTCCCAAAATGGTGGTTCACTTGATCCACCATCTTCGTTAGATTGGACTTTGAATTACTTCTATTGTACAATAGTAAAAAGTGATCGCTTCTCTATAATTATTACTGATCTGAGCAGGTCTGGAGTGCTGTGTTCAGTTCTGGGCCACATCCTTGGGAAGGACACCAAAAACCTGAATTGGGTTCAGGGGAAGTTAACAAATTGATGAGGGATTTTGGAAACACCTCACACGTCACTGCTGGAACTGTGAATGCTTAACCTGGAAAGTGATAACTCTAAATTAATATGGTTACTTCTTTCTGATATCAGACTTGAATTTGTCCACTGTTTGCTAAACTTTGTACATAAATAGAAGCCTTCCAGAAATACAAATACACCTATATATTATGGCATATGTTTATTGTACCAAAATGTACTTCCTGAAGTGCCCAAAACATTCTAGAAGATCTTGCAAAAGGTCTGTTTGATGTGGTCTTCTGCTTACTGCCATGTGGAAATCTATCTGTCAAGACCCCTTTGTACATGCTTCCTGGAACGTGTTCTGGGGAAAGTCACCCCCTGGTACTACTGGAGTGGATTTTATCTGTCTCTCAGTCTGCTTTTTGTTTTCTTGCACTTTAGATGGGTAGATTGGGAGAGATGCCTGCAGCCTTGGAACTGATTCCTAGGACAGGAAGCTGAATCCAAAACAGCCTTGGTAGGGAGCACTGGTTTTCCTACCCTTGCCTTTACTCTTAAAGTAACTTCTGAATATACATTTATCACTAAGCAGTATCATAATGAGCAAATGTAAGAGAGAGAAAAATTGGGCTGACTTGTTCTTTCAGTAGCATAGTCTCAAGGAATTTTACATCTTAGACCTTTGGACACTCCTGTAGTAGAGCAGGGCGAGCTGATGCTAATTTAATCAGGGTAGAAGAAGGCCTCTAATAGTACTCCTTGCAAGTTCTGACATTCTCTAAGGGTCCAGAGTCTGCTTGACTTCATTTGTAATTTCTACAGACTTCTCCTTTAGTGAAACTCTACTGGATATTAAAATGTCCTAGGATTGGTGGTAACTGAAACCATTTTTTCCCATTTGCTTATTTGCATTAACCTTCAGACAGACCCCATGGAGCAAACAGCCTAGCAGGAGGGGCCTCTGTCAAAGGAGATGGTGGGGATAATATGGAGACCAGATCTGATCACTGACAGTCATTTGGTTAAAAGAGATATTGCATAGGTTTGATTAAGAATGAACAGATTCTTCCATAGACAGCCGGCTGAGGGCTATCAACTCCTTAAGCCAGGTATTGTGAAAATAGTTGGGCAATACATTATTTGATTTTGTTTTGAGTATATTTACCTTTCCAATTATGCATCACTTATGCCAGTAATAAAATTAATTTCCATTTCTTGACATTTACATTACTCGAATTATAATTGAGAGATTGAAAACATGAAGTACAATGGACAAAAATTTGGTTGTAAAATTAAGCATCAATCATGCTTTTTAGTTGGGTGCAAGTGGGTTAATTAATGCAATGAAAGAATAAATGAATGATCAAATGAATTTTTTTGAAAGAAAACATGATTTAGGTGATTTCTGTCTCTGGAAAGACAGACAAATTTTTTGCCTGGCCAATTAGGAAGAAGTCATGAATGGTGTGCTATGGGAACAGAAGGAAAGAAAGAGAGGCATTTTAACTGGTATTTTAAACAGAATCACCAGTAATAACATATTCCACTTAATAACAGTTTTAATTTCCCAAAGCCCTCTACATTCATCGTATCATTTTATTTTGAGGTGATTTAGACAAATTATCATTACTATCCCATTCAATAGAGAAAGAAATGGAGATGGGCAGGGTAAATACTGTGCTTCAAATTACACAGCTGGTTAATAAGTGGATTGAAGCCAGGGCCAGGCCTCTAAGCTTAGCCGCTTACTCTTTCCACTAGATCACCTTGCCACTCAAAATTTATGAAGGATCTCCATCCGATTTAAGTCTCTAGTGGCTAACTAATATCTTGATTCTTTTCTTCCTTCCTTCCTTCCTTCCTTCCTTCCTTTTTGCTTTCTCTTCTCTCCTCTTCTTTCCCTCTCTTCCTTGCTTTCTGCTTTTCTTTCTTTGTAACACCATGGCATTAGGAGACTTTAGCAATCTCTTTGTTTAGCACCTTTAAAACATTTTCATCCCTCCTTTCTCATCTTGAATGGCAGCATGGCTACTCAGCACTGACTTTAAATTATTTATGTATGTAAACACACACACACACACACACACACACACACACACACACGTTTGGCTATGAATACCAAACTCCTAATCCCACTAACTCATCATAACCCTGAGCTTTACATTCTTAATTCATTACATGAGGTATGATGGGAGTTGTTATAACTCCTTTATAGAATTATTCTGAGGATTAAGGTTGATCATTATGTGAAGTGCTTATCTCAACTTCTGTTGCATTTTGAGATGTAGGTACTCGAGAAATGGTAGCTGTTGCTGTGGGGTTGTTTTGCTCACAAAGCAACAATGAAATTGAAATTTAAAAAAAAGACAAAAAGCCATCTTTATTTCAAAGAATGGGGATGGAGTCACAGAATATATAGCACTGATCTGAGATCAAAGCCAGATATTGTATCAGTTGGTTTAGGGCCATTTCTGGCCAGATCCCAGTCAGTTTTCGTATATTCTTTGCATATGAAAGATTTATAATGGTTTGAAAAAATGCACAGCTAATGGAGAATGCATGAACGATGGAGTTAACAATATGTTTGTGGAATCATAATCATGATTTACCAGAATGTGAAGCCTCTATAATACCAACAAAGTGGGAAGTTATTTAAAGATCAGTCCTTGACAGGACAAACATTGTCAGAATTTGAGAATGCTATTAAACACATTAGTAGGAAAAAGAAGTAAGGCTCTGACTGGGGAAGGAGACTTTAGTCATGGTTTGGTCTCTTGGAGTCAACATCAAAAGTGTTCCTTCTAAGGGGAATTCTAGGATCTCTGCTTCTCCAGCCGTGGACCAGTAGAAGTCCTATTCACAGAAGTGACACTTCTTAAATCAGGCATCTCACACTGGCTGTTGACACATCGCTGGGTGTGGACCGGCTGAGTAATTGGATCTGAAGCCCCATGCCAAATGGTTCCATTACGGTCCAATAAAAAGCAATGACAGGGTGAACGCAGGAGAGGTCAACCTCCTTTTGGAATGTGCAGCAATTTCTGGCATCACTCAATCCAAGGAGTTGGTTTCAGCTGATTCTCGGAACTGGAAGGTCTCTTGCTCCTCGACATTCAACCATCCCTGGCATCCATGACCCCACATTGCATTACAGACATTATTTCTTTTATTTATTTCCTTCCAAATACAGGTTACCTAAGTTACAGCATAACCCTCCTCTCTAAAAGGTCCAACATCTGATGTGCATTTTAACATCTCACTTCTATATGTTAATTATCTTATTTAAGAAATTGTTGGAAGCTGATTTAGGCATAGGAATATAAAATCCATTTACGATTTCTCCTAACGTTGTCATTTCCTCCTGCCTCCAGAATCTGGGCACTTGGCTAAAAGCTTAGTGTAATATTGCAGTGATGCATGCTTCCTCTCTCCCTTTCCCTCCCCCCTCTTCCAGTTTCTCATACCCAACCATTTCACTTCCAAGATGGGCATTCTGCCTAAGAACGGGATCAGGCTGGCACAGTACCCACCGGAGGAGAAATTACTGCTTTCAGAGGGAAGCATTGAATCAAATCTCTCAGAAGGGGAGGCCTGACCCCTTCCCTGTCTTCCCACCCCCCCTCCATCTGGAAGAGAAGAGAAACACAGAGATTTGGAAGTTGCCAAAGTTTAATTACTTCTACTGAAAGTGCCAAAAAAAACGTGAAAGCCTATCCTTTAGTGGAAGGAAACCAGAGGGCCCTGTGGACATTTGCAGCAGTCTGTTTGCCATTTGTTTTTTCTTTTCTTCTTTAGCCCCTGAGTAGCAAATTTCCATTTTTTCTTTCCAAGAAGAAAGAGGACAGATTGTCCCTTAGAGACTTCAAAGGGGTGTTTCTGATTCTGCCACTGGAGACAGAGCTGTTAACGACATCCTCAAATACTTCTGCATTGAGATCCACACAACCTGACACTTCAGGAGAGCATTTACTTACACCGTTAGCTCATTGTGTCAACTATTCATCCACACAAATTGTATGAAAATGACATCTGTCTCTAACCCAGAGGGGACCACATCAGCAGATATTAAAAGAGGTGGCTTTTAATTTTTGTGTGGGAAGGGGGCAACAAAAGCTTAAACAACACAGGAACAACAATTAGAAAATTGTAATATGAAAGGGTAGGCAATTAGATGACAATATTCTCATGAAACAACAGTTATCAAATGTTTACCATATGTCAAATCTATACACTTTCATGGGTATTGTAATTATTTCTCACAACAACACTGTGGGAAAAAAAAAAAGCTAATATTTTCATTTAATAGATTTAAAGAAAGCTAAATTTTCAGTGAAGATAAGGAACTTGGCCAAAAAGTCACCCAACTAATATGGGGCAGGGCTGCGATTTCAATTCATGTCTTCTGGTCCCAAGACCAGGCGATTAGACCTCAGTGAAGTCTTAATTAGGCAAAGGCTGATCAAGCTTGCAGATTGCCTGCACTTGATTTATCTGCCTTTTCTCTCCCTGTGGCATATTTTCTGTATGTTTTACCTTTTAGCAATACTTATACACTTGGCTTGATATTTACCAACCCAAAGGCAGGGGAAGCAAAATTCTCTCTGCTACTTGTGAGTAGGTTGAGGGGTAGGTGATTGTATCACATAATTAAAATTATGTAAAAATAATCAGTGAATCACAATGATTGTTATTTTCTAGCTTTTATACCAAGAAGTCAAAACTGGTGACACGTAGAGAGTAAGTTTACTTCAATTTGGAGGTTGAAGACAGTAAACAGCATTGCTTGAAAGAAATAAAACTAATGCTCTTTCAGCTTTTAGCAGTAAGTCTTTTCTTATGAAGGAAAGTCCTTTTCATTACAAATGGGACATTGTAGTATTTCTGTCTTGTTGGTGACCCTTTAAAGAGCCAAAGAAAATCTCACATCTTTCTCTGTGTTTTCTGTGAAATCGGCGTGATTTGCTTTTCTGATTTCTTCCGTCTCTTTCTTATAAATCTTTTTCTTTGTGGATTTGTAGCAGCTAAAAATCATCCTTGAATACAATTCAGGCACTAAGCATTAATCTCTACATTGGGAGGAATGTGTATGGTGGGTGATGGCACAACTGGGAACTTTCTATTTCAAGTCCTGTTTTCTTTTCAAAATTTGATGTACCTTATCCCTTCCTAACACCACATGGAATATAGAAATTGCCCTTAGAAGTTAAGACATTGGTTTCGCTAGTCCAGTATTAGTCTCTAGTTGAAGCTCAGGTTTTAATTTTTCAACATGTGTCAAATAATTCTTATTGTACTGAACTGAGCTCAGAGGTTACATGTATGATGGCTGGGATTGGGGAGACAACGTGAATGGGAAGAATAAGAGAAGGGAAATCAGCTGATAGCTTTATGGGGGTTCCCTTGTAAACAACTCTTTGTTTTTCTCTTGCTGCCTTTAGAATCCTCTCTTTATCTTTAAATTTTCCCATTTTAATTATAATATGTCTTGGGTTTGGACAAATGTATGCAATAGGTATCATATCATATGCAACATGGTATCATACAACATAGTTTCACTGCCCTAAAATTCCTCTGTGCTCTGTCTATTCATCACTCTGCTGTCAACCACTGCATCTTTTTACTGTTTCCATAGTTTTGCCTTTTTCAGAATGTTACATAGTTGGAATCATACAGTATATGTTCTCTTCAGGGCGGCTTTTGTCACTTAGAAATGTTCATTTAAGATAACTCCATGTCTTTTCATGGCTTGATAGCTCACATCTTTTTAGTGTTGAATAATATTCCATTGTCTGGATTTACTGCAGTTTATTATTCATCAACCTACTGAAGGCTGTCTTGATTCCTTCCAAGTTTTGGCAATTATGAATATAGCTGCTGTAAACACCCACGTGCAGGTTCTTGTGTGGATAAAATGTTCAACTCCTGTGGGTAAAAACCAAGAGCGTGATTGCTGGATTGTATGGTAATGCTATATTTAGTTTTGTAAGAAATCACCGAACTGTCTTCCCAAGTGGCTGTACCATTTTGCATTCCCACCAGCAATGAATGAGAGTTCATGTTTCTCCACATCCTTTTCAGCATTTGGTGTTGTCAGTGCTTTGAATTTTGGCCATTTTTGTAGGTGAGGAGCAATATCTCATTGTTTTAATTGTAACTCCCTAATGACATTTTTTAAATTGGATTGTTTTCTTACTGATGAGTTTTAGAAGTGCTTTGCTTTTTATTTCTGATGTCTCAAAGGGAAAGTCCTATAGAAAAATAGTTGCTACTATGCAAATTTCATGTTTCTCCAATGGAGATAAGAAAAATCTAAGCAGTACATGAATATATTGTCAGAGGTTTACAAATTATGATATTTGAGATTATATCTATAAAGAGAGGAGCAATTTATAATCAAGTCCTATCATCCACATTTGGTACCTGCATTTCCATTGGTATTTACAATTGCTTTAACACCACTGACACAGCAGTGACATAATTCATTTTTAATGCAGTATTTTTCAAACCAAGTTCAATAGATGCCTGCTAATCTGTGGATATATTATTTGGAATCCAGAAGAGTTTTATCCCTTTATTCAGTAATGAGGAACAGCAGAAATATCACCATATGTCTTTGATCCCAAACTATCATAATTTCACAAGGCTATCAGAAGACTTTCTTTGCTTTGGGCTAGAGACAGGTTTGGGCAAGTGAGGGGGCAAGCTCCTTGTCCTTTCCCTTTAATTCACTTCTCAATCTCAAATGTTTTAAATCGGGGATGCAAGAGCAGGGAAAAGTGTGTGTCCAAACACAGCCTTGTCTCTTTCCCTGTGGACAACATGGCCTAGAAACGTGACTCAAAGTCGGTGGTCTTATAACTTTTCGTTGGGAAGTAAAACGCTTGGGTCCTGAGAAATACAAAGGAGACAGAGGGAAAACAAAGAAGACCTTCAGCTGCCTTTCCTGAGAGTCCGTTTTGTATGACCTGAGGCTGAACTGCAGGATTCACAGCAGGGACCTGGTAGGTACCCAAGCAGGTGATGGTAGCAAACTGGATAGCATCACCCACTGGAAAGGGCAGCTCAGTCACTGCAGGCTGAAATGGGGACCTGAGTCAAATCTGATTTTTTTCAAGGGAAGATGCAAATCTGATTTTCATGTGAAATCTCCTAATTTTCAAACACCGGCAGTGAATTCATATCTTTTTCAAAGCCCTGTGACCTTAATAAAATATATCTTTGCATAAGATCTGGCCCACTACAGGTCTTCCAGCTGGTGACGTCTGCTCTGTGGGGGTTCACTTTGCTGGTGATGAGAAATTGCACTTTGATAAACACAAAGGGGCTATTTAGAAAAATACACAGGAAGCATGCTTAGTTTAGTTTTTTAAGCACATTACTTTGTTTTCAATCCACACCCAAATATCTTGGTTGGTGCTCCCAAATGTATAAGGTTACACTGCCTTTCTGCATGCTGCCTGATCCAACACTCACCCATGTGGAGAGATACATTCTTTTTTTTTTTTTTTTAAATAAATTTATTTATTTATTTTGCTGGCTGTGTTGGGTCTTTTTTTGCTGTGCGCAGGCTTTCTTTAGTTGCCCTGAGTGGGGGCTACTCTTCGTTGTGGTGCACGGGCTCCTCATTGCCATGGCTTCTCTTGTTGCAGAGCACGGACTCTAGGTGCATGGGCTTCAGTAGTTGCAGCACATGGGCTCAATAGTTGTGGCTCATGGGCTCCAAAGTGCAGGCTCAATAGTTGTGGCACACGGGCTTAGCTGCTCTGCAGCATGTGGGATCTTCCTGGACCAGGGATCGAACCCGTGTCCCCTGCATTGGCAGGCGGATTCTTAACCACTGCACCACCTAGGAAGTCCGAGAGATACATTCTTGAAGGGGTTGCTGTCTTTACCGAGGTAAAGATTTATAAACCTGGCCTTCCTCGGGTGGGTGACTAGATCTCAGGCTCTGCGCAGCAGGCGCTGATGAAGGACAGGGATTATAAAGAGAGCAGGAGGCAGGAGGGGCTCAGAACAGAAATCCCAGGAAGCAGAGTTGCTCGGTTGCGGAGGCCCAAAGCTTAGCCATCAAATGATGTTACAGATCTTTGAAGCTCTGTAGAAGATGAACGTGTTTCCTGAGAAACACTCCCTGGTCAGAAGAGTCCGATGCCTGGGCTTGCACATACTTCGTTGATACATAAGTAGCTGTGGTAGGGAACGTGTATATTTATGGGGTGGGGTATGTGGAGTTCTAAGAGTTACTTCGCATTTACCTGCTCTTGGGCTTAATACTGTCTCAGTGGACCCAGGTTACAGAATTTGATTGTGGAGTATGTTGTACTGTCTCTTCCAAACACCTCATTCTCATGTAAAGCTTCTTGTTTAAAAAACCCATTTATTCAAAAAATGACTTGAAGAGTAAACAGAACTCACGTGAGACTCTTCATCACAGTAGCCATGAGAACAAATCGTACTCTCGTAAAATAGTGGGGAAGAGGATTTTTAAGTGACCTACTTTCGTAGAAAAAAAAAACAAAGCAAAGCAAAACAAAACAACCTAAGCCTCTGGTGCAGACCATAACAACGCATCTAGATTTATTTATTTATTTAGTAACTATTTATTAAATGCCAGCAGTATGCTGGTGTTCGCGTTCTGTTTAACAAATCCTATTTCAAATTTTTACTTTAACTTTGGTTATACCCATTTTACAGATGAGACCAAGCATCAGCAAATGTGTTACTTGCACAAGTTCACAGAGCAAATAAGTGACAGAGCTGTAAATCACAAAAGACGGTGTGGTCTGCTCTCCCCTCCAATGGCACACCAAGCCTTTCCTGTCCCTTTGGGGCATACAGATTTTTTTTTCTATTAGAAACTCTATTTGAGTACTGGTTTAATAACCAGGTGATCTCTCCTTTCTATAGCATAGTCAATTAACTGAAGACAATCATTGCATTTCTTTTGCCACAATAGAACTGTGGTTGTGAAAAGGATGGGTAACCAGGTTTCACCAGGGCCACGCTGTCAGGTTAACACTAGGTGAAAAACGGTCCAGCACAACAGCTGGGAAGGAAGAAATCTTTATCAACCAACTGGATTCTTTGGTCCACACGATACTACACAAAAGTATATGATCAAGCAACCTTGAATGCTTTTGAAAAAAACCCAAATATTCAGTATTGGGCAGATGGGTTTGAAATGTCTACCTCTGGGTCCTTGGTTATGAAGAGGCACTTTCTTGGATGGGAATGAGGCGTGTAGCCTGGTGATAGCTAAGACAATTAGCTTGTTCTGCCCCAGAGGGGAATAGATAAACTATCAAAGTTTCCTAGACTAAGGGATTCAGTTCTTGAAAACTTCTGCCTCTCAGAGTGAATCTTGGTCTTCCCACCCCCCACCCCCACTTGCTGTCAGTCAGTGTTTAAAACGGGAAACACTCGAATCTGGTTCCTAAACCATTTCCAGCAAATCTGCGAGGGAAAGAAAAGGATCTCTGATTTAGACTTTGACTGTGAAGCTCCAATTCACACTCTTCTGAGACATTCCAAGAGGCCTCCAAAATCAGCTCTTACCTCATTTCCATAAGCACATTTTTTCCATTTTTATTCTTCCTTCTCTTCCCTCCATTCTCTTGTTTTTTGCCTTTCATGACATATTTGTAGAGTGCATGACATAAAAGAGATGCCGTACTATGCTCTAGACCAGTGGTTCTCAAAGTGAAGCCCCTGAACCAGGAGTATCAGCATCCCCTGGGACCTTGTTAGAAATTCAGATTCTCAGGTCCACGCCAGACCTGCTGAATCAGAAACTCGCGGTGGGGGGGGGGGGGGCGGGGGGGGCGGGCAGCAATCTCTGTTCTAACAAGTCCTTGGGTGATGCCAATACACGCTCAAATTTGAGGACTACTAGTCCAGGCTGAAAAATTGAATGGGACTGGCATCTGCTCTCGTCAGCTTACAATCTGGTGATGGGAACCACAAGAAAATTAATGGTATATGGTGAATTACATGATATAGGTATGCACAGAGTATGTGGGAGAAAGAAGGAAGGGCAACATCGAAATCAATATTTTGGTAGAGCCTCCAGAACACTTCAAATGCACTCTCTTTTTATTGCCTAAAGATTGTTGTCTATACATTCACATATTTGCAGTGTCTAGTCCTTCCTAAATTAGCAGGCACCCAGCCATTGCTTACCTGTAACACCAAACCAGGAGAAAATCCTAACTCCCTTTTGAGGAGTTTTCAACATAGAGGGTACAAAACATACCTTTGACATTTGTATCCATTTGGAAGTGTTTCTAGGGCAGAGAATCTCAACCCAACTAAAAATCAAAAGGGGGATAGAAAGAGGAATATTCAACAACATGGGGGCCAAGGGCTAACCTCAGATGCTACAAGGTACCAGTGCAGTGCACAAGGGAATGTGGACATCTCTGCAGATTTGTTGCAGCCCTTTCTGCCAAGAGTTTTGAACTCTACGGGGCCTTCCCAGGACAGGCCCTTCCCCCATATCCTCTGCTTTAGCTCCTCCCTGAAGTATGTAGATAACGGTATTTGATGCACATTTCCTGAGCTGTTTTACAGGTGTGAAACCCCCCACCAAATGGAAGATGTTAGCTACTTGATGACCAGCAGCACACAGCCCCTAGGCCTCCTGGAGCCTAAGGACAGATAATGTTAACCCCACCCTATTCCCTCACCATCAGCCAATCAGAATTGTGCACGGGCTGATCACACACCCAGTGACCCCCCACCCCCGCCCCCGCCCCACCATCTGACATTTAAAAATGCTTTGCTAACCTTTCAGGGAGCTCCGGCTTTTTAGGGCATGAGCCACCCTTCTCCTTACAGGGTCCTTCAGTAAACCTTTCTCTGCTCCAAACTCGGATGTTTTGGTGTGTTTGGCCTCACTGTGCGTCAGGCATACAAACTTAAGCTAATATTTTCTTCTCCCCCTGCACTCCCCTCCCTTTATCTAAGCAGAAAGCAGAAAGCCAATTTACATTTCTGTGGGGTTTTTACTATCATTATATTATTTTTAAAGCATGGTATTCAGTAGGCTACAGCAGCCAAAGAAGTGGTTCTTATTAAGAGAGCAAGCCCATCTGTAAGATACTGTGAAAGCAGCAGCTACATGAAAAACGGCTCAGAGGCAGGAGTTTACTGTAAACTCAGGGTGAGTCAACAGAATGACAAGATTGCCAAGAAAATTAATTTGATCTTGTGCTGCCTTAGTCCGTAAGCAGCTGGTATTTAGAATGAGGGGCAGACTGGTGGTGCTCTCCTCTGCAGGGGTCAGAACACACCTGGCCTATTGTGTTCTGTTGTGAGCCTTGTCCTTTAAGGGAATATACCAAAAGAAACCCCCAAATCCAAAGTCCATGTTAGACTCTTGCTGTTCTGCCTACTAGTGTGAGGGATGGACTCTTCATCCTGCTTTTTACCTCTTGGGAAGTTGTGTGGGGAGGGGAGAAGGGAGAGACATTGTGTCTTGACCAGAAGGAAAGGGAATCACCCACATGGGTCTTTGAATATGCAAATTGAAGCCCCCAGAACTGAGACTGAGAGAAGGAGCTGAAATAGTCTTTGCCCTCCCCAGGAGGTCTTTCCAGATCTTCTGATTTTAAAGTGCATCCAGCTCCTCGCATGCTCTATGTCCTCCCTTTAAATTTATTTTTTAATTGATGTAATAACCTTGAGGTTTATAACATTCTGTTTCACATGTACAGCATTGTATTTCTACTTCTGTTTATCCTACTGCACGCTCACCGCCAAAAATTTAGTTTCTACCTGTCACCATACAGCTGATCCCCTTTATTTATGGTATCTTCTCTTCTGCCTCTTTCCCCCTCAGTAACCATCACTCCTTTCTATCTACGTTTGTTTTTGTTTGGTTTGGTATGTTTATTTATTTTGTTTTTGTTTGTTTAGATTATTCCACTTGAGTGAAATCACACAGTACTTCTCTTTCTCCATCTGACCTAACTCTACCCTTCTACTAGCTTTAGTTTTCTTTTTTTTCCATATAAAAGAATTTTATTGAGATACAATTGATATGCAATAAACTGCATGTATTTAAAGTGTACAATTTGATATTTTTTCTTGTTAGTCATCTATTTTATACATATTAATGTACATATGGCAATCCTAATCTCCCAGTTCATCCCACCCTAGTTTTCTTCTTAACACATAACGGTACTTGACAACGTGTTGTATTTTTTCGTTTCCTTTTGTCCTCCTCCCCTGGGCAGGGACTTGCCTGCGGCATTCATTGCTGCATTTCCTCCCAGAGCAGTGTCTGACACAACCCAGGGATGCGGAAGGTAAACCAGAGAAGAATTTCAGGAGGTGGGAACAGGGAGACTGTGATCTCGGGCAGCCTCCACCTGCAGGGACTTGAAGCAGGATTTTGGTTCCAGGCCAGAGACTGGAGTCAGGCCACGGCAGTGAGGGCACTGAATCCTCACCGCTAGACCACCAGGGACCAGTGGCCACTGACAAGGCCCTGGCCCGTCAACTGTGTAGAAATGAATTTCCACAGAGAGACGGAAAGTAGTAAAACAACTAGAGTGTTTATTAGGAGGAAAAAGAGTACATGTGGATAGACACACAGGCGGGCTCAGTGAGAGAGTCACACCTTCGTGGTAGTTTGAGTCACTTATATGGGGCATTTCTTCTGGGTTTCCTTTGGCCAGTCATCTTGCTGTGCCCGGTTCTGAGCCTGTATTTGGTTTATCTCAGGGTCCTCCCGTGTGTACACACACATCTTTTAGCCAAGATGGATTCTAGTGAAGAGGCCTATGGTTAGGTTGGCATCACTTACTATGGGATGGCGCCCCCTCCCTTTATGACCTCCAAGGAGCCTTTCTGCGCCTGTAGTTGGGAAGGTCTCCTTGACTATGAGAATGAGGAATATGTGGTCTCTTTGTCTTTTGTCTGGGCAGGGCTCAGCTTCTTCTCCCTCCCACTATTATCTTTGTCTTGGAGGATCTGTCCACAGGGGATGGACTCCAGCTGTTCAGCCTGGGGCCCGTCTATCTCCTGCCTCAATTGCATTGATTAGAGTATCAGTTGCTACAATATAATAAGAAGAAAAAGAAAACTAGTCAGTTGGATTGAATTTGTGGTTACAGTGAGGTGTTTCTGTGGAGGCTGTGAATGCGCAGATTGCAGAGGGTGGAGTGATAAATGGGAGACAGACAGGAGTCGGCAAGTAGAGGACACAGTCTCAAAAATGCCTGACCGATGGGTGAATACAGAACTCACACCTCTTGTCTCATTTTATTATTGACTTAACTTGCTGTTGACCCTGGCAAAGCTATATCATATGTTTCTATAATTCCAAGTCATTTATTATTTCTCCAAATTCATAGATTTGGGAATTTTATCATGCTTCACTTTATATAGACAAAAATATTCAGTGGATTAATGAATTTTTACCATTCACTCATACATGTGTCAGATTTTAGGCATTTACCTTGGCTGTCTATCTCTACCCCAATTTTCCCATCTTTTTTATAAATTATACTTAAAGTTGATTTAAGAAGGAGAAGAAGAAAGAAAGAAATCAAAAGGGCTTGTTGTGTGTCTTTAGATCTTAGTAAGTATTGTAAAAAAGGACTGTCTCTTCTGCCTCTTCTGCCACCAGGAACAATTGCTCACTGGTTGGAGTTTGTATTCTAATAGTTTTCTACGAATAAATATTGTAATCACTTTCCAGTTTAAGTGTTGCCTCCTTTAATCTCTCTCTGCTTAAATGTGAGAATTAGCTCAGTCCCTTCTTAGCCGTGGCAAGCTACCTTTGGCCTGCCCTGCCCTTTGATCTGTGATTTCTAATTGCATTTCATAAGGGGTCCTGCTTTTACAAGATTTATTGACCTTTTGATATAAATTAGGGCTAGTGTCATTCGACAGAATTGATGTTTCTTGCAGTCTGACAGCTGTTTGGATTTCAAAGTCTATAGCTGAGAACAATATTTCTGTGACCTTTCAGAGCCACTGTTTTCTTTTGCTTTAAGGAGCAGACATAAGAGATTTGAAAGAACTGCCCAAACTGACTTTGACAGTTGGAAAAATGTTGCCTCTGACTAAAGTACCAAGGACTTTATGTTCAAAATTTAAAACTCTCTAGAAGATGGTTGAGGATGAGAAACTGCATGGAATTCTCATCTACTAATTAATTGTATAACTGTTGATACCCTGTAATTTATGATAAAATCTGACATTCTAAGCTCCAATTAATACTGTAAAATTTTAGTTGGATTGATGAAAATATGGTGTCATTGAAATCATAACCATAGATATTTTATGTATTAAGTGAAACTATGAAATTGCTGTTTTCATAGATTGAAAATGGTTGATAAGATCAGTTGTATATGGTTCAAGTTTGTATCACACACACGTGAGCCTGGGGTGGGGTGGGGAGAAGGAGAGAGAGAGAGATAGAAAGACTGTGGAAGAAATTAATATACTATTTCAAAATGAAAGTACTTGGCAACAGAACTTTGATAGTAAAGTGTTTTGCCACTTAAAAAACAAAATATATTATTGCTATTGGATCCATGATTATACAACATTAATGGAACTAATATTTATTGAGAACTTCCTATGGGTCAAATGTTTCAAACATTTTATTTAATCATAATATTTCTGGGAGGTAGCCTATTTTACCCTCATTCTGAAGATGCAGCTCAAAGAGAGGAAACGAGTATCACAACACTAGAAATTGATGAAGCAGGGCTCACCCTACAGGATGCTTCCACCTAAGACTGACTCTCTTTTATGTACATCTCGGAAACTGAAGTCTTGATGGAATATTCAATTGAGGGAGCAAATTATGGACCACAGAATCACTCTTCAATTCCAAACTGTGCAGGAGGCTAAGTTTGATGCCAGAGAAGAGAATTTAAATAAAGAAGCGAGAGGTTAAAAAAACAAACACATGTTTGCATAGTCTTGCATCGTCTTGCCTTTAAATAACTGCAATTTTGGTTAAGAACAACAAAATTCTTTGCACCATGGGTTTTCTCACTTGTAAACCATTAGGATTAGGCTAAGGTGACTTAAAAGACCCTTCTCCACTCTGGATATGATTCATTGACTCTAAGATGACACAGGCAGATCTATTAAAGTCATGAAACACATGGAGGTAAAACATTTTCCTCCAGGTTTGGTTCCAGGACCACCCTCATCAGAATCACTTGGGTCTTTTATTGAAAATAGAGATTTCTGGGCTCCAGTTTCAGACCTACAGAATGAGACTCCTTAGGGATAGAGTCAGGGAATCTGTATTTTAACTATCTTTTCCGAAAGACTGGCATTGAGTAACTGCTGTATAAATGAATGTTAATACTGTAATATGAATGATTCTAATGATTCTTAGATACCTTACATTTGAGAATTGCTAAACCAAAGAGTGTGGTGTAAAGAATACATCCAGGTGTATTTGATACTGAACACCTGTTCTTGATCAGAAAATGGGGACGCGGATCACCTCTTGATCTGCTATAATATCTGGCAGAGAGTTCAAAGTGTATTCTAAGAGCTCTTATTTTCTTCTCCATGGATCATGCTGCCTCCTGAACTTCTCTCTTTCACTGAACCTCTGACATTAACCCTTTCCCCTGGGCTACAAGTACTGCCCTTATTTTATAATTGCTCTTCCCCTCAGACCTGAGAACAAATGCAAGCAGTATATGTCATTAAAAACCATTAGAGCCTAAAGGATTAAACAGTATGAATTTAAGAGTCAAACATTTTATGGGCCCTTCTGTAATGAGGGCTCCAGGTTTCTTTGGCCAGGGGAAGCCCTGATCTAGTTCAAACTCTTCATTCATTCACTTATTCATTGCAAGGCTAATCTGTATTGAGTGCTACCATGAGCAAGGCCCCATGCTAAGACCAAGAGATATTTATTATCAGTTATAGCGTCAAGCATATAATAAGTACTCAATATATCTTTTTAAATAGATGCAGACACCTATCTTCACCAAAACGTACAAGGTCTTCCATTTATAGAGACTTGACCATACTTTGTGTCTGGCCTAATATCAAAGATCACCTGCAAATGCAAGAGCCTCTTAAGATCTAACTCCTGACTGCCAGTTTTTCCCTTTTTCTATGCTTCTCTCTCTTTTAATATCCTAAAACAGAATGAAAAGTTCAGTGGAAAATGATAAAGTTCAGATTTCATTAGCTTTTGATATCACTGTTCCTTGGGGAGAAAAGTCACATTTTTGGGTGACCTTTTTAGTTAATTCACAGCCGGGAGACAATCATCGTTAGTGTCTTTTCTATTTATAGGTAATTCGACTCTGCTGGTAAGCGTGGTCTTATGGGGTGGGCTGCGCTGTGGGGGTGAACAGAGGTGGAATACGGCTCTCATCCTTTTGACCTCGGATTCCCAGACCCTGGACCAGAGCGGCTAGTGAAAGAATGAGAGCGGTCACAAGTGCCAGAATAGCACCCAGAGGAGAGAGGGCTCACTGCTGAGCTGAGAATCAGGGAAGGCTTCTCAGGGGAGGGAACATTTGGATTAAGCCTTATATTTTAAACCATCAGGACTTTGACAAATGGAGCAAAGGAAGCCATTTCAGATGGCAGACGCCACATATGCAAAGCAACTGAGATGTAGACGCAGATGCACCTGCAGAGAAAATGGGCAAACTCTTGAGTTCTGCAAGGGTCTACTCCTGGGTAGTTCTGTACAGAGTTAAGTCACATTTATTTGATCAGAACCCAGCCTTTCCTGATCAAGGGTTTTCCAGACTCACCAGTCTTGGCCACATAACTATTCTTCTAGACAAGCAGGGCCACAACTGACCTCAGAGGGTTTTTATTAAAACAGTGTGATCTCCGGTAGTATCACTTATTTGTGAATTTCCCAGATGGAAAGGGGACACCACATTGGTGGTGTCAGGTACAATTCCCATCAACAGAAGATGAAAAGAAAGGTCCATGAGGTCACATGCAGTCTGTCTCTTGAGGATCAGGGCAAGAGGATTCAGGGATGTATTTATTTTCTCTCACTCTGTCCTGTGCAGACTTACATGTTTACATTTGTATAGCACCTTTCCTCAAAGGAAATGACTTCACTCGAGGAACGAGGAACGGCAAAAGGTCACTTTAAATCTGAGTTAAGAGGAGATGCAATAAACTTCAGGCTGTCAGGAAGTTTGCACTAAGGCTCCTGTGTGGTTTCCTCCCACTGACCCACTTGCCTGCTTGTGATTTTCTAAGCAATTCCACCCTTGCCTCCAAGGTGCCCCCCCCTCCCCGGGACTCCCCAGTGACCTTAATTATCACCCCATCAAGTGCACATATTTATGGCTTTTCATCTGTCCCCAGAAATCAATCCATCCTCTGCACACAGCCCCTTCATTTAACCCTTTCATCAGTTTCCTGCCTCCCGCTGATGCATTTCCACGTCCTAGTTTGAAAGGACTCGAGAAAATAATCTATCCTCTCATTAGATCCTCATAAAAAGGGACTTGGAAACCTACCAGTTGTGTGATTTTTCCACCTCTGAAGCTGAACTTCGAAATATTAGCTCTTTTTTTTCCCCCTCCCTGCTATAGCATTGCAGGACCAGTCTAAATCCCACTGGCCACCCATGTGTCTCTTTTCAGGATTCTTTTTCAAGTTTGCTCTGTGCTTTGAATATTTCTCTTCAAAGGGAGTGGCTGCTCTTTCCCTCCAGTTAAGTCTCCTTTTATTATATTCTGCTCTCTCCTTGCTGTTGCTGCTAAGTTCCCCTGCCTGTCTCTTCTTCCTTTCCCGGCATTTGCAACCCTTTCAGTTTGGAATCACCTGAGAATTTCCTTCGTGTGAGGTCGTCTTTTGTAGGTAGGCATGAATATAGATGATGATACGACTAAAGGTAACAATGATACTTGCAGATTTTATTTGGTTATGGAGCTCTGCTTTTAAATCTTTCTATATTGTTATAATGTGTGAAGCAAGAATGGTTCTCTGCTGTAGGATTCAGGGAAGTCAGCTGGGATGGTAAGGCAAGTGAGTGTAGGATTTGATTCAACAGATCCAGTTTCGAGTCCTTGCTCTGCCACTTACCGCCCAGGGTTTTGTATTTGTTAAATAGGTTACAAATGATCATAAACTGGGTGGCTTAAAATTGTTAGCTCAAGTTCATGTGCCTGACACCACGCACAGCGAGACCAAACAAACCCAAACGTTGGAGTCTGGAGCTGAGAAAGGTTTATTGCAGGGCCATGTCAGGAGAATTGCAGGGCCACGTCAGGAGAAACACGGCTCATGCCCCAAAAACCCTGAGGTCCCTGAAGGGTTTCTGCAAAGCATTTTTAAAAGCCAGGTGAGGGAGGAGGGTCCCAGGGTGTGTGATCCGCTTGTGCACTATTCTCTGGCTGATGGTGAGGGAGCAGGGCGGGGTCACAGGGGTTAACATTATCAGTCCTTAAGCTCCAGGGGCTATGTGCTCTTGGTCATCAAGTCGTTAACATCTTCCCCTTGGTAGTGGTGGTGGGGGGGTCACATCTGTAAAACAACGCAGGAAATTTTCATCAAATACTGTTATTTGGCTACTTCGGAGAGGAGCTAAAGCAGAGGATACGGGGAAGGGCCTGCACCCCCCCTCCCCCACCATCCCCAAGCCCCATAGCCCCTGCTTAGTTATGAAATGACAGAAATGTATTCTCTCATAGCTCTGGAAGGTGGAAATCCAGCATTAAGGACTGGTTCCTTCTGGAGTCTGGGAGGGGAAATCGGTGCCATGCCTGCCTCTTTCCCAGCTTCTGGTGGCCGCCAGCAACCCTTAGCCTTCCTCGGCTTGCGGACACATCACTCCAGTCTCTACCTTCATCTTTTCATGGCTGTGTCTCCGTGTCCTCCCTTCTTATTATAAGAATGTCAGTCATTGGATTTAAAGCCCACCCTAAATCCAGTATGATATCATCCTAAGACTGATTTAATTACATCTGACAGGATCCTATTTCCAAATAAGATTATGTGCGTAGCTACCTGTGGTTAGAACTTGGGCATATCTTTTTTAGGGGACAGTATTTCAGCCCACTAAAACCTTCGTCAATTTTTAAATCTCTTTGAGCCTGTGTCCTCATCTATAAAATATGGATAATATTGCCAACCAGAATAGTTGTTGAGGGAAGTTAATCATAAAATGTTTGGAAATGCCCTAGCATTATAGTGGGCATATAGTAAGTTATCAGTAAATATTAACTTCCTTTTCCAAAATTTCAATGATTCTTTTGGTACGGCACTTTAGAAAACATACATGATCTTATTTTACAGATTGAAAAATTAGTTGTCCCAGATCTAGTGCTTTATGACTGTAAGAAATTGAAAAATAAGTTTTCCTCTAATAATTGATCTGCAAGACAAAGTTGGAAATTTTGGAGAAGAAAGGGTTTGGACAAAAGCCAGGCAGGCCTAATTCATTCATTGAATAAATATTTATTGAGCATCTATTAAGTACTAAACACTAGAGACAAGAACCTAGGCATCATGGAAAGAAAGATAATTAAAAATAACACCATAAATACGTAACATAATTCCAGGTTGCTGTAAATAAAATAGAGAAAATAAAGCAGGACAGAGGAATGGAGCATAAGGGAGGGCAGGGGGGAGGTGAGTTTTGAAAGGTAACAACGAAGGCAAGTTCTGAATGAAGTGAAGGATCATTCCATGCAAGGGGCTGGGGGACACACATTCTCCACAGAGGGAAGAGCAAGTGCAAAGGACCTGTGGCAGAAGGAGGAAATAGACAGCCAGGGCATCTAAAGCAGCAGGATGTGGGGTAGAAATTGGAGGAGGCAGGTATATGGAGCCTAGTAGGGTAGGCCAGAGATGAGACTGGACCTGACGCATGTGCTGGGGAAAATCCAGTGTGGCTGACAGCATGGTGTCCAAGGTCAACAGCTACCACTGGATGTTTGGAAAGGCAGCCGGCCGTGTGTATGGAAACCACCAGAGCTGGTTCTCCCGATATTGGGCCATTGTCTAGGTTACATACAACTTTGCCCTTCTTTTCCAACTCTAGTCTCTCTCTCCTGTCCAAACTGTTCTCCAACCATGGGAATATCACCATCTCTGGATACTTGCTCTACTTTTTATTTTATTTTATTTATTTTATTTTATTTATCTGATAGAAGTAGATGGTAATACTCTGAGACACTTCGAGAAACCAGCATAGAACAAAAAGATGCTTTTCAAACTGTCAGTTCCTCCAGTACAGGTGACATGATAGTGCCTTTCTAAATAATTTCACAAAATTACAAATCCTGTTAAGTGAGTTTACTCACACTGGTAGCTGTTGTGACTCTTTGCCTGAAGCTACACTCTGTTGTATTCTGCTGTGTATTTCACCTAGAAGAGGCCAGGTTAGAATTAATCCCATTCCAGACTCATGTCCTGCGGTGCTCAATTATTTAAGAAAAAATATTTTCTCAAAAGATAAAAGCAAGCATGAAAAGATAAAACTGGAAGTAGAGGCCCTTCCAACAGAGAAAGAAAAGGGACTGGGAGGAAAGAGAGAGTGAAAGAAAGCTGAACAAAGCCAGGGCAAGTCAAGGAAAGTACACAGGCCAGGGGAATAGTGAATAGCATTGTCTCCTTGTGGTCTAATTAATTTTCCTACATCAGCGCACACAGGTGCAATCCTGTCTTCTAAACTTCTCTAGAAAGGCATTGGGAGCTAAGGTTCTTTCTTCCTGCTGTTGGAGACTGACTATATAGCCAGAGCAAGTCAAACTGAAGTTGTATTTGTTGACTTAAAAAACATATGCGCAACATGAGAGTTGTGAATTAAGTTTTATTTGGGGCAAAATGAGAACTGCAGCCTGGGAGGCAGCGTTTCAGGTAACACTGAGAGACTGCTCCAAGGAGGTGAGGGGAGGAGCCAGGACATATAGGAGTTTTGCAACAAAGGACAGGTAGTCAGAAACGTCAAAGGATTATTGTTAATGAAAGAAAGCCAGATATCTCAAGTTAAGGAATTTAGTGCTTTTCTGCGTATGGGAAGATGCAAGAGTCGGGGCTTTGGAAATCATGCCTTGGGCATGCACCTCAGCTCTCTGGGGCCAGTATTCGGAGTTTCCTCAGGGCTCACAGTGAAGGGTGGCTGCAGTCGGATGTCTGCTAGAAGGCAGGTGTTCTTTTCAGCCCTGAGTTTCCTCAGCTCCCTGGCTCACGTTGGAGGGCTGCAATCGGTGATGACTGTGACAGCCTTCCTGTGATGTGGCAGGACATATTCCGTGTCTCATATTTTAAATGTATGAGATTAACTTATATTGATAGATCAGATTTAATACAGTAGCATAGTTATTGGCCCTTGATCAAGTCGGTGGGCATGGCCATAGTCAACATTCAGTAGCATCTACAGAGCACCTACAGCACACAGTGAGCTCAACGGGGTGGGTAGGCAGCTGCGGAGAGAAGGACATGGTCCCTGCCATCTGGAGGCTTTAAGTACTGATTCTGAGTCACTTCCTGTGGTGTTCACCTCTTCAGTTCTTTTCACCTCCTCTCTCGGGGGTGTTCTGGATTAATATCAAAAGGCCAAAAAATCTAATTAAGGTGGAAGTGGGGCTGGGCACTGGAGGAATTCTGAGCATAAGCTGAAGGCAGAAGGCAGACTGCTCCACAAACTCAGGCCAGCAGCTCTGGCTCTGTCTGCATCTGTTCCCACATACTCTCGGTTTTACTAAGGGACACTCTGCTGTGATGACCCAACCTGGCCACAGGGTGTCACAACTGCCCCAGGGACTCCCAGACACACTCAGTCTCCCGAAGGTCTGCAAGGTCAGACGGCAGCCGCTTGGCACCCACACTCCTGCTGCGTGAGTCAGCCCTGAGTCAGCGGCTGCTGCAGAAACCACCCGGAAGGTTTCTCATTGTTTCTCATTTTGCCACAGCCCTGCCAAAATGGCTCCATAGTTGCTCCCCAGGTCTTGGGAGGCTCCCTACATAACAAGAGGAGGGGATCAAATGCTAGCTGCCCCCATGGTTGGGGTGAGGAGCTGGGAACGGCCCTAGGCCTGCTTCACTCCTTGGCCTTCAGTTAATCAGACCCAGTTTGCCCCTGGAGGGATGTGCATCATTTACCTGGAGAAGGACCTGGCAGGGAGTCAAGAGACAATGATTTTACTGTTGGCTCTGCCTCCTCCAAGCTGGTGATCGCAGAGCTGGGCCTTGGTTTCTTTATCTGCAAAATGGAAGCAAATCTTTTCAATTCCAAAGCATTAGAAAATGATCTGGCATGTGTTATGTGGTTCGATGTTTCAATTTCATTGTCTCATTTAGCCTTGATAGCCTCTAAGGTAGGAAGAATCCGCCTAACCCCTTTCTATAGACACAGAAACTGAATTTCTGAGAGACTAGAGAAGGATAATGGAAAAGTCATACAGGGGAGACATTTCATCCAGATCTGCCTGGGTTAATTCCACCATAATTAAGATGTTAATTGACAAACCATCCCCAAACCTCTTATGAGTTCTGGGAACCGAACATAAGACATGATGTGATAAAGGGCACAGAGGATAAATTTGAATGAGGCTCTGCAAAAGGTAAATTCTGGATCCTTGGGACAGAAGCTAAATTTGATTTGTGAATCAAATGTTAAGAACAAAACGGGATTATGCATCAATGTGTGTAAAGGAGAAACAGGAGAAAGAAAACGGATTTCAATTACATTCCACCAATATTTAATGAGTAATGAGCTTCTCTCCTGAGAAAGTTACTGGTTAGGGCAGCAAAAGACATGTATCTCTTGAGGGCAAAGTGATAATCCAGCCACATCAATATTCAGATGCAAAGGAGAGGAACGATGGGCTGGCGAAGAAGGAGCAAGGCACTTAGGGACTCAGCAGAGCAGGAAACCCTTGGTGGAACTAGGTCAGCACCATGGAGAACGTGGTATTTCAGTTGGACCTTAAAGAAGAGTAGGATAGAGCAGGTACAAAGGATGAACTAACTGAAAGAAAGAAATATGTGAACAGAAGTTAAAAAAAAAAAGCTTGCATTTGGAAAAGTTTTGGTGGTGGTCTGTTTTATGGAAGTCGTGGAGCACGTAGGGGAGATAGACCTTAGAAGGGTTAATTTGGAATCGTATCATTGAGAGCCTGCTTAGAAGACCATTTTGAGCTTGGTGGACAAGGAGGAAACAAACAGAGTTTTGAAGCAAGCTAGGTATGTAATTTTTACAAAAACTTCTTTGTCTATTGTACCAAAGCAGATGGATTCTGGAGGCAGGAGATAAGGAAGACAGGTAAATGTAGTGAAATAATCTTCGTTGGAGATAAGGAGAGCTTGAACTAATTTGGTGGCAGTGGGACTGAAGATGAGGTGTTAGAGACACCATGAACTTGAGGACTTGGCCTTGGAAAACGGGTTGGGGTATTAGAGAAAGGGTAAAGAGAGGCTGAGGTTTTGAGCCTCTGTGGAAAATGAAGGTGCTGTTGAGAGAGGCAGAAAAATTGGGAGGAGTGAGGAGATTTGAGAAAACTAACAGGGGGAAGTATATTCAAAGAAGAGAAGATGGATACAAATGACTTCCTCCTATGCAAGATGAGGATCTTACATGATGGAGACAGTAAAACTAATGGAAAAGACAGAAACCACCAGCTGAGGCACAGAGTTATGAAAGAAGAGAGTCCCTAAGAAGAAACAAGGTCAGTAGTGTCAGGTGCTTTGGGGATTCAGGAGGACTGAGGCGAAGCCCCTGGATGTGCTGATGAGAAAATCATGATGGCTTTTGGTGAGGGTTGTTCTAGCACCACTGTCATTCTCTCTGCACATAGAGAAGCTGTTTGTCTGCACGTTTACGTTCATAGCATCCAACAGAGCATCCCGCCCATCGAATGCGTTCAGTGAATGTTTGCTGAATGGAGAAACGAAAACACAAACATAGCACTGTGTAGGAAAGCGGTAGGCATGGGAACGAAGTTGTTAAGGAGGGAGTGGCTTCTGAGTAAGAGAAGGGAGTGGGCATCCCCTGTCTTTCCAAATAGTTCTGAACGGGGAGATAGTAGGCAGCTTGGGCTAGCGCAGTCCTCAAACTTGACAGTGAATCATCTATGGGTTTTTTATGTGGACTGCTGGGTCCCACCTCCAGACTTTCTGATTCAATAGGTCTGGGATGAGTCACCCAAATTTTCATTCTAATTAATTTCTGGATTATGTTGATGCTACTGGTCCAATGACCACGCTTTGAGAAGCACTGAGCTACTGAAAAGATATTTAGTTAAAAGACCTAGAGTGAATCCTGCTTCTTTCTCTTGCTGTTTGATGTTAGACACGTCTCTGCTGACTCCCTCCTGTGCAAGATGAGGATCTTACCTGCAACATAGGGCTGATAGGAGTGTTAAGTGAGATCTGTCTCAGAGTATGTACTTAAAATGGATTTGCTGAACTCAAATTAACAATTTTTAATAAGACAGAGACTAGATGGAGCTTAAGGAGGTAGCATGGAGGAGAAAAATATTTTTATTTTGCTTATTTAAGAAATGGAGATATCTGTGCATGTTTGTGGGCAAAAAAATTGGTCTGAATCAACTGATCTCTGTGAAATAGCAGATGATTTCAGCTGGCATGAATCGTGCATATCCATCAGTCTGTCTGTCTGTGTGAGCAGGACATATAGGCCTGAAGACAAGCTTTATCATTTTGCTGGTATGAATTTAACTGAAGCACCCGAGCCACACACATTCAGAAGGGGAAGGATAAAAGGAAGCACCCTTTGAATCATACATAGATGTGTAATTTGTTTCCAATAAAAATGGAGATGAGGCTGGAGCTGAATAACCATAAGCTTGGTCCAAGGTACAAAGGTTTAATTTTTTATGTTTGAATTTAGTCATTTTTATGGTTCTGACTTCCCAGCTCACTTCTGAATAAATCCATGCAGCATTGAAACAAATGCCAAAGAAACAGAAAAAACCCTCTTAGAATTTCCCGTCCATATTTATAGTGAGTTGACAGATATTGCATTTCCTTCGTTTCAGGCCCTAATCAGTTCATTACTAAAAGGAAAAAAAGAGAGAAAAAGAGAGAGAAAAGAAAGCAGATGAATAATTTGTATAGGGCTTCTGGTCATTACCCTCCTGTTATAACTATCATTAGTAGAACGAATTAGCATTGCATTAATACATAAAGGGATAGAGTATGTGGCCACACACACACACACACACACAAAAGATGCTTATTCTGATTGCAGATACATTGCTACCATTTGCTTGCTAAACTCAGCTTCTTTAGTTTTTTAATTTAGTGCTTTCAACAGACTAAAAGGCTCCCCTTTGATGGATCTTCCTTCTGTGTGGTCAGGGTGTGGGTCCCAGGGTGAGAGAGTTGCTCTGGGTCTGTCCAGCCACCTCTGTGTGTAAGGGATATTCTGTGCTGCTTGTGCGCCGTGGGCATTCCAAATCCAGATCCTCCACCTGCTTTCCTTGCTCTTCTCTTGGCTGTTGACAAGACAGCGGCCCAAGCACTGACAGAGAGGACCAGCCTGTTCCATGAAAGTTTTGGTGGAATTCAGCTCTGATGGATTGTGTCACTGAACTACCAGGGACTCCTGAATGGCTCTGCCATGGGTAATGGATTGAAATGGAGACAGAGGGCAAAACAGAAGCTCCCCACATTCCATCCCCGACTTACAAGAGGGAAATCAGGGGCAATGGTACCAAGTGGAAGAGAGGGTGTGCTGTGTTCCTCAACCATTAATCTGAGTACACCTGGGATTTTGTTATAAAGCAGATCTGATTCACAGGCTCCCATGGATACAGATGCTGTTGGTCCTTGAAACACTTTGAGTCGCCCTGACAGGTGATGGATTTCAGCTCCCTCAATTTAACTCTCTGTCTCCTGTAACAAAAACAGCTAGAGTTTTGCTTAGATGGCTCCAGAGGGCCATGTAGTTTTACTTTCAAAGTAAAAGAAATCAACAGGGTTAGAATCATATAGGAAAATCCCCTTGATAGTTTTCCGCCAAGGTCTAGAGGTAAGTGAGAACATGAGGTAGTGAGAACTGTGTAGAGATAAAGTGGAGTTTGCCTCATTTTTCTTTTTCTTTTCCTTTTTTGTTTTTGTCTGTGTTGGGTCTTCATTGCTGTGCATGGGCTTTCTCTAGTTGTGGCGAGCAGAGAGCAGAGTCTACTCTTCATTGCAGTGCATGGTCTTCCCAGTGTGATGGCGTCTCTTGTTGCAGAACACTGGCTCTAGGTGCACGGGTTTCAGTAGTTAGAGCATGCAGGCTCAATAGTTGTGGCCCATGGGCTCTAGAGTAAAGGCTCAGTAGTTGTTCTTTGGCATGTGGGATCTCCCCAGACCAGGGATTGAACCCATGTCCCCTGCATTGGCAGGTGGATTCTCAACTACTGCACCACCAGGGAAGTCTCTGCTTCATTTTTCATTCTAACCCTACCTATTAATTTTTATGAAGGGTGTCCTTATTTCACAAGTTCCTGAAAGGAAACGGAAGCAGACCTGGGTTTGGGAGAAGAAAAAAAGTCACATTTATCAGCAGTCTTTGTGCTAATCTTAACAAACATTTCAGGTTTTAATCTTAGCAATAGCCTTAACGGGTAGGTAATGTCATATATCAAAGATAAAGGAACTCAGAGGGGCTTAGAGAGATTCAGAGAGATTGAGTGACTTGCCCAGAGCCAAGTTACTGGAAGACCTATAGCCCCTGTTCCTTTATTTATAAAAAATACTGCTTCTGACTTACTCATTCTTTGAGACCTGTAGTTTGATTTGAAGCCTAGTAGTATCTTTTATTTATTGCTTGCATCATTTCCCATGAGATATGTGTGGCAGCCTGAGTGCCAAAACTTCCTGCAAGGATAAGCACACATCCCTTATAGGATGCTGGGAGGTCTCCTAGTCTCATAAGAGTCCCCAGGAAGATGCACAAAAAGGCTTTTAGGGTAGCTAGGGGGTCAAGTGGCTCCTCCCAGCTGCCCCCCAGGTCCTGGATCTCTTCCTTTCTGAACTGCTGTCCTCCCACAGAGTTAATGGCCTCCTTCTACTGCCTCTGCCTCCACCCACTCCTGTTCCTTCTTTTGCTGAGGATTTCCAGAAACTAGCAGTCTTCCCTTATTTCCGTTGGATTCCTTGCTTTTCTGGTAATTCTGAAAGTTAATGGGGTCCATTTGATTTACATAGTTGCCACTCAGAACAAAGGAACGGATTGACATGGACCACACACACCACTCAGATTGCTCAGCTCCCCCTCCTGGATGTGAAGAATCCCCCACTGCCAGCCATCCTCAGGACCATGGCAATAACTATATCTCATAATGTTTGTTTGCACAAGGGCTGCATTCGTTGTGAGTCCAACTAGCCTGTGATATTCTTTAAGTGAGGCTGACTACAAGTTACAGGAGCTAAACAAGTATATGAGTTACCACTGCTCTTAAGATGCATGAATAATATTGTGGGTGTTTTCCACCAGCATCATTTTATTTTCACAGTCATTTTAAAATTATTTTATTTTATTTTATTTGCTCATGTTATTTCTGATTTCTTTTTTATCCTTTTTGTCCTTAGGGAGATGATTTTGCTTCAAAATAACCATTCTTTGCTTGCTTGCATTGTTCAGTTATTAACCAAAAAGCCTACAAAAAAACCCAAAAGCAATATTTGAAAACAAAATGCATGAGAACTTTCTAGATTTGATGAACACTGAAACTTAACAGTAGGTAGACAGTCAATCATTCACACAATAAGTGAAAATAAATCTATAATTAAACACACTGTAGTAAAAATTCAGAACAATTAAGAGAAAGAAAATATCTTGAGGACAACTAGAGAGAAAAGATAGAAAATGCCAGTTAATACTCATAGAGAAGAGGTACATATGTACAAAAGGAGAGCTGGGTTGTGTAACACTAAGTTGATGAAATTTAGGTGAATCATTACCTTTCATGGCTTCATACATAACCATTAATTATTGTCTATGTTATTAAGATATGCTAGATTAGTTTCACTGTATTTGCTTGCACCATGAATTATTGTTTATGTAATGTGGTCACAATGCTCCAAATTTAAAAGAAAGAAATATGTATCAAGAGAACCTTGGTTATGAAATAAATCAGACTGTGACATCTGACATCATGGACATTCTTTTATGTACTTTATAACCTGGAAAGTACTTTGCAGAATGCTTCACATGTAGTGAGCTCTCACTAAATAAACACCGTGGAAAGAATATTAGAATCCTTGATCTTCAGCAAAATTCTCATTTTAAATTTCCTTCATCTCTTAGATAGTTTTCAAGTAGGATGTATTAACCCCAGGAGAGTAAAAGGAACCATTCTGTGACATCTTGGAAGAAAGTCTTAGCACCTCTCTTATATTTAGAACATATTTTTAGTGAATGTTTTATACAATATCTCCTGTGTTTGTACTGTACTGTATGTGAACAACTTCATAAATAATCCGTCACACATAAAAAAGGTGAGAGCGCAAATGCTAATATGTATGCAAAATCAAAAGTATTTGGAATGCAAATCAACACCACCAAGACATACCACGTCCCACTCACTAAGATAACTAAAATAAAAAAGACAGACAAGTGCCGCCCCCAGCCCCGCCATGCCCGCCGACCTCAGTGGCACCTGGAACCTGCTCAGCAGCGACAACTTCGAGGGCTACATGCTGGCTCTAGATATTGACTTTGCCACACGTAAGACAGCCAAGCTGCTGAAGCCACAGAAAGTGATTGAGCAGAATGGGGATTCTTTTACCATCCACACAACCAGCAGCTTCAGGAACTACCTTGTGACATTTAAAGTTGGAGAAGAATTTGATGAGGACAATAAAGGCCTGGATAACAGGAAATGCAAGAGCTTGGTCACCTGGGACAATGAACGACTCACCTGTGTGCAGAAGGGGGAAAAGAAGAACAGAGGCTGGAGCCATTGGATTGAAGGGGACCAACTCCACCTGGAAATGTTCTGTGAAGGCCAAGTGTGCAAACAGACGTTCCAGAGAGCTTGATCTGTATCCAACCGGAGTCCACGTGTGGCAGCAGCTTAATGCTGAGTTATATTCCAGAATGAATAGAAATTGATCTGTCCTGGTTTGGAGGTGGTGCCTCGTGGTCGGAGAGATGTCACACAGCCTGTACCAGGAGCAATTTGGATTGTGGGAAAACTCAGCTTCAAGAAACCTGTCCAATGATTCTGACTTTTTCCTTCTAAAAAAAAAAAAAAAGACATACAATAGCAAATGTTGACAAGGATGTGGAGAAACTGAACCCCTGGTATACTGTTGGTGAGAATGTAAAATGATACAGCCACTTTGGAAAACAATCTGACAAGTCTTTAAATCGTTAAAAGTAGAGTTACCATATGACCCAATGATTCCACCCTTGGGGATACATGCAAAAGAAATGAAAACATAGGGCCACACAAAAACTTGTACATGGTTATTCATAATAGCATTATTCATAAGAGCCCAAAAGTAGAAACAACCTAAAAGCCCAACAGCTGATGCAAGAATAAACAAAATATGGTATATCCATCCATACAGTGGATGTCATGACAAGGAATGAAGTACTGACACATGCTGCAACACTTAAACCATGAAAACATGATGGGAAAGAAAGAAGCCAGTCATATTTTATCATTCCATTCATTGGTTATATCCAGAACAGTCAACTCCACGGAGGCAGAAGGTAGATTCGTGGTTGCCTGGAGCTGGGGGGAGTGGAAAATGGGTAGCAGCTGCTAATGGGTATGAAGTTTCTTCTTGGGGTGATGAAAGTGTTCTAACATTAAATAATGTTAGAACAGAGGGTTGTACAACTTTGTGGAAAAAAAAAAACACTAACAATCAGTGTTAAAAAAAAATGTGTTTAAAAACCACTGCTGTAGATAAACTCACCCAAACTGAAGCCAGTATAACTTAGAAAATCACAAGAATAAAAATATTCAATTCTATTTACATTAAGTTGCCACATTTTTTTCTCTTTAAGTAGCACAACCTCTAAAAGATGTTTTTCTTTAAATTATCCCTCTAATCTTTGATTTAACAAGAGATGTCATGTTTGATTTTGTGTATGCTCACAGCGGTCTAAAAGGGAAACTTGGATGTACATTGAGGAATTAGGACATGCTGCATAAAATTGTTCTGTGAATTAGAAGAAAAACAATTGTATTAGATTTGTAATTTGTTCTCATTTAAGGGACTGTGGAGAGTAGAGAAGAATGAGTTCATCATATTTTCTTCTATTTAAGCCTGAAAGGCTCAGCATTTACCCATTATTCCACTTCTTGCCCTGTTTTTGGATGGCAGGGAATTTGCTCCCCCTCATCCCCCCCACTCCTTTTTTTTTTTTTTTTTTTTCTCATTTTTGAGGAATTATCAAGGGCAAAGTACTGTTGGCCTGAATTGTCATTCAGGTTGCTGTGGAGGTAACTTAAAGGAACAGCAGGTAGATGGCACTGTTTTAGCTCCCTGATTGGAGGCTAATGTAATAAATAAATCCAGGCAGAGAGATTATTTAAGGATCCTGATGTGTTTGACAGTTACCTTGAGTTCTTACTATGGGAAAAGTAGCTCTGTACGTGTGCTGGTGCTGGAAGTAAATCCAGCTTTTGTGGGGACTTCCCTTGCGTTTGGGGGACCCTCTATAAGAAAAAGATTACAAATTATAAATATAAAAATATTTACAAAAGTGAATATCTGTTTAGAGAGACAAAAGACATAACAAAATCACACAGGTAAAATGCTGCTAAACCCCACCAACATGAAATCTAAAACAAAACAAAAACCTCATTTCAAACTTGACGTCTCTCCCCTCCTTCCCGACTCTCACTGCCAGGTGCTGTAGGATGGATTTGGAACACAGCAGAATTCCTGGCCCCACTTTCCTATCACGTCACTAGATGAGTCAGCACAGTTGGAAGTAGGAGTGTTATTGGAAGCTCTTTCTACACCGGGATGGTAGCTATGACTTAACTATACGTGAGATTCACTATGAACCTTATAAATGGTACCACTAACCAGAAACTAAATAGATCCCGACTCAACCCTTCCTGAGTGTGATGCCCAGAATGCCATGGGCACCACCTCATCCCACCACAGGAAGGGAAATGTGATGGAGGGGAGTGGGAACGTGGCATTGTCAGAGAAGAGACAGAGGGCAGTGTGAGCTCACGGCTATTAAAATTCCCACTGCTGTAAATTTTATGACAATAGGGCTGCGGAAGGAGTCTGTGTCTGGGGGGTCTGAAGCTTAATTTCTTTAGCTTCATGGTAAATATGTCTCTGCTGACTTCTCCTTTTCAGAGACATTTTACAGATATCCATTTAAATAAATCTGTTTTCCCCACTTTGGGCAATTGTATAAGAATAACAAGTTCATAGGAAATTTTGAAATATTCCAGTTTAAAATAGAGGAACTACAGAAGAAGAGGCAGCATGAGAAAAGTATTCTTTAATTTATCAAGATATATTTTCCTAGAATATCTCCCATTTGTAGTACAGAGATGAAAACCTTTTTCCCCCTTATAAAATATATTAAAAAAAAATCCCAAATCCATTGTAATGCCCTCACTATGGGAGTATTATTAGATTACTCAGTCATCATGAGTCAGCACATCTGAATCTTATCATATCGGCTTACAGCCTCGCATGGAACCATCACGGTTATATATCTAAAAAGATAGGAAAAGATCACATTCTTTAATGGATTTAATCAGAACGCTGTAAAACCATCTCTAATGACTCATAAGGCACAATTTAGTTGTTTCATCTGTTGAATATATATGTATTAGTGTCAACTACATGTAGGGCTTTGCTAGGCCTAAGGTGAATTTAGAGATTTATAAGACACAGACTGTGTCCTCAAGGAGCTCATATTTTTTTTTTTTTTTTTTGTAAGCAGAACAAGGCATATATTCAGGTAACTATACAAATTTTGGGTAGCAGGTAGATATGAAAAAATAAATAAATAAAACTGTGGAAATTCCTAAGAGGGAGAGTATCATCCATTTATTCGAAGATGGAGGGGTGAACAGAATACATCTGGCCCCTGCCCTCACAGAGTTTATAATCTAGTGGGGAAGACACACATTAAATAAGTTCAGGGGCTCCCCTGGTGGCACAGTGGTTAAAAATCTGCCTGCCAATGCAGGGGACACGGATTCAATCTCTGGTCCGGGAAGATCCCACATACCACGGAGCAACTAAGCCCGTGCACCACAGCTACTGAGCCTGTGCTCTAGAGCCTGCAAGCCACAACTATTGAGCCCATGTGCCGCAACTACTGAAGCCCGCATGCCTAGAGCCCTTGCTCTGCAACAAGAGAAGCCATCACAATGAGAAGCCCGCACACCACTACTAGAGAAAGCCCGTGCACAGCAACGAAGAACCAATACAGCCAATAAATAAAGAGATAAATAAGTCCACACACTCATGACTATCTCCTTGTAAACTGTGATGTGTTATGAAAGAATAGATTTGGGAGACAATGAAAGAGGACTCTGATTAGGATTGGAGGATCATAAAATCTGAGAAGGTGACACATCAGGGAAAGTAGAGTACTGAGTGTGAGTGACTTAGGTAGGGGGGTAGAATGTTTTGGGCAGAGAGATGCACAAGTGAGAGAGGTTCTAAGGTGGGGCAAGCTTGGTTAGTTCAGGGAACTGAAAGAAGGTGACTGTGGCTGGATAACAGTGCCTGGGTGAGAGCAGTGTGAGGTGTTCAGAGAGCAGGGGTAGAAGCTAAATTCTGAAGGGACTTATAGGCATGTTAACAATTCTGTGCTATGGGAATCCTTTGCAGATATTTAAAAAAAAAATCCAAAAACTCATGTATGACATGGAGTGTAGATTGGAAGTAGAATAAAAGTACTGGCAAGAGGTTGCTGGACTCATTTGGGGAAAGACTGTGGTGACTTGGACTAGTACAGAAGCAATGAGGGTGGAGGTAAGAAGTCATCAATTTTGCAGGTGGAATTGATGAGACTTGGGTATGGATTGGGTGGGGGGTGAAAGAGAGGGATCATACATAGACTACTAGTCTTAATATTATAATGTTTTTTTAAATTAAAAAAATTTTGTTGAAGTGTAGTTAATTTAAAATATTGTGTTAGTTTCAGGTGTATGGCAAAGTAATTCAGATATATATATCTTTTTCAAATTATTTTCCATTATAGGTTTTTACAAGATATTGAGTATGATTCCCTGTGTTATACACTAGGTCCTTGTTGTTTACCTATTTTATATATAGTAGTATGTGTATGTTAATCCCAAACTCCAAATTTATGTCCTCCTCCCCGACTCTCCTTCTATCCCCTTTGGTAACCATATGTGTGTTTTCTATGTCTGTGAGTCTTTTTCTGTTTTGTAAATAAGTTCATTTGTATAACTTTTTTAAGATTCCACATGTAAGTGAAATATGATATATATTTCTCTGTCTGACTTACTTCACTTTGTATGATCATCTCTAGGTCCATCCATGTTGCAGCAAATGGCATTATTTCCTTCTTCTTTATGGCTTACTAGTATTCCATTGTATGTATATACCACATCTTCTTTATCCATTCATCTGTTGATAGATATTTAGGTGGCTCCCATATCTTGGCTACTGTAAATAGTGCTGCTATGAAGATGGGGTGCATGTATCTTTTTTTTTTTAAGCTCTTTATTGGAATATGATTGCTTTACACTGTTGTGCCAGTTTCTGCTGTACAACTAAGTGAATCAGCTGTATTTATACATATACCCCCATATCCCCTCCCTCCTGCTATCTTTTTGAATTAGAGTTTTCTCTGGATATATGCCCAGGCGTGGGATTGCTGGATCATATGGTATATATTATAATCTTAACTTTGTGACAAGACTGTGAGTTCATTTAGGCAGTAGACATGTTTTCTGCTGATTTGTGATCTCTATAGCATTAAGATTGTAGAAGGTAATTAAGAAATATGGATTTGCAATGTGTTGTACTGCATAGAGGATCTGGTTCCCCTTGCTTTCTGCTCCTTAGGGTTTTCTTGTCTTCTTTCCACTACTGTGTATTTGCTTCCTGCTCATGACCTTGGAGGAAGAACAGGAAATCATATCCTACACACTGTGCTTTTCAGGGCTAC
Organism: Hippopotamus amphibius kiboko; assembly: GCF_030028045.1. Lineage (NCBI taxonomy): Eukaryota > Metazoa > Chordata > Mammalia > Artiodactyla > Hippopotamidae > Hippopotamus > Hippopotamus amphibius. The sequence continues at coordinate 140,432,350 of NC_080187.1, forward strand.
TTACCATCCTCTTTCAACGTAGCACAGGCTAGAGACACATGGCTATTCTTGCTCTTTTGGATAAATCCTGCTGGGGCAGCCACCCTAGATGGGCTGTCCAACATGGTAGCAGTTGGTAGGCCAGCTGAGATAAAGAAATGTGATGCAACAGTCAATACCTATCCGTTTTGCTTAGTTACCAGAGGAACACGGTTTTCAAATGTCCTCATCTTAATCATTTCCATGAATAGTTCAATGAAAATGGTGTGGCATCTGGCACTTGTAAATGATCTTCAAAGGAAGTGTGCTCTGGATTTTCACTGCCATCTGCATCTCCTGGCTGGTCTTGAAATTAAGAGGGTCGTTGTAGGGCTGCAGTCATTTCGTTTCTTCATCTTGTGGGGAAGTATGTGTGGGTAATGAGCTCTGGGGGCAAAGCAGTTGCTCTGGAGGGTTTGTTGGACTTGGTGGGTGGCCATGACTGAAACAACCTTTTCCTCCACCTCGGAGACCTATTTCAGCCTGACACTTTCTTCCTACATTCAACTTTAGCGTCTAAGCGATCCGAATGGGAAACTTGCATTAGAAAGAGGGTCAGGACCTGGAGGAGATTTGATTTGGAGTAGAGATGAGAAAGGTCTGAGAGAAAGAACAAAATGAAGGAAGAGGCAGATACATGACTGGATGAATCATCTATTGCTGTTACAAAAGACCACCAAATTTAGAGGCTTAAAACTACACTCATATATTACCTTAGTTTCTGTGGGTCAGAGTCTGGGCATGACTGACTGGTTCCAGTGCTTCAGGGGTCTCTCACAGGCTACAATCAAGGGGTCAGTTGGTCTATAGCCATCACGAGGCTCAATTTGGTAAGGCGACCCCTCCAAGCTCACTCGGATGTTGGCAGGATTTAGTTTCTCACTGCCGTTGGTTGCCCTGTGTTCCTTGCCATGTGGGTCTCTTGCTTTACTGATGTTGCAGCTGCACTATACGTATATGACTGTGTGAGAAGGCAATAGAGAGAATGCAAGCAAGGTAGGAGTAAGAGTCTTTTGCAACCTCATCATAGAATTGTTATCTCATCAACTTTGCTGTATTCTATTGATGAGAAGCAAGTCACTAGTCTCAGCTTAAACTCAAGAAGAGGGTATTATATAAGGGCACAAATACAGGAGATGGAGCTCACGGGGGGGTCATCTTAGACATCCACCTACCTCTCTGACCTCGAATTAGAGTCTGTTGCAAATACTGAAACTATCATGGCACAGGGAGGGAAGGAGAGTTTCTTTGGTAAGTACCTGCCTCTCTACATAGAAAGGACTCCAAAGTGTTACTCTACTGTTGAGCTCAGATCTAGGCTCACATTAATGTTGTGGTCAAAGAAACAGGCTGGTAGCCAAAAACAATTTCTCTTTGATTCAAATTAATGCTTATTACAGTTCCTCAAACATCACAGAGGACAGGCATCTTCTACACTGTACCGTCTCCTCTGAACATCCCATTTTCTTCTTCCACCCACTTAACTCACACACAACACCATGGTTGTGCTAAACTTGCTCTCTTCCTATCTCCCCAGACAATCTCCCAGATGGCTTATCCTTTCTTCCAGTTCTAGATTACAGATGTCCAGGGAAAAGATTCAGCTGTAGCATAGAAGTGGTCTGGCAATCGCTGAACCCTCTTTGGAGAGTGGAGAAGGGGACTCAACATGTTCTCTTTAGCAGGCAGGGGAAAAGCTGGAAAACCTGCGTATATTAATATTTTCAGTCTCATCACATAGCATTTACTGGGTGCAGGATTTATCTCTTTAACCAGACTGCAAACTCTTTGAAAGCATGTTCTTATCTTCTACTTTCTTGTATTCCCCCATAGCACATGTTGGGCTGGGGTGGGATAAACGAACGGCATAAGTGCTGGGCTGTGACAATTTTTCCATTAGACTGAGTGGTTACAATAGATCATGTACCTGAAAGTGCTATGTAAATGGTAGCGCTCGGTCTCCATGTTGCTGCTATTGTTGCTACTCTCATCGCCATCATCAGCATCCTCTAGCGCATCTTTTATGCATCATCTGCAAAAATAGACCCTCTCCTGGATAGATGCTCCATCTTGACCATTAGAATTTGAGCTCAGCAGAATCAACAAATCCCTTCCAAAGATACGTTTGTGCACCAGTTCTTTGCTTTACATTTCAGGATTATAAATATTATAAAGTGGGATTGTCACATATAATGTCAATCAGATTTCTAAATATTGTATTTTTCTGACTCTAAAAGCAATCAGGTTTATTATATAGAGTTTAGAAATAAAGTGACAGCATAAAATAGAAGACACCACTGTTAGCATTTTACTATATTTCTTTTCAGCCTTTTTTATAAATGTGTGTATATGTATATATGTACATTCACATATATGTGTAATATATATGCACACCTAGATATGTGTGTGCATAGCTATATATACATGTATAGATTTTATATCTTGCTGAATTTATAGTCTATTATGAGAAATTTCTTATATTATTAATTATACTTCTAAATATTAATTTATTGGTAACCTTATTCCATTAAAATATTACTTATAACACGTGTAACCATTTCTCTACATTTTGGAGATTTAAGTTTCTTTCCTAATATGAATAATGTTCCAATTAATATTTGGTCATAAGCCATCGTCTACAACTCTAGTTATTACCTCTGGAGTCAAAGTTGAATTACTAGGTCAATGGCATGACCTTTTAAAATATTTTTCTAAATTTGGCAAAGCATTTTTCTGGAAAGAATTTGCCAGTTTACATTCCCCTGGGAGTCTAGAACATTCTTACCCTCAACTGCATGAAATAATATCATTTGAAAATTTCTGCTGATTTGATAGAAATATACTTGAATTTTACTTTAATTGTATTTTTAAATTACTGAGGTTGATTTTTTTCCATGTCTTTTGTATTTATTCTTCTGTGAGTGGTTTAGTCATGACTTTTGCCCACTTGACTTTGGATGGGTCTTAATGTTTTCCTTCTTGATTGATAAAGTCCCTGTGATAGCTGATTTTAAGCTTTTAACGATTGCCATCATTTTCAAGGTGTTCTTTGCTGTTAAGATTTTGTACGTGAATTTTGTTTTTGGCATCTAAATAAATTGATTCCTTCTGTATACCTAGTACGCCACATTCAACTATTTTTCCAAAATTATTAATCATGTTACTTATTTATTTTTGTTTTAAAATATTTTCTATCCACATAGGAATACGTAACATATATACTCAAAGAATGTGTAAAATGTATGTGAACTGCTTAAAGAATAATGATAAACACTATAGTTTTCGCCACTCAATTTAAGAAAAAGAACCAATGCCTGTACTTGGCTGCCCTTGTGTGACCTCCCTAATCACACAACCCTCCCGCATTCCCCAAGGCGACCCGTCCTTTGACTCTGGTGATCATCACTTTCTTCCTCTCCTCTGCAAGTTTGCAAATATGTGTGTATTCCTAATTAATGCATTGTTTAGTTTTTCTTGCACTTGAACTTTATGTAAGTGTCAAAACACACTGTGCTTTTCTATCACTTATTTCTTTCATTCGACAGTATGTGGTTTTCAGTTAGAATGACACGTGGACGCATGTCATGACCCTTTTGCTCTGTGCTATAGTGAGTATTCCATACTTCAGCATATTCTTAATGACTATTTGGGTTGTTTTCAGGGTTTTTGTTATTATTTTGTAATTACAGACAATATTGCTTTGAACATTCTTGTAGATGACAAGTCTCCTAGAGCACATTTGCAAAACTGTCTCTAGGGAATGTATTGAGGAGTCAGGTTGTTGAGTATTGGGATATGAATATATTCGGTTTTACTGGATAAACATCAAAATGTCTCCCAAAGTAGTTATTCTAGCTTTCTTTCCCTCCAGCAGGGAACAACGTTTTCTGCTTCTGTCCTGGGACAGCACTTAGGATTTCTGACTTTTTAAGTTTTGCTTACAGGGTGAATATAAAATATTATTCCAATGTGATTTTAATTATAATTTTGCCCATTACTTAATGAGGTAAAGCACTTTTCACATGTTTGGGGATCATTCATATTTTCTGAGAAATGTTCAAATTCTTCACTTATTTTTCTCTTTTTTATTTAAAAATTTTTTAATTAATTAATTGATTTATTTATTGACTGCTTTGGGTCCTTGTTGCTGCACACGGGCTTTCTCTAGTTGCAGCAGCAGGGGGCTACTTTTCATCGTGGTGCACAGTTTCCTCACAGTGGTGGTTTCTCTTGTTGCGGAGCATGGGCTTTAGGCATGTGGGCTTCAGTAGTTGAGGCTCACAGGCTCAATAGTTGTGGCTCACGGGCTCTAGAGCACAGGCTCAGTAGTTGTGGCACAGGGGCTTAATTGCTCCACGGAATGTGGGATCTTCCTGGGCAGGCGTGGAACCCCATCCCCTGCATTGGCAGGCGGATTCTTAACCATTGCGTTACCTAGGAAGTCCCTATTTTTCTCTTTCTCAGAAAAGCTTTTTCTAATTGAATCACAGGTACTCTTTTTTATTCTAATTTTTTGTCACTATAAGTGTTGCAAATATATTCTTCCTATTTATGGCATGACTTTTCACTCTCGTTGTGATGTGTTTTGATTGATGAAACCAAGTTGTTAATTTGACATAGACAGGTTTATCAATCTTTGCCTTTAGGATCTATTCTTTTGAGTTTTATTTTAATAAATCTTTCAGTATTTTCTGAAAGGAAAAACTCTCTCTCTTCTACACACTGACACCACTTCACTTCTGATACCAGTTACGTGGGTTTTTTCTCACACCAACCAATTCTCTGACACCAGCTGGGTGTCCTATAATTCAATTCAATTCTGACACCATCTACCTGGATTTAGCGCCAGATCCCATGGGTTAAGGGCTGAGTCCCACAAGACTGCCCCCAGCTTCAGATGGCAATTGTAAGTCTGGGTCTCCGGGACTGGTAATTGACGAGGTATAAATCAGGAGTTCCCACAACCCCCTCCTCAGGTTTTATTATTTGCCATGGCGGCATACAAATTCAAGAAAATACTTATATTTACTGGTTTATCACATAATAAAGCATCTAATAAAAGATACAAATGATTGAACATACACATGAGGAGATACCTACAGTGAGGTCTGGAGGGGTCCTGTCTCTGTGGAGTTGGGGTGTGCCATCCTTCTGGCAAGGAGATGTATTCACCAGCTCACTAAGAGATTTAACCAGCATTCAAGTTTTGTCTTTAAAATTATTGTGGTGATTATTGTTTAAAATTTTACTTATTGTCATGAAATATTTTATTAATACACTACTAAAATTAAACCATCTTTATAATCTTAGCATAGATCCTGTTTAGCCTTAGTGAATTATCCTTTATACCATATTGAAATCTATTTGCTAATATTTTATGTAGGGGTTTGCTTTCTACATTAGCAATTTCAGTTTGTTTTCTTTATTCAGTTTTATAATTAGGGTTGTCCTACCTTCACTAGAAATGCTGAGTAGCTACCATCTTTTTCTGTGCTCTGGTAGAATGATTTTTATTTTATTTTTTTATATTACCTGCAACAGGAAAACAAACTCACAATGTTTTGTTTTGTTTTTTCACTAGATGCATTTATGTGCTTATATACAAGGAGCGTAAATAGGTTGGGTGGGTTTGGGGGTTGGTTTGATTCACTGATCATCTGACATCAGTGATTTGGTTTCTTGTCACATCACTCTGAATTCTGGGGTGACAAACTTTTCAAGCTGGCACCCTGCCTGGCATCACATCTTTACAGTTCAGAAGAGCGAGGGCTGGCTTCTACAAGTGCTCATAAGATAAAGGTATCTTCTTTGAGAAGTTCATAGAAAAAATTTCTGCTTTATGTTTCATTGTCTTGAATTGAGTCAATTGTACTTTCTGGCCATGCAAATGCCATAAATTGATGGGCTTATAGATGGGTCATCTGATTCCCATTATGGTAATAAAGGAACTTTTGCCTTGATTAGTTAAAACAGAGTCCCACCCTGGATATACTGGTTAGGCCACTCCTCGGGGCTATTAATAGTGAGGGAGGGAAAGATAAGATGTTGGTGAGACAGCCTCAATATTCACTAAAAAGAAGTCCTTTAGTAATTGAAAGTGTCTACCTTTAAAACCATGTAGGGTTCTACTGTGTTTCAAATATATCTTTCCTGTTTTTCTATTGATCTATTTTGGTTTCCTATGTCTTATTGGATCCATTTGGTCATTTATTCCAAGTATATCATCCATTTTGTCCTACTTTAAAAATATGTTAGCCAACATTTTGTATGCTGTTGCCATATTTTTAATCTGCTATGTGCCCCTATATCTATTACCATAGCCTTGTTTTCTTTTTGAGTAATAATAATAATATTAGTGATGAGAGCTTAGGTACTGTGCAAAGAGTTTTACATATATTATCTTGTTTCTGATTGCTCTCTTCTAAGACTTGTTACAATTTTTTTGTTTTTATCTATTTCTTTTTAAAGAACTAGCTCTTAGATTTGTTTATGTCTGCTGGTTCTCACGGTTTTCAGTAATTAATTTTTGCTGCATTTTATCATTTCCTCCTACTTTCCTTAAGCCCACTTCTATACTCTTTTTCTAAATTCTTGATAATTAAACATTGTTTTGCATCATTTAATAACAAAGTATTAAGGATCCAGATTTATGTATGCTTATATTTATTGTGTGGATTTATAATATTTTTATTTAAGATAGTTCCTAAATAGTATAGTATTTTATTATGCATTTAATCTTTGACTTAATGGACTCAGAATAGCAGCTTTCAACTCCTATGGTTAGGGCTTTGTAAAGTTATTTTTGAAATTTTTGCTCTTACTGAGTCTTGAACGAATAATGCTGGTCTGTGCAGTGACTAATTTGCAGAACTTAATGCAGGTTTGTGTCCCAATAGACACAGTTTTTAAGCCATACCTTTCAAGCTTAAAAGGAAAGAACCATTTTTCAATGTGTGGCATATAAAATTAAATATGTGTCTATTCCCACACTTTTGTTAATTATGTTAATCCAACCATAACTATTCATATATTTGACTATTTTTGACTCTTTCATTCATTATACAGTGAAGGTAGGGAATTAAAGAAACTCCATCATATTTCTTTCAATTTCTTAATTAATTTTATTTTGACAAATAATTGCTTAGTTAAATAATTGATTTCCTAAGTAATATGCAAACACACACATGCAATTAGCACCCGGGTCAAGAAATCGAACATTGATAACTCAGCCTCGTATTTCCTTTCAGTCACTAACCCCTACAGGTAACTGCTGTCCTTAATGCTAAGTGCAGAGATAGGTTTTGTCTGTTTTTGTAATGTCTCATGTCTGGCATCTTTCACTCAACACTGTATTTGTGACATTTGTCCATATTTTTTGTGTGGAATGTTTTATAAAACCATTGGCTTGAATGCTAAAAAAAAAAAATGTCAATATCGTGAGGCACCAGAGAAGCAAACAAACACAAAACTGAAGGAATATTTTAGAGTAAAGGAGAATCAGCCGCTATGGCAACCAAATGTTTGATTAAATTGGAGAACTTTGAAATATGCACTGTATATTAGTTAATGTTATTTTATCAGTGTTAAACTTTTTGAGTGTGCAATAGTATTGTTGTTATATAGAAGAATGTCTCCTTGCTCTTAGGAGAAGACATGGTGATATATTTAAGAGTCAAATATTATAGGGTCTGCAAATTACTTTAAAATGGTTCAGTAAAAGTACTATACATACACATGTGTATGTGTGTGTGTATATTTATTTATTTATTTATTTATTTTTATTTATTATTTTTTTGGGGGTATACCAAGTTCAGTCATCTGTTTTTATACACATATCCCCGTATTCCCTCCCTTCCTTGACTCCCCTCCCCTCAAGTCCCCCCCACCCTCCCCGCCCCAGTCCTCTAAGGCATCTTCCATCCTCGAGTTGGACTCCCTTTGTTATATAACAACTTCCCACTGGCTATCTATTTTACAGTTGGTAGTATATATATGTCTGTGCTACTCTCTCGCTTCGTCTCAGCTTCCCCTTCACCCCCCACCCCCTCCCAAACCTCGAGTTCTCCAGTCCATTCTCTGTATCTGCGTCCTTGTTCTTGTCACTGAGTTCATCATTACCATTTTTAGATTCCATATATGTGAATTAGCATACAATATTTGTCTTTCTCTTTCTGACTTACTTCACTCTGTATGACAGACTGTAGTTCTATCCACCTCATTACATATAGCTCCATCTCATCCCTTTTTAGAGCTGAGTAATATTCCATTGTATATATATGCCACATCTTCTGTATCCATTCATTTGTTGATGGGCATTTAGGTTGCTTCCATGTCCTGGTTATTGTAAATAGTGCTGCAATAAACATTATGGTACAAGTTTCTTTTGGGATTATGGTTTTCTTTGGGTATATGCCCAGTAATGGGATTACTGGATCATATGGTAGTTCTATTTGTAGTTTTTTAAGGCACCTCCAAATTGTTTTCCATAGTGGCTGTACCAACTTACAGTCCCACCAACAGTGCTGGAGAGTTCCCTTTTCTCCACACCCTCTCCAACATTTGTTGTTTCCAGATTTTGTGATGATGGCCATTCTGACAGGTGTGAGGTGATACCTCATTGTGGCTTTGACTTGCATTTCTCTGGTGTGTGTGTATAAATAGCAAGGACACATGGTAAGATGTTAAACATTGGTGAAGGATGTAATAGAGTCATATTATTCTTTCAACTTTTCTATGGAGCTGAATTTTTCAAAACTGAAAAAGAAATGTGAAAGATAAGCATGTGCTGTGATTTAATCCTAACTTTTAAAATCTGAGAAGAAAACTTTTCCATTGTTGATTCCATTTCACATATGGGGAAACTGAGGCTCAGGGGAGTTTGGTAAATTGCCTGGAGTATGCTTTTTCCACAGAAGCCACAAGGATGCTGTTGACTGACTGTTCAGAAAAATGAAAGCTACAAAACATCCTGGGATTTTATAGTAGAAAGGAACCTAGCTGGTCAGATACTCTGATCTTAGAAGTGATGTCAAGAGATTCAAGTATTTGGTTCAGGGGTGTCAGAGACTGTCAAAATCTTGGTTTTCTGATTTTTAGGTCAATGTTATTTTCACGGCACCACCAAAAACTGAAAGTAATTGCAGGAAGAATTCTGGGCCATGACAACAAAGTTAAAAAAAAAAAAATCCTCAAATTTTTCCAGTTGCATTTCGGGTTTATGTTTGACATATGACCACATGTCAATCAGGCGTTGTTTATTGCTTCAGTCGGGAACATTTTGTCTAACTCCTCTGAATGTGTAAGATCCTGGCTTTCTTTCCCTGGCCAGGCTGGGAGTGTATCTTGGCATGTAGCAAAATTTCTGGATGTTTATTTCCCTGTCTTAAATCAACAGTTTTGCTGAATCATTTACTTTTTCCCTTTGACAGAGTTTTAATGCTGTCAGTAGAATATGCATCAGGGCAGAAGGGAATTATCATGGTGTCAAGCATTATGGGTAATTCCAATGTAAATAGTTCTGCCGAGAGCCATGCTGACTTGCCTGGAGGCAGTAAAGACTCCAAACGGAAGGCTTCCTTCTGTCTGGTTTTGTTAATTTCAGTTTAGTGGCTATTAGCAGGCTTCTTGGAAATATGTAAGTTGGACCCTTGACAGTCCTCTTGAACTTGAGAGCACTACCCAATCTTCTTTATCCTCTTCTCGCAGAAAAGGTTTTGTTTTCAATTTCTTTGTTTCCATTACCCACATCTTTCTGTTTACTTTTCCTTGGCCCCAGCCTTTCCTGAGAGGAAAGAGATGTTTCTGGTGTTCCCTTTCCATACTCAGAGTTGGAGCCCTGAATTTGGGTTAGTCGTCTTCTTCCTCTTCCCTTTCCTCTTCTTTTTCCTTTTTTTTTTTAGTTAATGATAGATCATCCACAAAAATATATCTACTCTCTAATCTCACTGATGAGAGCTTTCCCCCATAGAGTTTGGAGTAATGTTATAGGAATCTGGGGCTCCCATTTCAGTTTTGCGATTATTCAATGCTATGACCTGATCATACCACTTTTCATCACCAAAGAAGTAACAATGAAGAAAATGAAAAGATTCTATCTTATTGTGTGCTTGATAGATGGCGAGAAATTATTTACTTGTTCATTTTTAAAATATAAAAATACATTCTAAAAGATACATTTAAAAATCAACCCTTAATTATCCAGTAGTTGGATATTTTGTTGTTTTATTTTAAAACAAAGCATCGTAACAATCCCTTATACTGAAACAGTTTACGTATTTGAATCCATTGCTTTGTTGCCTCTCTTACATGATCAGATAACCAAAAGGAGTATTTTTAAAAGATAAAAACTAAGTTAATTGATTTATCAAATATTAAAAGTCTAGTATTTGAGCTAGAGGTAAAACTAAGAATTTAAAAATCTTAATGTCTATATGCCTTTTTTTTACTATATAGGTAACAAAATGATGCATTAAGTATAATTTGTAAAGTAGAAAATATTTAAAATATGAAAACATTACAAAAATATCACCCATGTCTCATATTTGTTAATTCCCTAAATATATGTTGATTACCTACTATATGCCAACCATTGTTTTAAGGGTCAAAACTTCATCAATGAACAAAATAGAAGAAAATCCTTATTCTCATGCAGCTGACATTATAATTTGTGCAATTTTCAATATACAATGTATATTGTATACATGAATATGTGTAATGTTTGAATCATATAGATTATATAAAGGTGATAAATGTTATTAAAATAAGTGAAGAGAAAGAAGGTTCAGGATTATCTGGGGTGAAGTCGGTGGCGGGTATCATTGAAAAGGTGATATTTGGGCGATAATTTGAAGATGTGAGATGGTGAACCATGCAGGTATGTGATGGAAGAACATTCCAGAAAGAAGAAGAGTCAGTGCAGTGGTGGGAGCATGTCTGGAATTTCTGAGGAATGCTAAGGTAGCCAGGGTGACTGGAGGGGGTTTGGTAGAGTGATGGGATTGCTAAAATGAAATAAGAATTGGAATTTGGTTGTAGAGAGGAATAGAAAAATGGGACCAGCGTTTGGGGCCTTTTTTTTTTTTTTTTAAGGTGACACCAAGAGACATTTTGTTTTTTGAGAGGGAATAATAGTATCATTTTTTATGCTTATAGGAATGATCTAGTAAAGAGGGAAAACTGAGGATGTAGAAGAAGGACAAGAATTGCTGGATGGATGTCCTTGTGTGGGGATGAGGACAAGGACGAGGAATCGAATGCATCCATGGAGTGATGGGCCTGAGGCAGGGTCACCAGAGTTTATTCATAGTAATGCGACGAAGGCAGCACATGCTTGAAAATAGATTCTGAAAGATGGGTAAAGGGAATCCTGAGGATTTGGGGAAGATTGCCTTTGGTTGCTTCCATTTTGTCAGTGAAGTTGTTAGAAAGATTATCAGCTGAGAATGAAGATGGGGAAAATGAAAGGAAAGGAAAAGGTGAGAAATGGTTCAATAAGAGACAGAAGGAATACATGGGCAAGATAAATATATCATTTGGTGGCATTCAGGGTCCACTAGAAATTTTTGGTCATGAGTTGAAAGTGATACCAGACAGAAGGGTCGTGTGTTTTTCCTTCCTACATTCAGTGACCGGGAAGGAAGCAGGTAGGGAATATGTGGTAAGGAAAGAAGAGCTGGAAACATCCGCCAGTGAGTGATTATAATGGTTGATCATAGAATTTAGACTAGGTAAGGAAAAATAGGTATATTCAGAATTGCCACTTTGTTGCATTTCCTTTTATCTTTTTAATGTACAGGATATGTCGGTTAAAAAAAAAAAGAACAAACTTATAAAAATTATTCTGGATTGTGTCTTTTCAACACTTTTTTCACGGGCATTTCAGCATACTCTGGTTTCCCAATAGGCTAGAGTATATGTACCAATTTCTTTTTGGGGGGCATTTAGTTTTGTGAAAAAGGCTGCTAGTTTTCCTCAAATATTCTCCCATTCTTTAATTGTAATAGAATTCCTTCTCCCATTTTGAGCTTGGTACTTAGCCACAGAAGTAAAGACTGTTTGTCAGCTTCCTTGTAGTTAAGTATGTCCATGTGACCATCTTTGGACAAAAATAAAAGTGCAGGACCTGTGTCAATCATCTGGGACCATAACCTTGACAATGAACACTATATACACTTATGTTATCTAGAACCTGGGTCTCTGACACCATGGAGGTAATACCTCTAGCCAAGATAATTATGAGAGAGAATTAATTTTTTGTAAACAGTGTCATTGTGAGACATTTGGGAATTCAGATGAATTGCAGCCGCCCCAGAGTATGAAAGGGCAACATACCTTTGTATCCAGGTCGAGCATTCTATTTCTTGTTTTTTATTCCACATGAGATTATCTGAAAATGAAAATAAAACGAAAAAGCATTATTTTAAAAAGGGCTAAGAAAAAAATTGAATTTAAACATTCTAAGGCAAGATGCCTGTACAGTTCACATTTGTGGCCCACCAATAATTAACCTTGACTCACAGATGGGCAGACACACAGATCAACACACTATCTGGATGCTTTTTCCCAAGTCCCCTCATCTTTCAGACCTTTGGATTCTGAATACAGGTGTCTAATTTTCTGTGGCCTACAGCTAGTCTTACCCGTACTGCTCTCTGTCAAGGACAAATCCCAAATAAGTCTGATTTGGGGATTTCATTGACTTCACAGTTCATTGGCAGAGCAGTGATTCTTGAAAAACCTTGTAGTTAGTGAATCCCCTAGCACTTCTTGGTTCAAATCCTCAACTCGGCTTGCTTCTGAGAAGGAAATTCTGGTATTACTCAAGTATCTTCAAGACTCCCTTTCCTATCTTTCCTGTGTCTCTCCAAACTCCAACCCAATTAAGTACCTTTCAAATTTTAATGAGCATAAAATTATCTTGATAAAAATGCATCTCATCAGACCACAGCCTTGGGGTTCTTGATTTGGTGGATCTGCTGGTGGGGCCCAGGATTATTTATGTTTAACCAGTGTCATCCCATGGCTCTGGCGTGGGTATCGCGTGGATCACATTTTGAGAATTTCGTAGAGGCCTTCGTGGAAATTGACATTCTCTGACTCAGTTGTATTCTAATTGCTTAGAACAGTTTCATTGTGTGAGATAGTCTAACAAAGGGCCGATCTTCACTATCTTTCCCCAATTTTCCCCCTATATGATAAAAGAGAAACTTCTGCCATAAGAGTAACATGGACACCTGCACTTAAATCCAGGTGCATTTCCGATTTAAGTGCTATTTTGGCATCAAAAGATTGGCAGAAAATATTTAGAGGAAATCAGTTTCCCCACGTCTCTTGTTCAACTCAAGCAACATGGGAGACTTTAGTAGCTGTGACATGACTCCCACTTCGTGAAAAAGGGGACAAGATCAATGCCCACTTCTGCGGTTCTTACAGAGAAGCATAAGGATCTCTGCTTCTTAATTTTGTTGTTGTTGTTGAAGGTCTAAAGATAAGAATCAAGCTTTAATGTTGGAAGGCAGAACGAAAACAAAAACAAAAACTGTTTTTCTGGCTACTGGAGGTTTTTATCCTTCTTGGCTCAGGACTTCTAGAAAGATGTTGTCTTGGGATCAATATAAACACACTGGGATGTAGTGTAAGTGCTTCGTATTTCACAGCTCAGGTTGTAGATGGAAGCCCTTTTTGGGGTGAGATTTACCTACAACTAGCACTCTATCGACTGCTTATTTGCTTTCCTTTCTTAAAAATCTCCCAAGTTTAATTTCTGGGACCCCATTCTGAGAATCATTTCAATGGAATTAAATTAATTATAACTATTGTGTTTGGAGTTTTCTCTCTGAATTTTATGAGTAAGCGCATCAAATCTCCCCAACATGTGTACACATATGCCTGCAAATACGCACACTTCAGTTTGTGTAAAAAGCAGAAGTCTAAACGGGGGAGAATTTTGCCCCACACCCAATCCCCAACGCCAAGGACATTTGGCCATATCTAGAGACATTTGGGGTTGTCTTAACTAGGTAGGCAAATTACTGGCAAATAATGCGTAGAAGCCAAAGAGGTTGCTAAACACCTTGCAATGCACAGGACAGTCCTCACAAAGAATTTCCCAGCCCAAATGTCAAAAGTGCTGAGGTAGAGAAACTTTGGTGTAGAGCCTACAAAAGTTTATCCATGAGAATGTACTTTCATTTTATTTTTATCAAAAGCTAGTTCACCCATCAACCAGCTGGAATATTGCCAAGTGGCCTTTTCTCATGCTTCTTCCATAATCCCCTCAATTGCAAACCAAGCGAGTTAAATCAGCACAAATATCCCAGGAGTCCATGATTTACAAATAAGGAATAGTTATCACTGGCTTGGCGGGCTCCCTCCACATCTACTCGGTGACCTCATCTTAAATTATGGTCCTTACACAGTGCACTTTAGTGACTGCTCATTTCCCCTTTCCCTGCCCCCCAGCGCGTTGCCACCCACCATTTGTTCCCAGATTCTGTAATACCACAAAGCCCCTTCTCTCTATATTATTCTCAAGGCCTAGCAGGACATTTTGTGCTCGGGCAAATAAACACGCTACCAATAATCCAATAAAACCTTTACAGACATCGGATATAAACCATAGCGAGGAGCAGTGCACAATCTATAACTGCTTGCTTCTTTTTTTATAAACCCTGCACTTGAGCCCTGAAAGCAACACAAATCAAAGCTAATAAAAGCGCCAAGGTTTTACCCTTACTGTTCTTAATGGGTTGATTCACCCTACCTGTGCTACTCCCCTAGTGACCACAGGCTGTCTGGGCTCCCGGTCGGAACAGATGCATGGCAGTGTGTCGAGTATGAGGGAGGAGGAACTAACTTCAAACACGTCTTTCATCAGGATGATTTTCCCTTTTGGTGGTCATCTGCCGCAGACAAGTAAGTGCCGTCACCTTGGGCCGGAACTAGCCAGTGTCTCAGGCTCCCAGAGACAGAAAGCAAAAATACCCCTAAATCCCGGAGCTCATTTTTAGCTGCGTCTCCCAACCCTTACTTTATGAGGGAACTGCAACTAGCCTATGCTTTAAATGAGAACAGATTAGAACTGATAAATGTGAGCTGTTTGATAAAAAGCTTGCCCCAGAGTGGAGGTAAGAGGAAACGGAGGTCAGAAGGTTAGTCCTTTCATGGGGAAAACTTTGTCTCTGTCAGAATGACTGCAGGGTCTTGCTGATAATCCAAACACCAACATTTGCTTCAGAGCCACAGCTTAGATGTCTCTAGGGCCAAGTAGATGACAGAAATGAGTGAAAAGCAGGGGATGAGGGGAAATGTTGCCAAGGGAGGTATTTGGTCATTTAGATATATGTCATTCTTGCAGTCTCCACCCCTCTCCCAACAACTTAACCAAATTGTTGACAAGTAGATGTGTTTTCAGATCTTCTCATTTTTCAAATATGTAAGATAAATATTTATTTTAATGTAAAAGCTTCGAAATTTTATTACATGGGTGAATAATTTCATTTAGGAAAAAAAAATGCATGGGCCAAAAAAACAAACTGAAACATATCTGTGGGCTGCATCCAGCTATGGGCTGCCAGGCTGGGCCCCCTTCTTCCCATGATCTTGTGTTCAATGTTTCTTCCTTGAAAATAAATAGCTTATGATGTTTGATGTTCATTAATCCCAGGACCCCAATCAAGGCTTTATAGAGCACATCATAGGCTTTTTTTTTTTTTTTTTTTTGCTTTCACAGTAAGACCCACATGCATTCCTAGAGGACAGCAGATGGCATGTGTCAGGGTAACTTTTTGGTGACCCCTTCCATGTCAAATCATCTCCTTTAGGTGTCACTGCAGCTCTCCTTTGGGACGGGCAGTTGTCTTTGACCTCCCGTTCCCCTTCAGGGTAAGGCTTTCCTGATGCCCTGGCCCTGCCAAGTCAGCCAGCCATGGAGAAATAAAGATCACACACAGCCTTCCCTTGACTAAAGATGCCAGTAACCATCAAAATCAGACAGGAGCTTCATATAGCCACGGGCACCGAGAGATTGCCATGCTGGAATCTCTTTCATCTGGTTTTGCTCTGTTGGAATGTAACATCTTCTCAATAGCTCCTACTTTTCAGAGCGGCATTACAGGAAAGCAGTTGAGGATGGCTTGTGTTGACCAAAACTCACACTAACAGCCTGCCGGGAGAGGTGATGCATCCATCCATAAGGGAAGGAGAAGACGGGTGCTGAGACCAGGGCTTACTGGATCAATTGGCACAGCTATGACGCAAGCGTCCAGTGGGACAAATCTGGGGCTGATCCCAAACTCTGAAATGGATTCTTCCCTGGAAAAATCATGAGCCAGGAGGTACAGGTGTGCAGAGAATGCAAACAAACCTTCCTCTCATATTTCTTTGAATTGTGAACACCTATTAGCAATTTGCCCTCCCACTGCTTCCCAGCAGCTGGAGCATAACTGACTACACAGTCGGAAGCTAGAAACCAGACTCGCCAACTGACTCTGGATTCTAAGTACCTATACAGGCAATTATACCTTGACTAGTAAGCATTCAGTGGAAAATATACAAACATTAACATAAAGAATGTTTAAGTTTCTCCAAATTAACATTGAGAGGTAGATAATATTTTCCTTTTTTTTCTTTTCCCTCCCCTTCTTCCCTCAGTCTTTATTAACCATCTTCTATTATGTATAATTCTGGACACATCTAACTTTTAGGAGGTGCTCTCTTACCATCAAGTCCATCTATATTGCCAAAAAGAACATTAACCCTTTGGAAAGTTAGAAATGGCACTTGTGTTATTAGAGATTCAAAAAATGCAGTTGCTGGGGCTGTTATGGTCATTCTTGCTCCCGAGGAGAGGGAAAGTCATCGTTACCTTGTCGTGGTCAGGAAATACTGCAAGAAGGTGTACAATTTGGATAGTTAGGAGGAGAGGTCATTGAGCAGGGAGCTGGGGCTGGGGTTGGGAGTAAACATTATGAGGAACCTGTGGCTGTGGGCTTAGGTGTGTGTAGCTGGAGCAACAGATTCCTATAGATGCTAAGTGTGATATGGCAGAAAGACGGGCAGACAATTCAGATTCTGGCAAGTTGGTCCACCTTCCCGAGCATCTATAAAATGGGTATAAAATGCTTATCCACGTTGAGCTGCTATAAACATAAATATATATTATATAATATGTTATACATTATATATTGACATTATATCATATATCATATATATCATGTTATGTATTATAAATATAATTAAGATAAGTAATAGGATAATGTACAGAGCATGAAGCATGGTGCCTGGCTCATTTTTGCACTGTCGGTGTGATAGAGCAAATCACGGAGGTCTTTATTTGATGAGCTTGGGTATTTTCCTACTAGTTTTTGTTGGTTCCCTGACCCTTAACTTATTTCTTTTGAAGATCACCTGGTTCCTCTCATACCAACTGTTCCTGCTTCTGAGACCCTCACCTTCCTCATTTATCAGTTTGATTTCTTTTGCTAATATGCTTAACTATCCATCCTAGCCCTTCCACTAAGGACGAGGCAGCCTTTTCTCTGGTCCCCAGAAATATATCAAGAAAGGGAAGCTGAACAAGGACACAGCCAACTGCATAAGCCCTAAAGGCCAAACTGAGTTCCTTGTGGCCAATTGGTTTTCCGGCACCCGTAAGTGCTGGTTTCTTCCTGCTTCTCAACACAAGCTTTTCTCATTTCATGAGACTTTGTGATTAGTATTCAACAAGAACATTCTCTGACGGCATTCGTGGGAAACCGGACTGTCAATTTATTTATACCCAGCCTCAGGGCAGAACCACAATGCCTGTGTGAAGTTATTGAGATGCGTAAAATACGGTGTGTGTGTATATATATATACATATTGACTAGAGGTGATGTTTAGAGTGGAAATCCATTGCCCCAAGGGTTGGAAAAGTGACTAACAGTAGGATATAAAAATGCCAAAGAAAGACTTGGTGTTATTGCTAAACAGAGGTCACTTTTTCAAATTCATGGTTAATAGTTTCCTCCAGAAATGCTCCATTATATATGGGTAAGCACAGTGTCATCTACGTGTGGACTTGTTCTGCCCTAACTGAAGTTGGTGACCTGGCCTTCATATCATAGAAAAATACACATCTGTGTTAAATCTCCTACTTCTGGGATTATATAATAAAATGGGCCAGTGGCCTGGGGCATATATCACAAAGGGAAATAGGGAGCAAAGGCCTCCGGTGCACTAGCAGCTATGATGTCCTGGCAGGAAGCACCCTGAGCGTAGGGTCAGGGGCCCTGCTTATTGGGGGTTCAGAGAAAATCTTATCTTAACCCTCTTTCAACCTCCTCTTTAGGACTGTTTAAGATTAAACTTTATTTCTATCTCTATCACTGTTGCTATCTCTATATTTCTATCTATCTATCTATCATCTATCTATCTATCTATCTATCTATCTATCTATCTATCTATCATCTCTCTAGTTTATAAGTGTAAATAGCATGTATATGTCTGTAGTATATTTATATATATGACAGAACATGATCTGTGTAATTATTCAGGTTGTGTTAGAGTCCCTTTAATGTATTCTCATAGCATTCTGCATTTTTTGGTCACAGCACTTTCAAAACTACAATAAAACAATTATTAACAAAACTTCTCTACACTAGGTTCCCTGAGTGGGGAGGGGCTGTGTCCTCAGCCTGAAAACAATGCAAAAATGTCTGGCACTGGGAAGGAATTTACTATACATTTTTGAATGAATTGCTGTTAAATCTTAGTGTTTGTTAAGTCTGAGTATAAATGAGCCCTATTTGTGCTTTTTGTTTGTTTGTTTTTTGGTGACTAATGGACACTGACATCTCTATCGGTCTATTCTGATCCTGGATGAAATAATATGATTCAATAATATCCCAGATGCTTATATTACTAATTATTCTTATCTCATTTGAGTTTTTACAGCTGTCTCACAAAATGAGATTATGAGTTCTATTTTATAACTGTAACTGTTGAGGCCTCCTGGAATTTGGTTCTAGCCAGTGTTTCTCATTTGTAAACTTACTCTTACCTTGAATCATAAGTCTTGACCTCATCCAGGATTGTTTAATCCAAAGATTACGTGGTTTTATGGATACAGACACTCTCTAGATTTCATAGGCTGAAGTATATTTCTGACATTTGCTCCGTCACCCCCACGAATAAGCTAATCATTTGGCCATGTGTTTGGGGTTTGATTTTTAAAATGTGGTCATAGAAACACTAAGGAGAGCAATTTTCTGTGTGGGCAGGGCTAGGTGAGTCATGGAATGTTAGAACAGGGAGGATTATTAGGTTTGGCTGTTAAAACTCACTTCTGACTGTATCTTACAGATGTGGTAACTGACATCTAAAAAGAAAATAGAAATGCCCCAAATGACACAGGAAGATGTTGATGGGACCAGAATTATAATCCAGGTCTTCTAATTGCTAGTGTAACAGAAGCTTGATTGGGACTTTCCCTAGTTTGGGAATTGGAGCTAGTAGATTGCAGTACAAGTCATTCCACACTCCATATTAAAAGAAGAAAAAAAAAGCCCCCATTGAGCAGATAACTTCCCAGGGATTTCTAGGAAAAGTCAGATTTGAGCCTACTACACCTTGTACCACACCCCACTTCAACACACAGGAGGAAAGACTGGAGCGGGATGCGGGGAAATAGTCACCAAAAGCTTCACGCAAGGCCAAGCTCATGGTGAGAAGGATTCCTGTTTTCTCTGTCCTTAGTAGCTAAGGGAGCTAAGAGCTCCAAAGGAGTTGGTGGAAGACACTGAAGATGGCTCTAAGAGAGGAAAACCAGCTTTTTTCCCCAGATATATGGATGCTTGCTGAGATGTAGAACCTGTGGATCCAAGCTACAGTGAGGCACCCGGGAGCCAGAAGTTGTATAGTTGTTGGTGACTGGGCTGGCTGAACAATTCTGCCATCCTCCTCCCTCTCCCTTAACCCTTTCTCCAAAGAGAAAAACATACATCTTGCCTCTGTCTTGACATCAAATTCTTACTCCGTTAGGTGGAAATTTCTTATTTACGCTCAGAATTACGTGTCTTACAGTTAATGCTATTTCACAGGAAGATTTCTATTTTTTTCACTGCCTATTTTATAGCACTTTTTCTTATTATTTTTGCAGTGTCTGGGTGGGAAGGGATACTTTAGGGTTACAGACTTGCTAGTAAAAGAGACCTCAAGGCGGTGCCTAGGCTGACAATAAATATCTTTCTTGTATGGAATTGGACCCTGATTAACCTGCCATAGTGCTCACTAACAGTATGTTGAAAATCTACAAGAATAAACAATGAATGAATGAATGAACCCTAACAGGGACACATCCTGTTACCAATCTCAGGTTCGGCTGCTTACTGCTCGAAAGTCAATACTTGAGAGACAAGTGTTGGTAGGAAAGGAAAGGTGGCTTTATTCAGGAGGCCAGCATCCCGGAGAGAAGGTAGACTTGTGTCTTAGAAGCAACTCGCAACTGCCAATCAGGGGGCAAGAATTTTCAAAGGGGAGTGTCAGGGGTGCATAGGCAGATGAAGGAGGCTATATGCAGGGCAGCATAGCAGCTCCAAAAATCACCTTGAAGTTGGGCTCCTCCTGATCAGTGTCATCTTGATTGTTTTAAGTACAGTTAATCATCAGTTTCAGGGCCAGTTTGTTCCCATTTCCTTGAGGCCAGTTTTTGGAATTGTGGCAGCTTATGTCATGGCTACAGCCTGGTCATCATGTAGTTAACTTCTTCCACCTGGGGTGGGGGGTGGGGTTTCAGTATCTACAGAACAGCTCAAAGGCTATGGCTCGGAATATCATCTAGAGACCTTGAGGAGGAACTGAAGGTCCTTCCCTTTGTTTAATGACTAAACTATTATTATTTTGTCTTGTTTGACTATTTTCCTTTGCTTCTGCATTTCCTCACTTCTCTGATTGAATCTTTTTCTTTGGCTGGAGTTTTTCTACAAACAAGAAGCAGGCAGAGGACATGGAGGTCTGTCCCAGAAAAGCCCCATGCGGGCCCGCTCGGTTAAAATCCTACAGTGTTTCTATGAGTCAAGAGCCTAATACCTAAATTGACCATAAAAGGTATTATTGTTGTTACACTTGGCTTTTCAGAGTCAGACAATTATGGGTTCAAGTCCCAGGTCTGCTACTACCAACTGTGTGATTTTTGGCTGGGTATGTGATTGTTTTATGCTCCAGTCTTCTTGGTAGTAAAATGGAGATGTTAACACCATCATTTATAGGGTTGTGGTGAGAATTGGAGATAATACCTAGAAGGTTCTCAGCAAAATGCTAAATAGAAGATGTTCCGTAGAAGCCTCACTGTTTACTCAGCAAATATTGATCAATATCTAATCAGTCCCAGAGTCTGAGTGAGGGGCCAGGCATAGACAAATTTATAGGGCAAAACCCCCTTCCCAAGAAGGTCACGTTTTATCTGAATAGGGAAGGAAAGAGCTGCTGCTACTTAAGGAATTTAGTTTGGAAACCAAGGGAATGATAAACAAGGCTTCTCTTTTGGGGTGATCAAAGTGCACTACATTGTCATTGCAGGTAGGCTTTAAAATGTAATATTTATGCATATATTTGTCCACACAATTATTGCTTTTTTAAAAAAAAACTCAACCTTTTATTATATGAGATAAAGAGAGTAAGAGAGTAAAAGGAGAATTAAAATGAGCTACATCTACAAGTGCTTTGTGGACTGGGGTTTGTCTGCACAATCATTTAGTCAATGGCTAGAGGAACAGAGATAAGCAACTATTTGTCCAGTCATTCTGAAAAATTAGAATATTGCTTCCATTTGATCAGAGACTGTGGTCTTCAATATCATTAAATACTACAGTTTTTATAAATAAGTTTGTGCAGGAGACTGGGAAAATCAGTGCAAAGTCCTTAACTCTTGTATAGAAAATACAAAGTGTTAGAGTGGATCCATTGTATAACTGGATGCGAAAATTATCTCTGAAGTTTCCAGATATATATACTACCCAATACTAAAAAGAGTGGTTGAAAAAAAAAAAAAAGGAATTTTCAAAGGAAATATTCACCATCCAGTCCACGACTTTTGAACATTTTAGCCAGATCAAGAATGTAGAAAGAGGCCAGTGTAGAAAGAGGGTTGATAAAGATAAAACCATGTTGTGAACGCCAACCCATTTCCCCTAGATTACCTGGGTGGGAACCCACCCCCAATGCACTGTGGCTCCCAAACCCCAGGGGTCACGTACGGGCTATCCCAGTGGTCTCACTGAAGCTGTTCCTCTGGGCTTAAGGCAGGGAAGAGGAAATAGGATGGAGTTCATAACATAATTTTATCCTTACCACCTCGTTGATGGTGCGTCAGAGGCCCGGTTAGGTGGAGATCGGTTCTTCAGGCAAAGGGTGTATATGTGTTTCCCGTTAGCCCAGAGATAAGTGGCTTGTGCAAGGGGGAGGCAGCAAAGGGCCATTTCAGGCTGCATCTGGCTGAGCCACCTGGAGTGGTAAAGAAACACCAGTCACCATGTGGGAGAGGAAATGTTCTCTAGCGACTGTGCAGCAGGCTCTCAAGCAACCACCGGGAATGGAGACCTATCTGTCAAGAAAGTGAGAAAACCCATTGTTAGGAAATGCCAAAGAACAGCAATTGTACGTCTGCCCCAGGTGGCCTCCACATCAGAGAGCAACCACAGGAGACTGGATCTTTCCCCTATATGACCTCTCCTTGAGTCTGACACTGGAAGCACCCAAAATGGCAGTAAACGAGTTGGAAGGAAGCAAGCTTTGTACCTCCCCCTCCAAATCCCAGCCTCATTCAACTTTCCAGTCCACTACCAACTTCTACTAGAAGGAAACCTGCTTTTGAATAAAGATTAAAATATCTATTCACATATTTCACAGCATATTTCTGATCTGAACCTCTATCACATAAGAGTTCACTACATTTAATGAATAAATCTGGAGGAAGGTGCTTGGGATGTAATCCCACATATTGTGTGGATTCAGTGAATGGGTTATGGTAACATTCTTTTTGTACAAGCAGGACAGGTTGGCTGTTTGTACCACACAGAAAGCAAAGGAGGATGTTTATAAAGATAGAAGGAAACCAGGATTTTTTTTAAAGAAATTTCCCTGCTCATTTATTCCTAATCCCTCCTACCCACTTCTGCCCTCAAGAGGCTCAGAGAAAGCTTGATGATTTCCAGATTTCTGATTCT
Organism: Hippopotamus amphibius kiboko; assembly: GCF_030028045.1. Classification (NCBI taxonomy): domain Eukaryota; kingdom Metazoa; phylum Chordata; class Mammalia; order Artiodactyla; family Hippopotamidae; genus Hippopotamus; species Hippopotamus amphibius. Next base: position 140,455,569 of record NC_080187.1, read on the forward strand.
TTTTCTAGAATTTACCTGCTCTGTGTGTCCTTCCTTTCAGCCCCAACCCTCCACTGAATGGCCAGAGAGCAGTGAGGCATTCATAAGCCATGTAAGACTTGGTGTTATTTGGTTCATTAATGGATATTATTTTAAAGTTATTAATAAGAGGCATCTAAGTCATTGTCAGATGGATGGAGGCGATCACTTGAAGCAGGGAAACTTAGTTTTCTTAGAATAAGACCCTGCTGAAAGTCCAGGACTCTGTGATCTAGTCCTGCAGGTGGATCTAGTACATCCTCAGCTACATGCCTAATGTCTGTGTTCTCTCTCCTGAGTGTGGCATCCCCCGCCTTCTTTGTGGAATTTCAGCAGCACGCTCCTATCTCCTGCTACCTGCTGTTGCATCTTGAACTTGTAAGTCTCTCCCTGAAGACACATCCCAGTTCTTTTGCCATCATCAGGCTGTAATCTGAACACTCCCCCTTATGTAAGAACAAGACGGCTGCAGGAGGTTGGAGGCAGGTAGGAAGAAGACAGGACTTATTGGGAAGAGTTCCATTAAAAAATAAAACATTTCTCACTGTTTGAAGTGAACAAAGTCTGTTAATATGTAGCCTGCTTGCTGGGGTTTCCAGCTGTTCCCTCCTGAGCAGCTGGGTATCAAAGCCGCATGGGCCGACGGGAGCACTGTTTGCTCTGATGCCAGAGCAATTACAGCCTGACGGCGCTCAGCTCCGTTACTGTTTTTATTACTCTTATTATTACTTCTCTGCTCATGGATTCTGAAGGCCTCTCTACACAGACGTGAACCCTGGGGAATCACAAAGCCACAGGCACACCGTTTGCAGTAACCGCTCAGCAGCTCTTGGATTGATGTGGTTTTAGCATCTTCCCTTTATCTGGTGAGCAGGACCAGAGATGTTTAGACTTACACCCACAGGAAAGAGAGGATTCCCTGCAGAAAATGTCAGTCTCTGCTCTAGGCAGAGAGCAAGATAGAAGGAGAGCGGCCTCTTAACTTTCATCTAAAAAGATCTCCAAGTGTCAGTGGACCATGGGCTGCCTCTGGGCCAAGAGGCATATTCAAAACCAAACTGTTTGGGGCCCAGACTTGAAGCGTTGGACAATGGATTCCGTCAATGCTTTGCACTCAGCAAAAAGAATTTTCTTGAATAAATTTACCGAACAACTCTCTCCTTGCATTCTCATTATGTATGTTTTAAACCGCAACATTTGCACATATCAACTTTTCAAATATACTTGCAATTGGGTGGGTGTGATTTGCTGAAAAACAGAGTGAAGTTCTAGAAGGATGAAGACATAATCTTGTTTTTTGTTTTGTTTTCTTTTCCCTTAAGGTTAATTGTATTAATAATTCAATGCTGTCAATAAAATTTTCTTACTGATTTCTTAGTTAAAACATTCTAAAAGTAACCATTATTTGTTAATTTACTTGTTGACTCCGTATGAGACCTTTATACAGCAATCTCATTGCTTTGAAGCCCCAAATGATGATTTTTCTCTGCATTTGGTCAGGCTTCGTTTGCTGAACTGAATATAAAGTTGTTATATTACTTTTGGTCACACGATATCTTTTGGATCATAACATCGACTTCTAGCCCCACATGAATCTTCAGGCCCTAATGGATATCAGCCTCTCTTCCTGCTTATATTGGTTTTCTCCCTACTCTGTCCCTCTCTGAAGTATTCAGTCAAGCACAACTTGAATAATAAAAGATGCCAAAGAAGGAGTGTTCGTGGCTAGAATTGCTCAGACCTTGAGTGTTACAGGGGCCAAGCAGGCAACCTAAATACACAGGTCTGGGAAAGGGTAAAGCTGTGTGTTTAGTGTTTATGTTGCTACACTGGTTTTGTTAGACCACTTTTAAAATGCTGTACAGGGGCACTCAAAGTCCAGCCAAAGCCAGAACAGTTGTTTTTCCTCTGAACATCCAAACTGTTTCTCATTTTCCTATAGGTTATGCCTTTTCTAGCAGGCTGTGAGATCCTTGAGGGTTGACGTCTTTGAATTCTTTTGATGATCTCTGAATGCCCACCCTGCACTCTGAAGTTATACCTTGTGCCATACTCACTGCTAGAGATATAGACATGGAGGTGGTCTTTTGCAGGTGGCAGGCACATAAGTCACTGTTGAGAGTTGGGACCACACCTCTTTCTTGCCGACTCCTAGCACAGCATGATGTACGTAGTGAGAGTTACATAAATTTCCATTACATGTCTGAGTGGACAGTCAACTCTCCTAATTATTTACTGGTGACGAATGCTGACCGAGCCCAGCTGCCAACCTCCGGAAAACCCTGTACTTCTTCTTGAAGCCAACAGTACCTCCTAAAAAATGCCTCCCCCCCCAACAAATTTGCATGCAAATTGAGGGGAATAATCAACTCTCTCTGGATCCCTATGGTTCAGTGAAACCCAGTTAGAAACCTTTTGGCTGGAACAAGCAGATAGTCTCCACATAAACTGTGGTCTAGGATTCTGGGAGATGGCATTAGAAACGGTGATGGTTTCTTGCAATTGGGTGGGTGTGATTTGCAAGAGCTAAGGGCTCTTTCGGTGTAGGGCTCCCCAAGAAGTCACTCCGGTCCCCTGGACTGTCATGTTGTTCCAGCTCACTTTCTGGTCAACTTGTTCGATTAGTCAAATGAAGCCTTCTTTGGGGATGATTTTTCTCTTTTATGCTCAAGCTCTGAATTTCCTTTCTTCGATTCAACTTCCACTTTCCATAAGAAACGTATACAAGCATACCTCGTTTTATGGTACTTTGCTGATATTGCTTTTTTTTTTTTTTTTTTTTTTTTTACAAATTGAAGGTTTGTGGCAACCCAGTGTTTAGTATGTCTATCAGCGCCATTTCCCCAACAGCATTTACTACCTTTGTGTCTCTGTGTCATATTTTGGTCACTCTCAAAATATTTCACACTTTTTCGTTATTTTATTATTTTTGCGATCAGAGATCTTTGTTGTTACTATGGCAAAAAGATTATGACTCACGGAAGGCTCAGATGATGGTTAGCATTTTTTATCACAGAGTATTTTTTAACTAAGGTATGCACATTTTTTTTTAAGACGTTATGCCATTGCACACTGTTGGAGCCTAGGGAAGGCCATCCCAAAATATGACTCAATGGCATACCGATTATTTTGAATTAAAGTAACTTGAGAAACAGCCTGTGGAGAGAAAAAGGTATTTAAAAAAAACACTCTGATCCCTGTCTTTCTCCCTAAAAGCAGGAAATAAATCTCCTATGTGAAGATATTCTCCCCATACCAGGAGGATAGAAAGCATCCTTACCACCAGAGTTTTAGGCAATTCAAGGCTAAGAAAACTGTATAAGCAAATTTTGTTACGTCTTGTTTAGTCTGATACGCCAAGCACAAGCCCCTTTGTTTTCTTAAATCTTCACAAATAATTGCTTCTTTGTCTAAAAACGATATATAAACAGCCTGCTTTAGTCACTTTCAGGGGTCTCACTTCTATAAGCCCTCTGTGCATACAAGCTTTTTTCTTTTTTCTCTCCTGTTAATCTTTCTTGTGTCAATTTAATTATTAGACAAGCCAAAAGAACTCCAGAAGGGTAAGGAGGAAACTTCCCCTCCCCCAAACACTTAATAGACTACAGTATAGCATAAACATAACTTTTATATGCACTGGGGAACAAAATAATTTGTCTGATTCACTTTATCTAGATATTCACTTTATTGTGGTGGTCTAGAACTGGACCTGCAGTATCTCTGAGGTGTGTCTGTATAGCAAAAATATGACTCTTCTCTCTCAGCTCCTTCCAAAATTTACTTATATAGATGGATAAAAGCTCTAGCTTCTCTTGAATGCAAGTGCTCAGTACTTTGCCTCTTTGTGTTTTATTCACATTAAATTGACCAGGTTAAATTGAAAGAAAATAAAAGAAGAAAGAGAATGAAAACTAATCAAAGATGAGTGACATTTATATATGCATATATACATACTTTTTTTTAATTGAAGTATAGTAGATTTACAATGTTGTGTTAGTTTTAGGTGTATAGCAAAGTGAATCACTTTATATCTATACACATACTTATATATGTATATTATTCTTTTCCAGATTCTTTTCCCGTATAGATTATTACAAGATATTGAGTATAGTTCAATATACTATACCTACCTATACAGTAGGCCCTTGTTGGTTATCTATTTTATATACAGTAGTGTGTATCTGTTAATTCCAAACTCCTAATTTATCCCCCCCACCCCTCTTTCCCCTTTGGTAACGACAAGTTTGTTTTCTGTCTGTGAGTCTATTTCAGTTCTGTAAGTAAGTTCATTTGTATCATTTTTTTAGATTCCACATGTAAGTGACATTATATGGTATTTGTCTTTCTCTTTCTGACTTACTTTACTTGGTATGACAAACTCTGGGTCCATTCTTGTTGCTGCAAATGGCATTATTTCGTTCTTTTTTATGGCTGAGTAATATTCCACTATATATATTATATATAATATATTTTATGTATATATAATATATGTTTATGTGTATGTATATAAAATAAATATATATATCATGTCTTCTTTATCCATTCATCTGCTGATGAACATTTAGGTTGCTTCCATGCCTTGGCTATTGTAAATAACATTTCTGTGAACACTGGGGTGCATGTATCTTTTCGAATTAGAGCTTCCTCCAGATACATGCCCAGGATTGGGATTGCTGGATCATATGCTATCTCTATTTTTAGTTTTATAAGTATATACATACATTTATTCATTATATATAAGTGTGATCTGTATAGATTGCTAGGCCTATATGTGTAATACTGCATGTGGAGAAAGTGCCTGAAATTCACATTTATGGAGCATCTACTCTGTGCATCTGCACAGTACATGTGCACATTATACTTCATTTAATCTTCACAGAAACACTTAAGTGATATGTAATATTTTCCCATTTTAAGGAAGACCTTGAATTCAAAGAGGTTGTATAACTTGAACGTGGTCATTTGGATAAGTGGCAGAACTGAAATTCAGACCCCAGAGAGTTGGGATCCTTTTTGCACTATTCAAAGCAGAGGCCTCATTGGAGAGTTTATTCTGGATCAGTACTACACAAAGTATCTGGTCCCTGAACTGCTGACTCATCTGTTGCTGCAAAGGTATAAGGAGCTGGTACCAGAATATAAACACAGTCACAGTGCTCCTTTCCTTGGAAAAAAATTCAGATGAACTAAACGTGTGTGCTTAGTCACATGATTGATCTATATTCAGCCTCAGGTCTCTTATTTCTTCACAGTTGAGTGATCACAAGCATTTCACAGGCAAGCACTAATCTGCGGACTATGCTTGGAGAAGCGCTGGACTTGAATATTTTTATGGTAGTCTTACCCTCCCCAAGCCACTGGCCATCCAGCGTGGCTAGCGAAGGCGTGTCTGGTGGGCTGCTCTCCTGGGAGAAGCTATATGTATGGGAAAGTTGCGGGCTGCAGCTTCATGTTAATGTTATTTCACTTTTGAAAATAGTTTTAGTTTGTTTCCTGTCCCCTTCATCAGACAAGGAGAATGGGTGCGCTTGGATGGACTCCTGTGGAGCCTGAAGGCCTGGATAAGTGTTAGGATCAGTATTGCACTGGGTGTACCAATATGGCCATGCCCACTGTGAGGAAATTAAAATACCTTCACATCTGTGCATTAATAGCACATCTGTGTGTTAACTGCTCATGACCTCCAAGTGAAACCCCACCTACCCCTTCACTATGCTGTTTGCCCTCACTCCTCTTCCATATTCCTCCAGGGCCATATCTAGATTCAGAAATGACAGGATACAAACCTGCAAAGCAGAACTCTGCTCCATTGCTATGACCAACATCTGTTCTAATTAGTCATCATCTTTTTCAGATGAGTTTCTCAAAATATTGTATGTAACTCATAGACAGAAGCAGGGGACTTTCCCACCTTCCACCTTCTATCTGTGACACAAGAAGGAAAGTTCAAAACTACATCTGAGGACTTCCTAGGTCGCACAGTGGTTAAGAATCCTCCTGCCAACGCAGGGGACACAGGTTCGATCCCTGCCCCAGGAAGATACCACATGCGGCGGAGCAACTAAGCCCATGTGCCACAACCATTGAACCTGAGCTCTAGAGCCTGTGAGCCACAACTGTTGAGCCCATGTGCCGCAACTACTGAAGCCCATGTGCCTAGAGGCTGTGCTCCACAACAAGAGAGGCCATCACAATGAGGAACCCGCACACCACAGCAAAGAATAGCTCCCGCTCGCCACAACTACAGAAAGCCCGTGCACAGCAACGAAGACCCAACATAGCCAATTAAATAAATAAATAAATTTATTAAAAAAATAAAAAATAAAAGTGTTACTCAACCTCTACCACACACACACACAAAATAAAGTAAAAAAAAAAAAAAAAAAAAAAAAAAAAACTTCATCTGAGAGCACCCACAGGGACCCAGGGCTAGAGAGATTGCCCTGGCTAGTCATCATAAGGTAGGCTAGGACAGCTTTCAGGAACCAAGGGCAGAGTTAAGGGATAAAAGGGCCAGGGAAGATGAGTGCCAGGGACAGTGGGTGGAAATAGAGAAGGAAGGTGACAACATAATTGCCTAAGATTGGGCTTGTGCATGTTCCTGCTGAAATAGCGGGTGAGCCTTTTGGTTTCTGGGGGAGATGGGGAGTTTGGAAAGGTAGGACTTATGGAGACACATGACCTCTAAGAAAAGATGAACTTCAAACCTCCAAAGGCTTTTATTAAACAGGTATGTGAAGTTTAAAGCCTTGTATATTGACGTGGAGATTTGATTAGTGTCAGGGGAACATTTATTGTAACCCGGGTTCTGCATAACCTTGTGTAAGGCACTGTCAGTTTATGCATCTATAAAATGGAGAGTTAAGCTTGCTAAGATTTCTCTCTGCTCAAATCCTAGGCTGGCTAAGATACAGTCTCTGATTCATATTTACTCTCACATGCGTGGTCCAGAAAGACTAGAAAGGCAATCACAGAGGACTTAGCTGTCTGCTGTGTCATTCATGGCTTAAGCACAAATTCACCAATAAAAAACCCAGGGAAGGTCCAGCATAGAAATAAAGGACACATTTGAAATCTAGCCCACACCTTCAGCCCTGCTGTTTCCATGAATATAGGGCCTTTTTGCAGTTACTAAGGAAACAATTGTCAGTAATGGATTAGGAAGACTGGGCTGAAAGGATGGATACAGAGGGGCTTTGTACACAGGAGCCCATCAGATGGAGTCTGGCAGAGACACCAACATGCTTCGCAATTGATTTGGTCCTCAGTGTGAAAGCATTAGAGTCCATTTGATGGGGTCGATAAGCAAGGAAGCCCAGGAGCCCGTCCACTGTCTCTCTCGCTTTCTTCTCTGCCACCCATTAGAGTTCACAGATCTGCATGGCTGGATTGGCTCAGTTTTAACTTCTCTGCTGGGTGCATGTCAGGACAAAGGATGTACAAACTGAATTCGGCTCACAGCTTCTCTAAACTCATTTAAAACTCTAAAAGTCACTGTCTCTCAAATCGCGCTGGCAGTTTGTAAAGATTCTGCGAACGTTTCTAGGGACAGTACCAAGGGAGCAGATATTGCTATATCTTTACTAGACCTTAAGATGTTTATCCCCAAATGAAAATAGGCACAGTCTCAGTGACCCAAAGGAATTAAGGAAAATCTAGAGGATACCAGGTAATGTGTATGAAGGAAGAAACAGGTACTCAAGAAAGTCAATATGCCTAACTGGTTTTATTCTTTGCCTTTTGTCCTTATTAAAAATTTAAATTCAAATATTTAATTTAATTTTAATTTAACTAATGATTTATTAAAATGAATTTTAAATTTAATTTTACTTAAAAATTTAAAATCACATTATATAAAGTAACATTCAATCAGATACACTACTTTTTCCAGGTTTATATGCATTGCTTAAGGAAATATGAGTGAAAAAGCAATTACTTATTTCTCATGTAAGGAAAAAAAATAAAGTAAGGAAAAAGAAAAAAGATTAAAGTTGGTACCCTTATCATCATGCATTTTTAAGTACTTTTAACATTTTTGTACATGTAAATCATATAAAATTTTTAAATAAAATTAGGATCACAATGGATATACTACACTGTAGTCACTTTATAGTTTGTAATACTATGTTGAATAAAATAATGCCATTTGCAGCAACATGGATGGACCTAGAGGTTATCATAAGTGAAGTAAGTCAGACAAAGACAAATGTCCTATGATATCCCTTATATGTAGACTCTTAAAAAATGATAAAAAATAAACTTATTGACAAAACAGAAACAGACTCATAGACTTAGAAAACAAATTTATAGTTACCAAAAAGGAAAGGTGGGGGGGTTGGAGGGATAAATTAGGAGGTTGGGATTAACATACACACACTACTATATATAAAATAGATAATCAGTAAGGACCTACTGTATAGCAGAGGGAATTCTACTCAATACCCTGTAATAACCTACACAGGAAAAGAATCTGGAAACAAATAGATATATGTAGATGTATAACTAAGTCACTTTGCTGTATACCTGAAACTAACACAACATTGTAAATCAACTATACTCTAATATAAAATAAAAATTAAAAAAAAAAAAGAAAGTAAAGCATTGCACAGATACTTAAAAAATACTATATTGTGAAATTATCCCCATGGTATTACCTATTCAAAACATATCATAATATTAATATTCCATGATGTGAATATACTCAAGCTTTTTTAACTAGTAGTATCCTGGTGCACATTTAGGACTTTCTTGTTCATCCTATGATTACTTTCTTAATATTGATTTCTGGGGTTTAACTCCAAGAGCTTAAACAGTCTTAAGGCTTTGAAATATATTTTCAAATTGTCCTTTGGAAATACTGAAACTATAGGTACTTCCACTAGTAACAGACTATGATAGTGCCTTTTTATAGCTGTGTACCGGCAGATCACTACGATTTAGGGATCAAAACTAAACCTGAATTGGGAAGCAAATCATGATATTTTATTGTTGTAGTAATTTGCATTTTATATCAAGTGAGGTTATTTTTCCCTTTATTAAAATTATATTTATTTTGTTTCATTTGTAATATTTTGGGCAATTTAGATATATTTATATTTTATTTATTTAATCACTAGTATTTTCCTTTATGTTTTCTTCTTTGGGAATATGCATTGAAAGACCTTTTCCTGGTTTGGAGATGGTGAAACATATAAATCTGTATTTTATCCTTTATTTTTGTTTGATTTTTAAATATTTAACCCTCTAATCAAAATGAAATGATTTTGCATTTCTGGTAAGACTTTTGCCTCAAATATTAATGAATTGTTTTTGTTTTAGCTCCATCATAATCCATTCCCTGGTGACCTGAAAGTCACCTCGATCATATGCATGCTTTCACATATTCCAGGGTTTTGGTGCTTTCTGTATTCTTCCCTTGATCTGCTGCCGTATTTTGCATCAGTGCCAAGAGAGTAAAAATTATTGTAAATGGGTAACATCTTTTGCCTATCTGTAAAGGAAAACCCTTATTATTATTTTTACTCTTATTCCAAAATGATTCTTGGGTATTTTTGCCATGTATTCTTCTAAAGTGGAATTGGTTTGCCAAGTCTGAAAATCCCCATTACTGTTTTGATTTCCTATGCTTTTACAGACTGATATGAGGAGAATTGATATTGCATGTTGTTTGGCCCTGCTTTCCCAGAATTCAGCATATTTCTGTATTTAAATTTTACTTTTTATCTCTTGGTAAAGTCCTGGGATTTATCATATAACCCTTAGGGCATTTATTATTCATTCCATTCCTAGATATTTTATAGTTGTGCTGCTATTGTGAATGGAATTTTTATTATACTTAATTTATTTTGCTGGTTCTTAGAAAGCAAATTGATTTTTGTATATTTAATTTGTTACCTGTCTACTTACTCAATTCTTGCCTCATATCTAATAGATTTTCTGTTTCAGTTGATTCCTTTGGTTTGTTTTAGTACATAATCAGTCTTCAAATAATGATAATGTGATTCCTTCCTTTCTAATATGTATGACTCATTTTCTCTTATCTTATTGAATTATTTGGAACTTGCCAAATAATGATAAATAACAGTAGTGAGAGTATGCCATAGTTTTAGCAAGGATTGTGTATGCCAATTATAATTTTGACTATTGGTTTTATATAGGCATTTGCTATTATTATGGATAATAATAAATATGTGTATAGTGTGAAATGGGCCATGTACTAAATTAATTTTTTATGTATATTAACTCACTGAAGTATCTCAGCAGCTACATGTTATCATTAATTATTTTTATTCTTATTCCCATTCTACAGATAAGAAAATTGAGGCACTGAGTTCAAATGATTTCCCCAATGGCCATAAGGTTAGCACACAGCAGCAGTGGGATTGACACCCTAGCAATCTTGGCCGCAGGCCTGTGTTTACACCTAGCATGCCATGCTGCCCTCTCAGGTTTATTAAGTGCCCTTGTGGGCTCATATGCTAAGACTTGTATCAGAAATGGATGAATACATCCAGAAGTTCCTGCTTTTTTTTTTTTCTCTTTTGTCCTCTGCTCTTTGATCCCTATGCGTTAACATTTATGTTAGTAGATTTCCTAATGACACCAGCCCTATATCATTCTTAGGAAAATACTCTCTAGATCACACTGTATAATTAATTATTTGGCTTGCTGCTTTATTTATGTGCTATAATGATCAATTTTTTGGTTTTAGGGTTATGCTAATATTTTCCTGCTTTTTATTGAGTTATAGTTGACATATGACATTATATTAGTTTCAGCTGTACAACACAGTGATTTGATATATGCATATATTGTGAAATGAGCATCACGTCTCATTAATATCACCACATGTAGTTACAATTTTTTTGTGTGATGAGAACTTTTAAGATTTACTATCTTAGCAATTTTCAAATATATGATACAGTGTTATAATCTAGAGTCAACAGGCTGTACATTACATCCCCAGGACTTATTTTACAGTTGGAAGTTTGTAACTTTTGACCACCTTCACCCATTTTGCCCACCTTCCACCCCCCAACCCCCATCTCTAACAACCACCAATCTCTTCTCTGTATCTATGAGTTTATTTTTTTTAGATCCCACATATAAGTGAGATCATACAGTATTTGTCTTTCCGTGACATTTCACTAAGGGTAATGCCCTCTAAGTCTATGCATGTTGCTGCAAATGGCAGGATTTCCTTCTACTTTATAGTTGACTAATATTCTGATATGTCTATCTATATCTATATCTATGTGTATATCTATACCTATATCTATATCACATTTTCTTTATCAATTCATTCATTGATAGATACTTAGGTTGCTTTCATGTATTGTAAATAATAGGGTTACAATAATATTTTAAAAGAAATTCTGAAATTTTCCTTCTCAATGTATGGTTTGTGTTTAATTCTTTCTCTTTCTTGGGTTTATCTTCTTGAGGCCCTAACACATAAACAACATTTTCTACGTGCTATATTTTCTCCTCAATTCTGTATGTTGCTGCTTCATTGTCTTCGGTATTAAGTGGTGTGAGCAAATTTTACTGTTTATTTTTAATGATTTATAGGGATCTTTATACTTTTTTTAGTTTCTTTTCATTAATTATAGCACATGTATTTGGTGAGTTTGATCTGCAGGGTCAGATTTTTTTTTTTAATGTAAGGAAGTTCTTTCTTCTCTCTTCTTGTCCTCTTTCCCCTCTTTTTCTTTTTCCTGACTTCTGTTTTGACTCCCATACTATCTAGTCTGAAAGTCCAAGATCACTTTCCCTGAATCTGGTCTACAATTCTTGTTTACATATTTAACTCATCAAGTTTATCTAGTTTTCCCTTGAGATATTGGAAAATTTCTCGAGGTTGTCTTACACAAAATGAATTTTATTTTCTACATTGAACAGTTTGTTAACTATTTCCATTAGGCTGTTAACTTAGAAATTGTATTTTCCAACTCAGTAGTACAGTTTCTTCTGAGCTCTTATTCTTTCATCATGCCTTTTGCTGTACTTTCACCAGTGTGATATACTCTTGATTCTTTCCAAGAATATAAACAAGGAATCTCCCAGATTTTTCTCATTTCTGACAGCAAATGTATTTTTTAAAATGAAATTTTTGGTGTCCTTTGAGTGTCACGCCTTTTAACTGCAGTATTTCTACATAGGTGTAACATCTTCCCTCTGTGTATGTTTATAGAGGGTGTTCAATGAAGCCTAGTTTTATTTAAAAAGATAGGCTTTGCCAGACTTTGTTGTAGGTCTTTGGGGGCAGATATTAATCCCTATCCACTTATAATTTGGGTTTGGGAACACAAATAGAGTCCCATGCAAGATCTTAGGACTGATTGAAAACTTAACCACGCAAAGCCAGGACCTCCAAAGATGACAACTGCGATCAGTAAACTAGTGACACCACAATGTGTGAAGCAAAAAAGTAGGTTTGTCTGACTGTCTTGGGCATTGCTTTGGGTAGAGCAGGAAAAAATGGAAAGGTCTTTATTCATAATTTCTCAACAGAAACCCTCCTTCAAGCAAATTTGGAGTCAAAATTCAATGTTATGGTGTAGCCCAAAAGGCCTCAAGCCAAAGCTTCAGCCTATAGTGGTCCTTGACTTGTTGCCCCCAGTGCCTAGGGGAGGAAAACACAAGTTCTTTCTGGAGGCAATAGCATTAAAATCAATCCACAAAGATGTTCTTTGAATGAAAAGAAACATAAATTTAGAATTTTTGAAAAATCATAAAATATTTGGGCAAACAAGCCTACATTATTGGCATTAAACAGAAAAATCAAATCAATAAATGTTGCACACAAAGACTATATTCACGAATGATCAGGTAGAAAATATAAATAACTGTGTTTATAGGGTTTCAGAGACAGTTTTTGAGATGGATGAGTTAAAGAGAAGATTCAATAAAGCTGGAGAGAGAATTATTAAAATGGAATATTTATATAAAAATATTCAGAATCACAGTGATAGAAAGCAATAAAAATGTGAAATTAGAGTTAAGATTTATGAAGGTGATAAGGAATGGGAGGGATAAATTATTCCAAGAGAAAATTGGTGACATTTTTCTTTTCTTTTTTTTTTTTTTTTTAAATTTTTTTTTTAATTATTTTTTTTTGGGGGGTACACCAGGTTCAATCAACTGTTTTTATACACATATCCCCATATTCCCTCCCTTCCTTGATGCCCCCCCCCCTCGAGTCCCCCCCACCCTCCCTGCCCCAGTCCTCTAAGGCATCTTCCATCCTCGAGTTGGACTCCCTTTGCTATACAACAACTTCCCACTCACTATTTTACAGTTGGTAGTATATATATGTCTGTGCTACTCTCTCGCTTCTTCTCAGTTTCCCCTTCACCCCCCGCCCCCTCCCATACCTCGAGTTCTCCAGTCCATTCTCTGTATCCGCTTCCTTGTTATTGTCACTGAGTTCATCAGTACCTTTTTTAGATTCCGTATATGTGAGTTAGCATACAATATTTGTCCTTCTCTTTCTGACTTACTTCACTATGTATGACAGATTCTATCTATCCACCTCATTACATATAGCTCCATCTCATCCCTTTTTATAGCTGAGTAATATTCCATTGTATATATATGCCACATCTTCTGTATCCATTCATTTGTTGATGGGCATTTCGGTTGCTTCCATGTCCTGGCTATTGTAAAGAGTGCTGCAATAAACATTATGGTACAAGTTTCTTTTGGGATTATGGTTTTCTTTGGGTATATGCCCAGGAGTGGGATTACTGGATCATATGGTAGTTCTATGTGTAGTTTTTTAAGGAACCTCCAAATTGTTTTCCATAGTGGCTGTACCAACTTACAGTCCCACCAACAGTGCAGGAGAGTTCCCTTTTCTCCACACCCTCTCCAACATTTGTTGTTTCCAGACTTTGTGATGATGGCCATTCTGATTGGTGTGAGGTGATACCTCATTGTGGCTTTGACTTGCATTTCTCTGATGATGAGTGATGTTGAGCATCTTTTCATGTGTTTGTTGGCCATCTGTATGTCTTCTTTGGAGAAGTGTCTATTTAGGTCTTCTGCCCATTTGTGGATTGGGTTATTTGCTTTTTTGGTATGAAGCTGCATGAGCTGCTTGTATATTTTGGAGGTTAATCCTTTGTCCGTTGTTTCATAGGCAATTATTTTTTCCCATTCTGAGGGTTGCCTTCTAGTCTTGTTTATGGTTTCTTTTGCTGTACAAAAGCTTTTAAGTTTCATGAGGTCCCATTCGTTTATTCTTGATTTTATTTCCCTGATTCTAGGAGGTGGGTCAAAAAGGACGTTGCTTTGATGGATGTCATAGAGTGTTCTGCCTATGTTTTCCTCTAGGAGTTTGATAGTGTCTGGCCTTACATGTAGGTCTTTAATCCATTTGGAGTTTATTTTTGTGTATGGTGTTAGGAAGTGTTCTAAGTTCATTCTTTTACATGTTGCTGTCCAATTTTCCCAGCACCACTTATTGAAGAGGCTGTCTTTTTTCCATTGTATACTCGTGCCTCCTTTGTCAAAGAGAAGGTGCCCATATGTGTTTGGGCTTACTTCTGAGTTCTCTATTCTATTCCATTGATCTTCCTTTCTATTTTTGTGCCAGTACCATACTGTCTTGATCACTATGGCCTTGTAGTATAGTTTGAAGTCAGGAAGCCTGATTCCACCCACTCTATTTTTCCTTCTCAAGATTGCTTTGGCTATTCGGGGTCTTTTGCGTTTCCATACAAATCGTAAGATTTCTTGCTCTAGTTCTGTGAAAAATGCCATTGGTAATTTGATCGGGATTGCATTGAATCTGTAAATTGCTTTGGGTAGTACAGTCATTTTCATGATGTTGATTCTTCCCATCCAGGAACATGGTATGTCCCTCCACCTGTTTGTGTCATCTTTGATTTCTTTCATCAATGTCTTAAAGTTTTCTGCATACAGATCTTTTGCCTCCTTAGGCAGGTTTATTCCTAGGTATTTTATTCTTTTTGTTGCAATGGTGAATGGGAGAGTTTCCTTCATTTCTCTTTCTGCTCTTCCGTTGTTAGTGTATAGGAATGCAAGAGATTTCTGTGCATTAATTTTGTATCCTGCTACTTTACTAAACTCATCAATTAGTGCTAGCAGTTTTCTGGTAGAGTCTTTAGGGTTTTCTATATATAATATCATGTCATCTGCAAAGAGTGACAATTTTACTTCTTCTTTTCCAATTTGGATTCCTTTTATTTCTTTTTCTTCTCTGATTGCTGTGGCTAACACTTCCAAAACTATGTTGAATAACAGCGGTGAGAGTGGACACCCTTGTCTTGTTCCTGTTCTTAGAGGGAATTCTTCCAGTTTTTCTCCATTGAGAACGATGTTGGCTTTTGGTTTGTCATATATGGCTTTTATTATGTTGAGGTAATTTCCTTCTATGCCCATTTTCTGGAGAGCTTTTATCATAAATGGGTGTTGAACTTTGTCAAAAGCTTTTTCTGCATCTATTGAAATGATCATATGGTTTTTATCCTTCAATTTGTTGATATGATGTATCACGTTGATTGATTTGCGTATATTGAAGAATCCTTGCATCCCAGGGATAAACCCCACTTGATCGTGGTGTATGATTTTTTTAATGTGCTGTTGCAGTCTGTTAGCTAGTATTTTGTTGAGGATTTTTGCATCTATATTCATCAGTGATATTGGTCTGTAGTTTTCTTTTTTTGTGACATCTTTGCCTGGTTTTGGTATCAGGGTGATGGTAGCCTCGTAGAATGAGTTTGGGAGTGCTCCACCTTCTGCCATATTTTGGAAGAGTTTGAGAAGGATAGGTGTTAACTCTTCTCGAAATGTTTGATAGAATTCGCCTGTGAATCCATCTGGTCCTGGGCTTTTGTGTGTTGGGAGATTTTTAATCACTGCCTCAATTTCCGTACTTGTGATTGGTCTGTTCATGGTTTCTATTTCTTCCTGGTTCAGTCTTGGAAGATTGTATTTTTCTAAGAATGTATCCATTTCTTCCAGGTTATCCAATTGATTGGCATATAGTTGCTTGTAGTAGTCTCTCATGATGTTTTGTATTTCTGAGGTGTCCGTTGTGACTTCTCCTTTTTCATTTCTAATTCTGTTGATTTGCATCTTCTCCCTTTTTTTCTTGATGAGTCTGGCTAATGGTTTATCAATTTTGTTAATCTTCTCAAAGAACCAGCTTTTAGTTTCATTTATTTTTCTTATGGTTTCTTTCCTTTCTTTTTCATTTATTTCTGCTCTGATCTTTATGATTTCTTTCCTTCTGCTCACTTTGGGGTTTCTTTGTTCTTCTTTCTCTAGTTGTTTGAGGTGTAAGGTTAGGTTGTTTATTCGATCATTTTCTTGTTTCTTAAGGTAGGACTGTATTGCTATAAAATTCCCTCTTAGAACTGCTTTTGCTGCGTCCCATAGGTTTTGGGTTGTTGTGTTTTCGTTGTCATTTGTTTCTAGATATTTTTTGATTTCCTCTTTGATTTCTATAGTGATTCCTTGGTTGTTTAAGAGTGAATTGTTTAGCCTCCATGTGTTTGTATTTTTTGCAGTTTTTTTCCTGTAATTGATATCTAGTCTCATGGCGTTGTGGTCTGAGAAGATGCTTGATATGATTTCAATTTTCTTGAATTTGCTGAGGTTTGATTTGTGACCCAAGATGTGATCTATCCTGGAAAATGTTCCATGTGCACTTGAGAAGAAAGTGTAGTCTGTCATTTTTGGATGGAATGTCCTATAAATATCAATGAAGTCGAGATGGTCTAATGTGTCATTTAAAGCTTGTGTGTCTTTATTGATTTTCTGTTTGGATGATCTGTCCATTGATGTAAGTGGGGTGTTCAAGTCTCCCACTATTATTGTGTTCCTGTCGATGTCCCCTTTTATGGCTGTTAGCATTTGCCTTATGTATTGAGGTGCTCCTATGTTGGGGGCATAGATATTTACCATTGTGATATGTTCTTCTTGGATGGATCCCTTGATCATTATGTAGTGCCCTTCCTTGTCTCTTTTAATAGTCTTTACTTTCAAGTCTAATTTGTCTGATATGAGTATTGCTACTCCAGCTTTCTTTTGACTTCCATTTGCATGGAATATCTTTTTCCATCCCTTCACTTTCAGTCTATATGTATCCCTTGGTCTGAAGTGGGTTTCTTGTAGGCAGCATATAGAAGGGTCTTGTTTTTGTATCCATTCAGCCAGTCTGTGTCTTTTGGTGGGAGCATTTAATCCATTTACATTTAAAGTGATTATTGACATGTGTGTTCCAATTACCATTTTCTGAATTGTTTTGGGTTTGTATTTGTAGGTGTTTTCCTTTTCTTGTGTTTCCTACTTAGAGAAGTTCCTTTAGCACTTGTTGTAAGGCTGGTTTGGTGGTGCTGAATTCTCTTAACTTTTGCTTGTCTGGAAAGCTTTTGATTTCTCCCTCAAATCTGAATGAGATTCTTGCTGGGTAGAGTATTCTTGGCTGTAGGTTTCTCTGTTTCAGGACTTTCAGTATATCCTGCCATTCCCTTCTGGCCTGCAGAGTTTCTGTAGAAAGGTCAGCTGTTATCCTGATGGGTTTTCCCTTATATGTTGTTTGTTGCTTTTCTCTTGCTGCTTTTAATATTTTTTCTTTGTGTTTAATTGTCATTAGTTTGATTAATAGGTGTCTTGGTGTATTTCTCCTTGGGTTTATTCTGTATGGGACTCTCTGTGCTTCTTGGACTTGGTTCATTATTTCCTTTCCCATGTTGGGGAAGTTTTCCACTAGAACCTCTTCAAATATTTTCTCAGACCCTTTCTTGTTTTCTTCTTCTTCTGGGATGCCTATAATTCGAATGTTGGTACGTTTAAGGTTATCACTGAGTTCTCTGAGGCTGTCTTCTAGTCTTTTTACTTTTTTTTCTTTTTCCTGCTCTGTGGTGTTTATTTCTCCCATTCTATCTTCCAACTCACTTATTCGTTCTTCTGCCTCAGTCATTCTGCTGGTTATAGCATCTAGAGTATTTTTAATTTCAGTTATTTTGTTATCCATTGCTGTTTGTTTTTCTGAGTTCTTATGAACTGTTTCTTGTACTTTCTCTATTTTGTTATCGAGATTTTGTATCATTTTTACTATCATTACTCTAAATTCTTTTTCAGGCATTTTTCCTATTTCCTCCTCATTTATTTGGTCTTGTGGGTTTTTTTCCTGCTCCTTTGCCTGCATGGGGTTTCTTTGTTTCCTCATGGTTGTCCAAGCTTTTGGGGTTGCTTGTCCTGGTGATAGAGGTGTTTATAGAAGACTGTCCAAGCCTCAGACTAATGTCCAAGTATTGGATTAAACGAATATTCAGTCTAGGAAACACATACATGTATAAGACACACAATTATTGAATCCATTAGGACATAAGGCTCTAGAAAGACCTGACAGAACCCCAGTGTGCTATCAGATATTCAAAGAGAAACCCAGCAGAAATTGACAACTGAAACAGAACAAATCAGAGACAAAAGCAAAAGCAAACAAACAACAAATAACACCCTACACATACAAACATCAATCCAGGGAGATTTTGTAAGCTAGGATCAAATATAGAAATGAGCTGGAGTACCACCAGAGAGAATGGAGATTCTCAGAATGTAATTAGACAACTGTACTAAGAACTAAGATAAAGACAAAAGCCTATTATTAATACCAAGGCAGTGCATCATCTGGAGAATAGAGCAAGGAGTCTGAGCAGACCGATAGTGTTGCTTATAAGTATGTTAAGATAAAATACACTTAAAATGGCTGGAAGAAAGGGGAACAGAAGAGCGTAATGTGGTTGGAAATATGCAAAGAAAAAGAAAGGAATAGAAGTGTATAAAAGAAAGGGATGAAAGGAAAGTATGAAAGATATTTTGTCCGTACTACCAAAAACTTAGCTAGATATAGAAGTATATAAAAAGGCAAAAAAAAAAAAAAAAAAAAAAGAATAAAAAATATCCTTAAAAATTTATGTTGTAAAACTTGTAGATCCCTTAGGGCTAAGATCGTATTTAATAAATCAAAAAAAAAAAAAAGAAAAAGAGAGAGAAAGAAAAAAAAAAATCCAGAACTGATCCCAGAATGGACCAGTTCAATAGGTATTGATACTACTATTTCTGTGTCCTTAGCGTCTCAGCTGTAAGTGTCCTTCTCCTTGCCTTGGGTTTTTTTTTTTGCGTTATTCTGTGACCAGCAGAGGTTCCTTTATTGTTCGTCTGTAAGCCTCGGTGTGTGGGGAGGGAGAGGGTACAATAGTGGCTCCTTCTCCTGGGAGTGAGTGAGCAGTGGCGCACTGTTGTTTCAGTCAGGCTTGGAGGTGCCTGTTGCAGAGGGCGCTGGTGGCTCAGGCGTACACAGAAAGTCTTAGAGTTGGGCCTCTCTCGGGGTTTTTTCTTTTTGATGCTGGTTTTTTTTTTTTCTCTCGGTAGCCTCCCTGCTGCTGGCGTTGCAAGGAGTTTTAATCTAGCCCCGCCCGAGCGCCTGAGGGTGCTTGTTATCCCTGAGTGCCTTAGGTGGCCCGCAGGGTGTCTCTCCACTGCCTGTTGCAGAGGCACCGAAAGAGAGGGAGAGGCTATGCACGCGGCTCCTCCCCCCCGCCCGGGAGCCTGCAGCCTCCAGCCGCCATCATGGCCGGGCAGCTCTCAGGGACCGGCACTCCTCTCCGCGGACCTCCTCCCTCCTGTCCTCTCGGTCTGTCCCCCTACCGGCAACAATATTTCTCCCCCTGAACCAGCTCTCCGGTTCCCACGCTCCCGCTCCTGGACCCTCCGTTCAGCCGCAGATCGATGTCTCGGTCCGGGAACGCTGAGCTGCGCTGCGGACCCTCTGTATGTTTCTCACTCCCTCCCGTCTGCCACAGCTCTGCTGCTTCACCCTCTTTGAGCCCTCGTAGATGCCTCCCTACCGGCTATGTCGGGCTCCCCGCCGCCCTTTCTGGTGTCCGAGGTCGTCTGCTGGTGTTCAGCTGGTTCTCTGTGGGAATGACTGCGTCCTTCCGTGCATTCCCAATGCATCTGTGGAGAGGGATGCACTCCACGTCTCTCTACTTCGCCGCCATCTTTTTCTCCTCCGACATTTTTCTAGAACTAATGAAAGACACCAATTACACTGAATTACACATAAAAGAAATAAATCTAAATGTACTTCAGAATATAAAAGATAGACGATCTTACAACTGCTAAATGGAATTACAATAGTTTATTGGCATACTACATATAGCTTTTTAAACATTTTTCTAGGGAGCAATTTTAAAAGGTATTTTGTATGTGGATGTTTTATTGATATTATAACCCCCCCAGATGTTTGTGTATTACTGTCAAATCATAGCAATAGTGTCTGAAAGTGCATGTGAGGGATTTTTTTTTATGGCTTTGTTTTTAGCTTTTTATTTTATATTGGAGTATAGCTGCTTAACAGTGTTGTGTTAGTTTCAGGTGTACAGCAAAGTGATTCAGTTATACATATACATGCATCTATTCTTTTTCCAATTCTTTTCCCATTTAGGTTGTTACATAATATTGAGTAGAGTTCCCTGTACTATACAGTAGATCCTTGTTAGTTATCTATTTTAAATATAGCAATATATACATGTCAGTCCCAAACTCCCTATCACTTCCCCCCACCCTTCCCCCTAGTAGAGTAAAATACGGAATGCTTCATGCATTTGTATGTCATCCTTGTGCAGGGGCCAAGCTAATCTTCTCTGTGTTGTTCTAATTTTAGTATATATGCTGCTGAAGTGAGCACAAGGGATTTTCATTTCTAAATCTTCACCAGAAATCACATCATTATGTGCCTTGTATTTTGCTTTCCAGACCTATCAGTAAATCATAAACATATTCCATGTTGTTATAATTATCATTTTAGTAACTTCATTATATCTCATAAAATTTATTCCATTGTAGTGGTCTTAGTTATTTTTTCTTTATTATTTAGACTTTATTTTCTCTCAAATTTTAATTATTATATTATATAATAGTTATATTATATATAACTTTTATTATATACACTTTGTACATATGGCTTCACTTTTATTTAGAATCAGTTCCTTAGGAAAATTTCCCAGAAGTGATATTATCGTGTCAAATAGTCATTGTATTTTGGTATGTGCCAGCTCTTATCATGAGTCATCACTAAATATTATAAATTTGAATATATATATCTACCAATTTACTGGGTGTAAGAGGCATTTTTATTTAGAAAATAAAATAGAATATTTTCCCATGTTTGTTTTTTAATTGTTTTTCCTCTTTTGCTCACCAATTATCAGTATTCATGCTTTGTAAACTTATCTTTTGTGGATTCTGTGTTTGTCTTACCAATATGTAATTTTCTGTGATAACACAAATATTAAAATGAGTAATTTTCTATAATAATACAAATATTCTTCCCATATTGATATTTAAAAATTATGTGAGGATGAGGTTAGTAGCCAGTTCCGGGGCCAAATGTACTTATGAATTTGACTTATTTTGCGGTAGATTATCAAGAAAATTTTATATATATATATATAAATAGATTTGTACCAGTGAGTTTTGCTTACCAATGTGATGAAAACATAGGGACCTATACTTTCTAGCAGCACTTGGTATCTAAATATTGGTGTGACAGACATTGTTGGCTCACCCAACGCTTGCTTCTAACACTCTTCTGTCTCACATGTCTCTATTAAAAAGGATGAATAAACTAAAATATTCAGTTACCAGACCATTGTAAAGCTGGAGTTTGCTTTATTACATAGTTCTGGCCAATAAAGTGTAAGGAAGAGTATGCCGTCACTTCTTTCCCCCCACTTTCTCTTTCTCTTCCTTGAATAATGATGTGCTAGGTAGAGCTACAGCACTCACCTTGCAGTCATGATGAGAAAGCCAGGAGAATGGCAGATAAAGTGACCCTGATTTTGTTAAGACACTGAAATAATGCCATGAACTTCATATCCACCAAAACTTATGCAAAAAATAAAGCTCCATTTATGTTTAAGCCACTATAGTCAGGCTGTGAAAAACAAATCCTAATTAACACAACTAAACTGGGGGAGAGGGAAATTGGGTCTCTACTTTATTAACATGCACTTTTAAACTAACCCAAAGCCAGATTTTATTTATAAACCTGCTGCTGTGAGTACATGGTGACTGACCAAAGTAGATAAGAGAATTTCTAAATTTTATCTCCCTGTTTCCCCAAACACATCCAGGGAGTGAATGCATCTCCTGGAGCAAAAATAAAACAAGAATTTAAAAAATACGCATGACATTTAACAATGGGAGAATGTAATTCAAAGGCATTCCTGTATTTGCTACCTAGAGAAATGAAGTTTCACTTAACAAATACAGTAAGTATCCAAGAGACACTCCATCCATGCCTCTCTATATCCACCCATTTATAGCCATTACTTATCCATTTTTAATATATGGAGGATATGCCAGATGACACACTCTGTGTTCCATGCCAGGGACTGTAAAACAGCAGATACTGCTCAGTCCTTGCCTTTGAGGATTTCACTCCAGGCTGGGTGTGGGAGGTAAGAGGAGGCCATTTGGATAAACAAATGTTTTTGATACTGCGTGAGTGTAAAAAGCATAGAGTACTGAAGTGAGATTCACAGTAGAGGGCTAAATAGAGTAAGTGTAACCCAAGACCCCACAGTCAATAAATGATATAAGTTCCTTTATTCTAGGTCTTCTGAACTAGTCATTTCATGATACCACGATTGGCTGAAATAAAAGAACCAATATCTGAGATATGGGACTATTTTTACGTTCTAAAAATGCTATCATTTTGTCTGAAGTTGGCTTGTATGAAGGAATTGCCTCTGACCTATCAATATGGTGCATACTGTAAGATTTATTTCCCCAAGGACTCTTGCTTCTTTTGGCCTGTTATCTGTTCGGCGGGATGCTGGGGTAACATCTGTGTATCAGGGGTTTTGCCTGTCCTGAGGGGCAGGACAGAACTTGTTCATTTCTCCTCCTTTACTCCCCTTTGCCACAAGCAGGTGGTTTGTGGATTTCACTCCGGAGGTGTGGGAGATCAGAGGAGGCCTCCTTTTTCTCATCCAGGAGGAGGGTGTGACCCGCCAGCCATTCTAGAATGAAGGCAAGCAGCCGGAAAATGGGTGGAGGAAAAGTATCCAACCTCAGAGCTGTAGCACATGGAAAGAGACTGAGATTTTTCTCTCTGTAAAAAGTGAGCTTTTCGATTGACTTAAGGAAAATAACTTGTTAAACATCTGTCTTTCCCTCCCACTGCTGTTGTTTACAGAGGAACAGACTTCCCTTAACTCTGAAATAATGTCTTTCTTCTTTAAGAAAACAGGTGTCCAAACATGCAGTAAATCACATTTTTAAACAGCTGAAATAAACTTGAGGACTTTACGCATTTCTTTATCCTTTTACCAACAAATTCTTTTGTTATACAGTTTTCTGGCTCCGAACTTTGTTTTTCCTTGGGGCACTTGACCAATCTTTTAAAATTTTTACTATCACATTCCTTCTCCATCACTATTCGTTGGATGGAAAATCTATTTTTAAAAATAGAATATTCAACTATTGATTTTTTTTTCATCTGAGTGAAGTGTATTTTATAAACATGAAGACCTCAGGACCACAATGAATTCTGTCAAATTAAATATCTTTATAGGAAGAAGGAAAGAAAAATTGAGCTAATATTGATCAATATTGTGGAGACTTTGAAATATATTCCTTATCAAGACTTATCTAAGTATATGGAGGGAAGAATTATAATCCCTTTTATGGATGAGAAAATCAAGGCAAATGGAGTTTATATACCTAAGATCACACAGTCAGAAAATAATAAAACCAGGATTCAAATCTAATTTTTACCTAACTTCAAAAACCATGCACTTTCTACCTCACCGTGTAATAGAATTCCTCCTAGTATACGTACAGCAATTTGTCGAGTAGTTAAGTCAGAATCGATTTGTGAGTCTCTATTACTTACTAGCTGGGAGGCCAAGGATAAAGTATCAGTTCTATGGGTCTAAATCCCCTTCTCTGTGAAATGGATACAATAACAATATCTACATCACAGGACTTTGTTAAGGATTCACTGAGTTAATGCTTGTAAAAGGGCTCAGAACAGTACTGGCACATGGTAAATATTCAATAAAGTTGTTGGTTAATTGTTACTATTACCTGTTACTTCGTAGCATAGAGTACACATCATGACTTTGCTTTCATGCATTATCTTAGTACAGCTGAAGAGGTGGTTCTAAATAAATGGTGAAATTTTTGTTTTTTTTTAAGTTTTAATGTTTGCATATGAAAGATCTCCCTCATTCTTCACTGGTTGGTAAATTTAGGGGAGAGAAATGATATCTCTTAGTGAGATTGTTTACAAACTTTTGTTTCAGCTGTGAAACCCTTTAGTAAAATACAGATAGAAGCACTGCTGTTTATCTAAAGTGGGGGAAGGTGACCCCTGGATCTCCACATACCCTCCTGCCCTTTAGTACCCCTACCCGCTCATTATTGTCTTGGGGGTACTTCTGGGAAACCCTGAAGGTTGATGTAATGCAGACTGAGAGCCACTAATCCACCAAGCACACCACCAAACACCCTGGACAGTGACCAGTAAATACTATTCATTCATCATTTCTGTGACAGGCATATGTCCAGGAGTCCTTCCTCCTAATCTCAGAATGTCTTCACTCCATTTCCATCCTATACTCACTGTTGATTACTGTGTCTAACTGACAGGGTCTGCAGTTTGGTGTCAGTGAACTGGAGGAGATGGGAGCCATGTTCTGCTTGGGCCTCCTCATCTTGGAACTCAAGTCTGTAAGCTGCAGCCATCAGCTCCTGACCCGCGCAGCAGCTCTACTGAATGCCGAGGAGGAGTCTCTGGACCACCATCTCCAGCGGTAAGTTGCTCGCTATTTGAACCTTTGTGTTTCCGTTGGAGAATAGCTCAGAGATGAAAGTCAAGGGGACCTATGGGTCTTTGACAAAGAGAAAATACGGAGAAGCTGCCAAATGCAGGTAGGGCAGTCATGCTTCACTGGAACAAGACTCGGGGCATCCTTACTTCCTGCTGAAGACAAGGAGGATGATGCTTACTTGTACGTAAATGCACATATAAAGCTACATACATTTATAAGTATGTATTTTTATTAAGTTTTGCTTATGGCAAAGAAGATGCAGCTTAGTGAAACATATGCCCATTTACTTATGCTTATGTTTGCCAGTTGTGTGTTTATATGTATACAGATATCATTTTGGAGTCATTAATCAGCTAATAAAAAAAGTCAGTCTCACTGCTAATATCCAGGCACTTGGGGACAAGAAATGTTTTAATCTTCACGTTCTGAAAAAGCAATGTTCTGTCTCAAATACATGGTGGTGATAAACACATTGTCCCAGAGAACCTGACTCACAGCCATGGCAGGGAAAGGAACCTCTGAGAATGGTGAGGATCTTTAATGAATCAGGAGAGGGGGAACTGTTACCCACACAAGCCCTTTTGATGCCCTATACAGGAGACATTTTCAGGGGGCAAGAAGGGAAGATATAAAAGCCATGGGAAAGAAGAGAGTATCAAGAAATGTCAGAGGACTCAAAGAAGACTAAGTCATTGTCCACATTTTGAGCAAAGGAATGGAGGTGGGGATTGAGCTGTTGGGGGGAGGAAGTGCCTGCCAGTAGATGAGGAAGCATCTTGTCATGTTCATGTCCAAAGGCAGAGAGAAAACTGTTTATCCCGGGGGCTCCTATTTCCAGCTAATTTTCATTCATTTTCCTCCTGCCACTGTTCGGCTGCTGTTCCAGTGTGACTTCTCACCAAATGGCCAGTCAAGCCTAGAAAGATCTAGCAGTGTAAATTAATACTGCTTTGGAAGGCACTGGTTTCTCTGAGACTTAATTACCTAAGTGCAGTAATTAACTTGCTCATCAGATGATGCTATAGATCGTAGACTATGGGGACTTAAGTAAACTTAGGCCTCCTCCCCGCCTAGAGACACCGGACGCCGATTTCTTTTGTTTTGACATCACAACCACTTCTGTCTGCCCCTGCTCCTTCAGCACCCCTCAGCGCCTGAAGGCTTGGCGTGTATGGCATTGTGGTTGGTATTTCAGCTTTTCCCTCTGACAGCAAGTGCTTCCATCTGCCAGGATATATATTTCAACTTGTCTTTTCATCTTTGCTTTTGCTAAGCTATCTTGGGTGCAGGCATGCTTGTGTTTTCTTTCTTTCTTTCTTTCCATCTTTACACCCCCTCCTTCCCCCCCCTCCCGCCCCCGCTCATTGAGGGAAGATTGAGCAGACCTGGCATTGCTTGCGCTCCCTGAATTGATCGTGTCCGTCTGTTTGATCCAGTGCAGTGAGGATTAGTTGCCTGTAAACTGGAACAAGAAGAAATCTGTCAAAGAAGTGCCTTTTCTAATTCAAGTCTAAAGAATTTGGTGTCAGGATCCAAATGCAGTAGCTGCCGTGTGGGTTATCATAAGAACATAGTATTACCTGCCCTCCATGCCATCCCACACAACTGACCAGTAATTTTTCAGTTGCAACCAGTCCAGGGATACTGAGGGTTGAAATCTTCCCATGACCTCTGACCCTTCTTAGGTGGGTGCAGCTTCTTAAGGCCAGGCTACCTGCAATAGGATGTGATTAATCTGTATGTTTTGAAAAGATTTCAATTAAATGTGAGAGGCATAGATTTTGGTGGAGAGCAGCAAGATAAAAACTGCCTATTTCACCCAAACATTTGTATCATAATATATTTTTTCTACTCATGGAGGCAGTTGATCAAAACAAATTATGGTTCCTGCCCAAAGGACCTGAGAACTACGTGGCTGAGAGGGAAATTATGCTGAAAATGTCTTGACCCAGAAAATATTCCAGGCAGTAAGTGTATATTCATTAAAGGATGGCAGAGGAAAACTTAATAACATGATATTTATTGGTTTGAAACCAGCAGCAAGCTGTTTGAGTGCCTTTGATTCGTTTCTGATGAATAGAACTAAATCATGAGATATGATAATCAGCAGTGTGAATCCGAGGAATTGTGTTAGCAACAGGGTTCTTATTATAATACAGAGGGTGTAACTAATGTTTGTCAGTACAATTCTCCGTAGGCTTTAAAGAGGAGACCTCTGCTACCTCCCCACCCCACTCCCCAATCCTGCCTCTTTTCCTTGGGTGTGTTGGCTTTATTTGACATAACAGGGCTATGTACTTCAAGAAGATTCTTCTTTGCTTGCACAGAAGGAAATACTAGAGAAAAAAGGGGAGTTCTGCTCTGAAAGTCTGCCTTAAAGACATGCGAGCACATGTTATTTTGAGGGTGCCTCAGACAACATTAACCCCTGGGAGCGATCTACTGGGAAGATAAAGCCTGGCTGTATGCCATGGACATCATGTTTTTTGACTATAGGTTTCATGCCTCATTTACCACGAAAACAATTAGAGCATAGTCATCATCCACAGAGCATCTCACCATTTCTCATGAGCAGAGAAAGGGCAGAATGGTGGATGTCTGCCCAGTGGCTGAAGCTGAAAATGAAGTACATGCACGCCTTGTTTTGGTTTTTCCTCTACAGCTCTCTTCTTCCCGGTTGCTCATTTAAGAAATGTCTGCAGACTCATTAAGGCATCTTTGGATCTTCTTGCCTTTCCTCTTTCTTTCTCCTTCCTATCAATCTCAACCCTGGAAATAATCATATGTGCACTGCAGGAATCCTAAGCTGCTTCTTCAGGAGGGGCCATTTATCCGTTGTGACAGGTCTTTTGCAAAGTCATTTAACAGTTTTGCCAAGTCAGCCGCTATTCATCTCGATTTGTGTCCTCCATTGCCTCTCGCTCTTCCGCTCAGCTCTCCTCTCTCCATTTGTCCTTCCATTAATAGCGACAGAAAGCTCAGAGTTTCTGAGCTGAGCCTTAGCAATAGCTTAATATCTTGCCCATTCTCCAAATTACAGTCCCATTGCGTTAACCGGGGCTCCGCTTAGCATCAAGATAAATTAGTTTAATCCTCTCTTTAGTTTGATGAAACAACACGGAGAAAATAAAAATCCTTCATAGACTTCAGAAAACCCAATTATACTTTTTAATAATTAAAGACACTTGATTTTCATTTAAAACATATACAGTTTTGTCTTTCTGAATAAGAAAATATAATTTGGAAATCAAACAACAAAAACACGACCCTACTCCTATCTTCAATCACCCATAATCCAACTACCTATAGATAACCATTGTCAACATGTTGGTGTAATTAGATGACTTTTTCACCTATGAATAAATAGATACAAAAAAAAAAATCAACAACAATGTATAGGAGTTCCTTTCCTTGCGAATTTATACACACTTTTTACAAAATAGACATTACTTTTAAGAGAACTTTTAGTTCACAAGATTGGGAGGAAGGTACAGGATTTTCCATATGCACCCTGCCCCCACACGTGCATAGCCTCCCCCACTAGCAACATCCTCTAACAGAGAGGTACACTTGTGACAACTGATGAACTGACATTGACATTATTACCCAAAGTCCAGAGTTTTCACTCATGGGGTTACACACGTAATGGGTTTGGACAAATGTAAAATGACCTGTATCCATCGTTGTAGTCTCATACAGGGTAGTTCCGCTGCCCTAAAAATCCTCTGTGCTCTCTCTATTCATCCCTTCCTCTCCGCTAACTAACCTCTGTCAACCATTGACCATTTTACTGTCTCCGTAGTTTTGCCTTTTCCAAAATGTTCTATAGTTGGAAACATACAGTATGTAGCCTTTACATATTGGCTGTTTATCTCTTAGAGATATATATTTTTTTCATCCATGTCTTTTCATAGCTTGATAGCTCATTTCTTTTTAGCACTAAATAATACTCCATTGTCAGGATGTATCCCAGTTTATTCATCTATCCACCTCCTGAAGGACGTCTTGGTTGCTTCCAAGTTTGGGCAATTGTGAATAAAACTGCTACAAACATCTGTGTGCAGGTTTTTGTGTGGACATAAGTGTTCAACTCCTTTGGAGAAATACCAAGAGCATGATTGCTGGCTTGTATGGTAAGAGTATGTTTACTTTTGTAAGAAACTGTCAAAGTGGCTGTACCATTTTGCATTCACACCAGCAATGAATGAGAGTTCATGTTGTTCTGCATCCTTGTCAGCATTTGGTGCGGTCAGGCTTCTGGATTATGGCCATTCCAGTAGGTGTGTAGTATATCTCATTGTGGTTTTAATTTGCATTTCCCTGATGACATAGAGTATGGAGCATGTTTTCATATGCTCATTTGCCATATATCTTATTTAGTGAGGTGTGTTTTAAGGTTGTTGACCCATTGTTTAATCAAGTTGTTTTCTTCTTTTGAATTTGAAGAGTTATTTGTGTATTTTGGGTAACATCTTTTATCAGACGTGTTTTTTCAAATATTTTCTGCCAGTCTGTAGCTTGTCTTTTGATGCTCTTTACAGGACCTTTCACAGAGCAAAGACCTTTAATTTTAATGAAGACCACTTTAACAATTCTTTCTTTCATGAATTATGCCTTTGGTGTTGTATCGAAAAAAATAATTGCCCAAACCAAAATTTGTCTATTTTCTCTTACCTCATCTTCTAGATACGATGATTGTTTTTGCTTTAAAATCTTTGCAATTTATAGATGGAAAGGTGGTGCTGTTTTAATTTACAGTTTGATCTTTTCTGATATGGATTACATGTTTCTATTTCATTAGTATTCTTTTTTAAAATACATTTCCAAATAATATCTTTATTCTTTTAATAATCATTTTAAAATTTATATTTAAAACTAATTTCAATTTTTATATTGAAGATATTCAACTTCTGTTCGTCATGGATATTTCAAATATTTTCCCATTAACCTTTCATGTTTTTTATGTAGTTTATTGACTTTGGATGTTTTGTTTTTACATAGATGTGTTTTTCAATCTTTTTCTTTGTTTCTTTTACCTTTGATAAACTTATCTGCCTCAGTCTAATAACAAATAATCCACATGCACTGTAAGAATGTATTAATTAAACTGAGGTAGGTAAGTTTATAATGAGTATATTTACATGTTGTAATTCCTTTCCATCTTTTCACTGTTGAATAATTCTGTATTTCTAAATTGTTAACCATTTGCCCTAGCAAATGCTTAATAATCCATCCTTTAACATGGATGAATAATGTCAGCTTATTATATAGCATTTACCTGTGCATGTACCTAGTATACATACACACACACACACACACACACACACACACATGTGTATTTTTGGTTTTATATTCTGTTCCATTAATCTATTGTATCTGCCAGGAACACACAGTTTTAATGTTGTAGCTGTGTAATTTAAACCTATGATGTTGCAAGCACCATCTCGATAGTATTGTTTAACAAACATACACATTTACAAATGCATATTTGTCAGTTATGTGTTTATATGTGTATTTGTTTAAAAGTGTGCTTTGCTATTTTCCTTTTCTAAAGTTTCACCGATAAACTCTATAATGAGTTGTTACCTGCCAAAAGTGAAAGCACTGGGATTTTAACTCAAGTTGCATTAAAATTGTAGGGTTTGTTTTTTTTTTTTTTGGTATATTGACAAAATGATTATTGATGTTCTTATTAGTAATTTCACTGAACTCTGTAGTGAAACCCAAGTGTGTTCCCTTAGGTTTTTCTGTTTTTCTAGATAAATCATAGCATTATTTATCAATTTTAAAAATTAGCTTTGCTTACTTTTTATTCTTATCTATAACCTTGCTCAGTTTTGAGAGCGTAGTTTAAAGATGATGATTCTGTGGGCAACTTCACTGTGAATCTCACTTCAAGATGAGAATGACGGTAAGTATTTAAGAATTAAGTAAAATGTCTATTGGTTCAGTATTACTGTTCAATGTCTCCTTTATTAATTACTCTTTTTTCTTAGCATATTAATTAAAAAATCAGGATTGGATAATGAATTTTTTTGGTATCTAGAAAAATGATTATTACTTTGAATTAATAGTCTTAAATTATGTTAATA
Source organism: Hippopotamus amphibius kiboko (assembly GCF_030028045.1). NCBI lineage: Eukaryota > Metazoa > Chordata > Mammalia > Artiodactyla > Hippopotamidae > Hippopotamus > Hippopotamus amphibius. Next base: position 140,486,557 of record NC_080187.1, read on the forward strand.
GATTTTATAATATTCAGCCATCCTTAAAGATGAAAGGAAAATGTATTTGGGTGTGATCTAAAGTATTATTTTATCGTAGATATTGATGTTATGTACTGTAAATAGAGAAATTTTTTCCCTATATTTGTGAGTGAGTCAAGTGTGTACTTTCTGTTTTGTTTAATCATCTGAAACACTTTACATTTCCTAGGATTTTTCCTGGAACATATACATTTTGAGCATAACATAGTGCCTATCCAACCATCTGTGTCTCACTTATTTTAAACAAAAATATTATTTTTCCACTTATTTTCTCACATAAGACGTATCTGTGGCATTTGGATTGTCTTAGAGTCAGATCATTTTAAAATTCAGTTTTATGTTTAATTACTTGCATTGCTCATCTCTATCCATTCTGTGCAATTATGTCCTCATTCTTTTATTAATGTTGATTCAGCTCATATTTTCACTAGAGAACACCTTGAATTTTTTTTTTTTTGGTACAGTAAATCAATGGTATACTTTTGGTATATTAACATACATGTGAATATCTTCCTCTTTCCTTTACATGGGAGTTCCTCTTTGCCTACCTAGAGATTTCATTAAAACAATATAGGCTTGGTTCAATTTACTCTGGTATTTAAGCCAGTAGTAATCAACCTGACTTTTCTTTCTTTGTATGTACTTTATTTCTACCTTAATAGTTTTTCCTTGTTCATTAACACAAATATTCTTTTTCTACTACATCAAAAATGTTTCTTTCCTTTTTTCTTTTTAGGTTTAGGTCCTTTTGATGCATTTTGAATTTGAATATCCTGTCCTTTTTCTGACATGTCTTTCAGTTATAAGATAGCAGTGTTTCCATTCTAGGTCATTTTCTTTCTCTAGAGAGTTTGATACCTGCTCTCCAACCTCTGTATCTGTCATCTCTTCTCCTCTCTTCACTTCTACCTTGTAGCATTATTTTTCATAATTTAAAAAATTTTTGTTTTATATCAGAGCATAGTTGATTAACAATGTTGTGTTAGTTTCCAAAAAAAATTATACAAATGAACTTATTTACAAAATAGAAATGGGCTCACAGACTTAGAGAAGGAATTTATGGTTACCAGTGGGGGAAGGATGGGCAGGAGGGATAGATTGGGAGTTTGGCATTGACATGTACACACTGTTATATTTAAAAAAGATAACTGATAAGGACCTACTGTGTAGCATAGGGAATGCTGCTCAATATTCTGTAATACCTTATAACTCTTAACAGTTGAGTCAAGTTTGTCCTTGTAGATTTGATTTTCTGCAGCATGGACTCTCTTCTTTGTTGATGTGTTTTATTTTCAGCCATTTTACATTTAGGTTTCATTGCACCTGTGTCTTTATCTCTCATCAGTGTTTCTTTTATTCATGCTTGTGATATAGCCAGCTCTCTTTCCATTTGAATCTGTTATCTTTTCATTTAATGTTTCATGGATGCTATCTTTCTTGAATTTTCTTGGTATCTAAGCCGGGGCTACCTAATGCTGCCTTCTGTTTCCTGTGGTTGATCATTTTCCAAAAAGCACCCTTACTCTGTGGGTTGAGTCAGGCTTTCACCTCCTTTAACGCTGCAGAACGTGTCACTCTCTGGGTACTCATGATTGTCTGTCCTCCTCATTCAACTTCTGTTTCATCTTTTTGTTGGTATTGTTGTTTATTCATCTTTGAATCATGAGAGCTCTATTAAGGTTTAACATTGCTCAATGACCCAGGGATTAGGTGTTCTTTAAACCCATTTGTAGCCTAGCTGGATGTAGATAGCTCCTCCTATTTTAGTATGAAGTAACTTGATTTAGGTGGTGCTTTTTCTTCCAGAATTCATGGTATTTTGGCTTTGACCTGAAAGTATAGATTTGGGGTGTTTGCATTGTGGAAGTTAAGAAAAAGGAAGAGTTATATCTCTGGAAACTCTCTAACTCCCTCAAGATAGTCAGTTAATATTTACTGAATGAATATGTAAATTAATTGAGATCTAATATTATCAATGAACTTGTATTCAAAATAAGTTTATATTTTAGGATACTGTAGGGGGGAATTAATGACAGTTATGATGGTGATGGTGATGGTGAGGACAGCAAACATTTATATGAGTGACATGCAATCTCCTATGTAATTTGCTTGTATAATCTCATTTAAGCCTCTCAATAACTCTATGCACTAGGTATTATTATCTTCAGGTTACAGATGAGTACATTGTGATTCAGAAAAAATATATGGCTTGCCTAAGAAGACAGAGTTGATAAGTTGTAGAGCTGAGATTTGAACCTATACAGTTTTGCTAAAGAATCAGTATTGTCAATCACTATGATACACTACTTCTTAATAGATAATAATAATAATATTAATAGCTGACGCATAATAAGCATTTACTCTTTGTCATCTTCAGTGCTATGTGTTTTGTATGCATCCCGCGTTTTTTGCTTTATCTTTTAAACCAGGGGTTGACAGGCTTTTTCTGTAAAGGGACAGATAGAAAATATTTTAGTCTCTGTGAGACGTATAGTCTCTTTCGCAGCTGCTCAGCTCTGCTGTTGAAGCATGGAAGTAGCCATAGCCAATATGTAAATATATGAGCATGGGTACATTTCAACAGAATTTTATTTACAAAAATAAACAAAAATGGACTGGATTTGTCCCAGTGAGCCATAGTTTGCCAACTCCTGCTTTAAACAATTCTTTGAGGTATATACCATTATTATTTCCCTTAAACAGATAAGGAAACTGGAGGTCAGAGAAGCCATATAATTGTCTTTCACCCAGCTAATAAGAATCAGATTGGAGTCAAACCAGGTAGGATGACTCTGTATCCTTGATGTTTAGTGACTACAAATACTAAGCTGGGTGAGGTTTTAGATGACCAATGAATGACACATTTTTCTTCTCTCATGAATCCTAAACTAAATTAAGAAATAGAACCCAGGAGTTGGATAGGTTGAATGAAATATATCTGATTTATTACTAGTAATAAAGAAGGAGAACTCATGGCCCCACCAGAATTGAACTTCCTTATCTAGAACTATAGGGGCAGAGCTGGCCTTGCTAAGCTTATCATGCAGAGGAGCAATGAGGGCATCTTGAGTTCAGGGAGAGAATGAACATGGGGGGGCACCATCAGCTCACGCTCACTCAGCATCTCCCCCTAAATCATCAACTTCATGGCACTCTTCCTGCCTTAGGGAGAAGCAAGTGAGGGCAGGAAGTGGAGTACCAATGTCTGTAGGCCAAAATGGAACATATGGGAACTGGGAGAAAGTTCCCCAAAAGGTTCATTGTATCAAAATGAAGGATGGAAACTCAATGCTTCAAATTGCAAATTACACTCTTGTTTCCATTAATTCTGATAGTTGCTACATAGCAATTATGATAGTATTTCTTATTTCCCTGTCTTTGGTCACCTTCATTTTATTTAAATTAAAAAAGATTAGCCCACAATATCTAATATTTGAGAACAGGCTTAGCTTCACTCCATTGTTGCAGGCAAAGGAATGTCCAGTGGCTACGAGCAGGGAAATGCTGGAATGGAACTCAGCCTGGGGATCTTTTGAGACTATAAGTTATTATGTGTTACTTTTTTTCTCCTTGAAAATAAATTTTTTATTAGTTATCTATTTTATACACAGCGTATATATGTCAACCCCAATCTCCCAATTCATCACCCCCCCACCCTGCCACCCTGATGTCCTCGGTTGGTGTCCATACATTTGTTCTCTACAGCTGTGTCTCTGTTTCTGCCTTGAAAACCAGTTCACCTGTACTGTTTTTCTAGATTCCGCATATATGCATTAATATACGATATTTGTTTTTCTGAGTTACTTCACTCTGTATGACAGTCTCTAGGTCCATCCACCATCAGCTGTTGCTTTAAAACATTAAACAGCTCTCTAAAGGGTCAAGGAAAATGAACTGATTAGCCAGAAAGAAGTGCTAATCTTAGTGGGAAACAATGACAACAAAAAACTCCAGCTTCATTGGTAAAGAAAAGCTAATTCAAATATTCTTGGTATGATTCTATGCTGATTCTCCTACAATAAACAAATAAAAATAATGAAAACTCAGTGTTAGTGCATCTATGAAGAAAGAGGCTTAATAATATCATACAGCAATTTGTAAACTGCTTTACTTTTCTCTGGAGAAGAATTTGGCAACTTTTAAGAAGGTCTATGAAAACCTCCCATTTAATCTTGTTTCCAACTTGAATATTCCTCAAGGAAATAAACTTATCAGAAAACAGTATTTACTATGTAGATATTTATAGCAATGAGACTTATATCCCCAATAAATTTTACCCAAATTCCTAGTAGTAAAAAGAAAAAAAAAAAGAGCATGGTTGATTAATTGTCTAAAATACCATGCAACCATGAAAATAATGAGGGTGTCAATGAGCATGTAAGACGATAATGAGTTCAAACATTCATTGGAACCTTACCATGAACTCGATGCTATGCTAAGCGTTTTATTAGTATTATTTCACTTTATCATATAAATAATCTTGTGTGATAGGTGCTATTATTAGCATCCCCTTTTACAAACAAAGGAATTGTTCTATAGAGGTTAAGAAGTCTGCCAAATGCCATGAATCTTGTAAAAGAACTGCTAGCTTTTGAATTCAATTCTGTTTCACTACAAGGCTCCAGTTTTATCCTTTATGGTGTTCAGACTTTCAAATAATAAGTGGAAAAAAAAGCACAATAATTAATACTCTACCCATGCTGATTGTGACTTCAGCAACATGCAGAACCACTGATAGAGGTGAGGGCCATTAAATATATAATCTAAAACTCATTTAATCTTATTAGTTTCTTTTTCTCTTCAGTCCCTAAAAGTATGTGTTGAATGAATGTATATCTGAGTGTGTTTCTGTGTAAGTTTTTAAATCTTAGTGTCTTGGACTTATTTTGGCCTAGAAATATCCCTTGATTGTTTTAATACTATTCAGGGAAGATTAATGTATATCATCATAGGTGGAATGTATATCACCATGGGTTGAATGCATGGCAACCCATGGAGATAAGAATTCAAAAGAGAAAGAGGACAGAGACTGCAGACAGAGAAGACTTAAAGTGAATTTTCTTCATATTGCATTTGTTATTTGCAAAGCATTATCACCTAATAACAACCATGTGTGTTAACCTAAAAGAGTTCCTATTTTACAAGTGATTCCATGGTAGCTCAGGGAGTCTAAGTGACCACTAGGTGTGTTAAGTGATTTTCCCATTTCCAGTCGACACTGGGGATCTCATTCACTTCTGCCTCAGCTTCAACCAAGTGAAAGGCTGGTCTCTTGCCTATGAATCTATAAATACCTGAAAACAGAATAGGCTACCAGCCCCTAGAAAAGAATTTCAGTCAAGAAAACTCACTCTTCCCACTCTGCATCAATAGCAGCCTTTTATATCCTTGTCTTTTGTTTTTGTTAATTCTAAAAGTATAAGACAAAATCTTGAAAGTTTTCCCAAACAGGAGAGGCTATATTTATATAGGAAGGCTTCAAATAGCCTGGTGTGGGTAGTCTAAGTTAATTCAATAGCTTTTCATTAGTTTTTAGAGTAATACCTTTTTTCTCTTTATTTCTTAATATTGGTTTTCTCTTTATTAAGAAACCCCATGAGCCCCTGTGACGCTTACATAGAGCTACCCCTTTAGTATTAGCATTCAAACAATTTTACCTAAAAGAGTTAGTCTACCAAATGTATAGAGGAAAGCAAAACTATGGATGTGACAACAAAAGCAAAAGAAAAAAGGAAGGAAAGAAGGAAAGCTGTTTCATAAGAGAAGAATTTGAGGTCATGATATTCAAACTAGAATACACTTATGAGGCTAAAAAGAATCAGAAAGTCTACATTTTGTTTGTAACATTCCTAATTTAGGTGACTTTGTTGTAGAAGAGAAACACTGTTTTCAAGTTTTTGTGAACATTTCCATGTTTTGCCGTTTTTCTTTATCCTGGCCATTTGTCCAATTCCCCCCTCTTAGAAGGGAATCAAGTAAAGAAATCTAGACACATCCACTGCATCCAAGATGAAATAATCTATCATGGTTTTCACTGTCTCACAAATTTTTTGCCAAGCCCAGCACAGTTTTTACCAAGGACATGTGGCTTAGTTTCACAGAAGCTCAGTTCTGATTCAAAATATTACTGCTGACAGCTGGCCCTGTGACTACGGGGAGGTGGTTTCACTTGTTTACTCTCAGATTGTTTAGCTTTAAAATTACAGATCTTTAAATTCCTTTCATATCGAACATCCTATGTTTATTCTCAAGGCTACAGCCATTGACATCCTCTCATTTCAACATGGGTAGTAAGGTTGCAACCCTGCATTCAAAATATAAAAGGAGAGGCAGTTGAATTACGCTTAGTGACACAAAGCTCTACTTGGTCGAATGAAAATTAAATTTTATCTCCATGCCTACTGAATAGATAATAAAGGGACAGAAGCTTAACTGTACTTAGGTAACAGAAAGGAGTTATACATAAATGAGAAAAAAAAGAGAGAGTGAAATAAAGATGTGTGTTCAGAAGTGGATGGCACACGTTTAGGGGCAATAAAAGAATGAGGAAGGATGTCACACCAATCATCCAACATCAGAAATAGAATCTAACACAAGGTGATCCTTTGAAGGGGATCTTGATATTCTTAACCAGAATCTTAATAAGTACTGTATTCTGTTCCTAAAGGTGAATGCTTCAGGGGGAAGGAGTTGTGATTCATTTCTGCTTGGTCACTTTAATTTCTTTAGATGACTTTGTCCAATTCAGACCTAAAGTATGTCCTAATAAGACAAAAAATATCTTCAGTCGTGTGATAACTTGTCATAGACTTACTGATTCCATTGTGGTGAGAGGCGAGTCTATTGGAAAAGTGGAGATACCTTAGCAAAAGCCAATACCGTTGCAGTGCAGTGAGAATGGAAAACTAAATTGCAGCCAATACGTTTATGATGACTAGGTATTCATTATTTCGTTATGTGTTTTTTTTTTTTTTTTAAGCTCTTTACTGGTTTTGAATCAGGAAAGCTGACTAGTTCCCTGTGTTTTGCCAGTGTGTGACAAAATAAATATGATGAGAAGTAGAATGGTGATAGGTCATAGGGCTGGAAGTATGATAAAGGTTTGATATGTGTTATCTTAAATCAAGCAAGCCCTAGGAAATCTTTAGTATTATTATTGTTAGTATTATTAATTGTTACCTTATAGATGAGTAAATGGAGGTTAAGGATGCTAAATGTTTCATAGAAGCCAAGCCACTGCTATGTGCTTATCCGTGATTCAAACACAGATCACTGTTTCCGAATTTCTCATTTTTTTTCCCCTGAAATGTATTGCAAATAGTTCTTTAAAAATTTATTTGTAAAACAGTTTCCAACACAAAGGGGAAAACTTAGGCCGTGAAATATAATCTATATAAACCGATGTTCTTAACTAAAGAGCTGGCTCCTCTACATTCAGTACGAAGATCACAACATCCTCCACGATAAGGAAACATACAGGCACATAAGTCTCACCATTCTAAACCTTTCACTCACTAAATATTCAAGGTCAGAAGCAAAACCAGTCAACCTTACGTTGTTGTTGTTCTTGTTATTCATATATTTAATTACTTGGGAATAACCCAGGAAAAGTCAAAGGAACTTCTCCGCATTCTAAGGAAAGGATGTGCGATTATCTTGTAAGTCTACCTGATATCAGGTATTGAAGGTTTGCCCTAGAAAGGGTGGATCTAACTTTTGGAAAGAGGGCCTGAAGAAGTTGAATTGACTCTGTCTCTTATCAATGAAGCACTGAGGACATAGAGGTGGTTTGCATTCCAGTCTGATCTAGAGTTTAACCACTCCACCATTAGTATTGTGGGAAAATGGACACTGGGGAATTGCGTATACTCACCAGAAAAGCAGCAGATAAAGGCACCACTGACGATAATAACCGGTGTTTACTGAATGCCTCTGTTCCAAGTGTTTATTCATATAAGCTTTTCGAAATTCCCTCAACTAGTTCTTAGAGGTAAACAATATTTTGCCCCCGTTTTAGAGAGATGAAACTGAGGTACAGGGAGTTTAAAAAACTTCCCTAAAGTTACTCATAAGTGATGGAGCAGGAATTTGAATCCCAGAAGTCATCTCCAGGACCAGCACATTTAACCACAATACCAGTTTGAACAGCAGAGGTGGTTCTGTAAAATCACCAATCTCTTGTTTCTAACTGGATTGTATGTGTGTCTGTACTTGTTTACCTTGTCAGGAAAACAAGTTGCTGTTCGCGAGTTCCAGGTCAGGATATTGTGTAAAGGGAAGGAGAGTCTTATTAAACTGTTAGAAAGACTGGGGGTGGGAGGGTGGGGAGGTAAAGGCAAGGACTCTGTGGTCAGTTAACATTCAGTGCAAAAGTTAGTAGTTTTCAAGAGCCCACCCAGAAGCTGCTTTGAATCTCAAGATCTTCCAGGACACCCCCTCCACCTGCATCTCCATCTGCTGAAGTCCTCCTGAAGGAGCTGCCCTCACCTCTCTCTGCGTCTATAGCCACGAAGAAGGTGGCTGGCAGAGGCTTGCCTGAAAGCTGATGAGACACTCATGTCTGTTGTCTCCCCATTCATCTACCACAAACACCCCCCCAGGAATAATGGTCTCTCCCCTTCTGCCTCCAAATCTGATAAGGAGATTGGCAGAATCTAACCGAGAACCTTAAGAAGAACAGGAGAGAAATGATGGAATTATTTTATTGCTAAATACTGTCGTATTTTTAATATAATCATGAGTGACTTTTAAAAATCATGGCCTGCAAGTGGACACGTCTGAGGCTTCAAAGCAGAGGCACGAGTGCCATCGGAATTAAGCACGAGCTGAGTTGGTTTCGCTAGTTCCCATGGAGCAGAACGATGGTAATTCTTAAATCTGCACATTTTGGTTGCGTTCCCAATGTGTATGTAACAATTACCATCCTTTTACTTTGTAAAATTCTTCATTATTTTAGATGTTTCTATTCATGTTTAAAACAACTCTGTGAAGGCCCCTAGGTAGAAACTGGGACAGTGAGAGGGTGAGAGAGGCAGGCACCTAGGCAGACAGGCGTGCACAATCACCTCTGGGGATTTGTGGAAGATGCTCCAGGCAGAGTTCTATTATATCCAATGGCACAACTGTTACTAACTCCAACAGCAACACAGAGTTTGTGTCTTCCCTAATACCCCAATTTTTGTTAGCAGCGGAAACAAGCACAGGGGCAGGAACACTAAATTTCCTAAAGAAGTTGGAATTTATAAAACCAAAGGAGAAACAAAAAACACACCTAGTTATATTTCAGGCAGGACTGCAGCTAAAGGCAAGGCACAGCCCTTGGTGTTGCAGGTGACTAACGCCCGAGGAGGGAGATCTTTGATCCATGGCATGTTTTGTCTTCACTGTGTAAAGACTGATATTCAGACTGAGAAGGAGGAAGAGGAGGAGGAGGAGGAGGAGAAGGAGGAAGGGAGAGGAAGAGGAAGAGAGGGTAGAGGAGAAGGAAAATAGAATAAAACTTGCTAAGAAGGAACAGATGTCAAAGGCGGGAGAGGGAATTTACAAGAATATGTATTAGTCTAAATGAGTTCAGGGTTCCTAGATTGGCTGTATTAAAATGCAATTCTGAAATATAATGCATATATATTGTCTAACTCCTGTGCAAGATCTTTGAGGAGGCATGTTTGCAAATTGAAGTTGGAAAAAATATTCTTTTACTCTCCAAAACTTAGGCCAATGAGTGTGATGTCAGTATCAGGAAAGCACAGGTTGGATTATTGAGGAAGGTTTATTAAGTATTTAGAAAATGAACTGGGCATGACTGGAAACTACTAAATATTCCCTGTAAAAAAATGCTCAAACAAATCTGATTTTATTATAGTTTAATTGAGGCATTATTGATGTACAATAAACTGCACATATTTAAAATATGCAATTTGATTGGTTTTGGCATTTATACATACAGTAATGATACCATTACCACAATAAAAATTACAACCATTCTATCATGTCCCCAAACATCTGAGTCCCTTTGTAATCCATTTCTCATTGAGACAACCATTGACTTGTTTTCTGTCCCTAAATTTTAGTCTGTATTTTTGGAATTTTATATAAATGAAGTCATACAGTATGTGCTCTTTCCCCCCTCTTTGGCATTTTCACTCAACATAATTATTTTGAGATTTATCCATGTCCTAATCTGATTCTATTTTATTTTTATAAGGTTAGTAGCTAGTAGATCAAATAAATGTAGGAGAAATTGTTCACCTGGACTTCAACCACGCATTTCTGTTTCTCTAACAGTCTGAGATGGATCAGTCCTAACTCAGAAATTTTTCAATCGTTGTTCCCTCAGACTGGTGTACATTTCTTACAGATCATTGCATAGCTGGATCCTTCTTGACATTCAAGTCTCAGCTTAAATATCATAATCTCAGCTTAAATTTCACCATCTCAGCAAGATTTGTCGTGATCACCTTGCCTAGAGTAGCATTCCTAGTCACTCTTACTGTGACACCTTTAATTTAGTATCATCTGTCTTTCTCAGCTAGAATGTACAACCCATGAGAGAAGGAACTTTATCTGTCTTGTTTAAAGCCATATTCCTAGCACCCAGAACAATGCCTGATGCATAGGAGGTAACCAATAAATAAAAGAACAAATAAATCTTTGCCAAGCCTTTCATTTTATGTTTATGGGAAATTATGGAGACCCATGGGCTGCACGATGGCATAATTCAATGCAATTGTTATTAGTTGAAGTAATATATTCTAAGTATGCTGATTAATGGATATTTTTCACTCTAAATTGGGATTTCTATTTACAGCTTTGCCTTAAGTCCTGTCCTATTCTACAGTTTTTACACATTAAAAAAATAAAGCACTTAGCTGTAACTATAGAAACAGTGATATTTCTTTCTGTATCCTGTGAAGCTACAACACATAATAATGATGTAATTGATATTCTAAAGTATATTCACAGGTGGAAATGATAGTTGGCACTGAAAAGATGAAACTAGGTAAAGATACATTCTGCTCCCAGTCGAGGACACACACCCTTGGAAGAGAACACTGTTGTCCACGTGGGGTTGTAATTGACAGTGAGCGCTATAAGGCTCAGTCTGCTAAACCTGAGTTCTAATGACAAGTCAGTGGCTTTGATAGGTTTATCAAATACAGAATTGGTGAGGTGTGAGTTTCCTTCTGCTTTGCTTTTGACAACACGAAGCCTAGAGTATTATAGTTTGTGCCTGAACCACAAAATATGGAAATGGTTTCAATGGGTTGCGTACATAGTAGCAAGAAGAATAATGTAAAAATAGTGCATAGAATGAATAGTAGAAGAAATGGGCAGTGTTTATTTTGTCGGCTGTCTTCAGATATCTCCCTAACGAAAAGAAATTAGGGCTAGTCTTGGTCTGACATGAACAGTGAACTAATATCTATTAATATCTGACACCACCTGGTATGCTCAGTGAGAGCTGCCCACAGATGGAGTGACTTCACGATCTTATAGCATTTGAAAAATGCTTTGTAGGTCAGACTAAAGATTGTGAATTGCTACTTGAATGGTAGCATGTTTAGAATCTGTAGTAACTCTGGCTTATAAATTAAAATGTATCATAATATTAATAAAGAGATCTGTTCATTTTCATTAATTTATTTGGTATGAGATGTAGCCCATTCACTTTTTAAAAGTAGATGAAACCATTAATTCATCCCTAAATTCCTTATTGGTATGAATAATCCACTGCAGAGGTAAGTTTGAGGAGTGGCTGCTTGGCACTCTTGTTTGAAATTTCATCTTGTGCTATTAGGGGACAAAAAAGTGTTTGTTTTGTTTTTATATCTTTCTTAAACCAGAGAATAGAAGTTTTTAATAGGGTGTAGGGAGGGGATATTGAAGGCTTTGGTTTCTAGATCTTAGTCACCACAGAAGATCATTTTATATTCCTCAATTTCCATTCAATTAAATGGTTTTGTGTAGATGCTTGTGAGATGGCACTGTCCAGCGGCATGGGTGCTGAATTGTAGGGCTCTTGAGGGGAAATTTTCTCAGCAATCTCATTAGTAAAATGAAACTGCAGGTGATAAGATAAGCTTGCCCAATTTATTTACTTAGGCATTCTATTTTTCAAAATTGTATTATTACCCAGGGAAAAGCATTAGCTATTGCTGTATCTTTATTTTATGTAGACATTTATTTCAAATTGTTAAGAAGTACAAAATATAGTAATCCATATTAAGTTGTGGGTTGCATTTTTCCTGGACAATTTTCTCCATTAACAAGAACTGGAGACAAAGGAAGAACAGAGACATATTTGTTACGTGATGTGGAAGCAAAACTGTTTCCAAATAATTCTGTTATGTGGTGTATTCCTGGAGGTACCGACAGCTCCTTATAAGGAAAATGAACATTTCAGCTAAAGTTTGCAAGCAAAACACAAGGCTAATTACAAAATATTTTTCTGTCTCTTGGCAAACTGCAGGGGGCAAGAGAGAGCTTGTGTAAGCACTAAGAACCTAGATTTCCCTGGCTGCTATCTTCTCACATATGTTTTTAAATCTTCCAACTTGTGATTATTATTTTTCAGCACTGAATTAGTGAATCATTTTACGTAGTGCCATTATGTAAAATAAAATGATACTTTGTTTCTCTGCATTGGCCAATTACTGGGTGGAGAAAATTGGACTCATGAAAGACACATGTGTATATAGTTTACCAGATTACAGGAAAGCCTTATAAAATGCTCCCAGATGTTTGATGCAAGAGAGGGAAAATGCCAGGAACAAGGAGCAAATTGAGGTGGGTTTCAGATATTATACAATCTATTGAAGTAAAAGCTAAGAAAATATATAAGATCATAGGCATGAAATCCCTCTGGAAGGTCAATAATCATAGAGTTTATCTATATTAAACCCATTTGCTCCTTTCCTTTATCCCCTTTTGCCTGATGCTATTGTAGAAAATATTAAGGAACATTATTGCTAATCCTTAATAAATAATACATTAAACATGAATTACCTCATCTTTCAGCACAAGGGCCACAGGACTGCAAATGAACAAAATCTGGACTGCTTTTTTTTTTTTTTTTTTTTTTTTAATTCAAGGACATGACCCGCATATCCAATCATCAAGATTGCCTTTCATTTAAGGGTGGGTTAGGTGGTTCCTGATAAGAATTTTGTTGTGAAAGAGTCGAAGCATCATAACTAGAGGCTCCTTTCAACCTCAAAGAGCAAATGGAGAGCCTGTCCCTCCCTTTGTATGAGGTTTCTTAAACTTGACTATAGCAGAGCTGGATGAAGTAAGGATTGTAAAACTGGCCTTCTTGGAATGTCAAGATTTTTCTTGAATCAGTCTATGTCCTAGTAGCAAACAGTTGGAAGATGGCAAGGGGGTAATTGAGGAGAGATCAATGAAGGGACCATTTTTGAAGGCAAGATTAAGGGAACCATTAAAGGATGGTAAAGCACTCTGCAAAGGACAATATTGGGAAGGTAATAGCACCTTAGTGAGGTAGAGGGGTAGAACCAAGGAAGAGTTGTCCTAGCCTGTGAGAGACGTATCTTCAGGATAAGTAGTGTCCAACAGGGAAGAATAGTGCAGCCACTGCCAAACTATGTTTTCATTGGGAGGGATATGGGGGAATAAATACCATACCTTTTTCTCTTACTCCTATCTCCTCAATATGCCACAGTTTGTCCAAACCCAAGCTTGGCAAGAAAGCTTGGTTAAACCAGTCTTTGAGGTCAGTTTCTTGGTCACAGAGCAGGATGGAGAAAGATGAAGAGAAGACCTGGAGGGGAAAATGGAGAATATGCAGCACATTCTACATTTTAGCTTATTTATTTTTGGAAATATACTCCCAAATGATTAGTTTCCATGTTTCCATAGATAAGTATACTAAGATTAAAGTCCTTAAATAATTTGCCCAAATTTAAAGAAGGATCTATCTGACTTCAAACTCCTCAACCTCTTTCCGCCATGCCATGCTGCTACTTTTCCTTTGTTTCCAAAGATTATCTTTGGGGAAGATGATCCACAAAAGGAGAAAAATAGATTGTTATATCACCTCCCCATCTTATTCTAATTCTACTGTGTATAAAATGCTGACCCTTGTTTTCCAAAGAGCAGCAGGATTAGCAAAAATGGCTCATCAGAATTTCTCAGGCAAGGAATCTCAATCCTGCTCTTCTCCATCCTGCCCTTTATCCATGGCTGTAATTTCTCTGGGATGACTAACAGGAAAATTTGAGTCAAGTGTTCCGAGCAAGCCATGAAATGCCATTCTGGGAACTTGCTGCCATTAGTAAAATGGATCTTGAAGGCACATTGTAAAATTTGAAGGCAGACCACTACCGACAAATTACAGATTTATTTAATATGTTTGTTTTGTTGTATATGTAATTTAGAGCTCTCCTAGATGCCTTTTGGTACGGTGAGACAGAATCTTAGTTTTTAAGACTTCACCAAATGAATGTAAAATTTTCTTTTACAATAATAAAGTTGGGGAGGTCAAATAATTGAATTTTTAAAAGCAGGTAGATACAGTGTCGTCAATATCATGTGACATAACTTTCATATATATGTATATATATATTTTTACTTTTATATTTTTAAACTTTATCTTCAAATAATTTCAGCTTTATTAAAATATTGCAAAAACTATCCAAATAGCTTCACTGAGATTCCTCAAATGTCAATATTTTTCACATTTGCTTCCTCTCATCCTCCCTCCCTCTCTCACACACATGCATGCACACAGACACACATTAATATTTTTTCCTGAGCTACTGGAGAATAAGTTCCAGACATAATGCAAACTTATCTTTAAATATCTCAGTGTCCATTTACTAAAAAACAATGATATTCCTGTATATAACTACAGTACAATTGTAAAAATCAATAATAATTGGTAGTGTAAAAATAATCTATAGATCTTATTCAAAAATGTTTGTTTCAGTAATGTTCTTTATAACAAAAGGAAAAAAAAAACTTGACTATAGGATCCAATTCAGAACAATAAGTTTCATTTAGTTGTCAAAGCTCAAGTCTCCTTTAATCTGAAACAATTCCTTGCTCTTGCTTTATGTTTCATGACCTTTATATTTTTAAAAAAATTCAGGCCAGTGATTTAGGAGAATGTCTCTCTCTGTCTAGGTTTGCCCAATGTCTTCTCATGATTAAATTTAGGTTGTGTATTTTTGGCGAGAATAACACAGACATAGTATTTTTTTTTTTCTTTCTCAGTGTTTCATTTGAGAACCACATAATGTGTATTTGTCTCATTACTGATGATGTTACACTTTGATCACTTGTTTAAGGTGGTGTCTGCCAAGTTTCTCCACCATAAAGTTACTTCTTTTCCTTTTTAATTAATAAATATCTAGTGGGAAGATGTCCTGAGACTATATAAGAGCTCCATTTTTCATCAAGCATTCACCTATCAGTGTTAGCATTCATTGATGTGTTTTGCATGGAACAGTTATTATTATGGTATTATTATGGTGGAAGCCAAATGGTTAATTCCCAATTCCATTATTTCTTCTACATTTATTAGCTGGCATTTCATTGTAAGGAACAACTATCCTTTCTGATTGATTTACATCTCTATGGATTCATTGATTATTTTTTGATGAGTTATAATTAATCACCATCATTTATTTTGATTCTCAAATTGTCCTTAATTTGGATAGTGGAAATACCTTCATACTGGCTCCTGTATCCCTCTAACACATCCCTATCATTCTTTGAGCATGTCTTTATTTAGAGTACAGTTATATGTACTAAGTTCATTTTGTACTGTCCCTGATTCATCTCTGAAATCATCCTTTCTTCCTAAAGAGACCTGATCTTATTTGAAGGTGGCATTTAGAAACTAAGATCTAGATGTCAGGTGTGCATATAAATTTTTTAGCAGACTGATCTAATATACACACACACACGCACACACACACACACACCCCTTTCTTGAAGTGGTCTTACTGTTGGCAAGGAATAGTTAAACAATAATATAGAGTCTTAATTTAGGAAAGATATAGACTTTTGGTATTAACAGCCTTTGAGTTACAATCAGAACTGGCAATTTTCAGCTTGAGGAATTTAGGACCAAAACAAAAACAAACAAACAAACAAAACAAATGACATACAATGGGTATAAGGCAAAGGTTTTTGCTGCCTTGATATTTCATAGTTCCTCAAGTGCTTCTAACTTCTCTTCTCTCTTGATTAATTGTTTTCAGATAAATTTCTCCATGAGGTCTAGTTCATCACCAAGAAACTCGATGTTATTTGATGTCAACAAACTTCCTATTAGGTTCAGGTTAAATGGATCTTTCCCAGTGAACACATTAGTGTTTATCAGCCTCCACATAAAACCCCAAGAGACATTCAGAGTCAGCAGGCTTAGGAATCATGTGGGATACTGTGATTCCGAGCGCCCTCCCCATCCCACCAAGGGAATAAGGTGCTGGAAGAGCTGCTCCATAACTGGTCCCATGCTCATTCCCCAGATGATTCCAGGTGCATATTAACAGTTTAACTTTGTTAAGAAGGTGTCAGCCTCACATCATTTGCATTCCGTTACCCACAATGCTTTTTAATTTAGTGCCTGCTTTGAAAAGCAAATGATGCCATTCTGCTGGGAAAATTTCAGCCCATGTGTGCTCTTTATAAAGTAAGGAAGTGGAATAATTATCACTGAACGTGGAAAGGGGATGTTTTTCACATTTGGTGTTTTTAGAGAATGTGGTGTGTGTGTGGTATGTGTGTGTATTGGGAGGTTGCATTGAGGAGGAGAGGTGGAGGATGGGAAAATAGTGATTCTGGTTCCCTGTACTAGTAATAGTGAACCAAGAGTTGTCAGTAATTCTGAAAATCCTTCTAAGTAGGAGGGAATCCAATTCATTGTTAAAAATGATCAAGCAGAATTGTGCTGTGTGCTAAGTTATATGTCATTAGAATCCTGGATAAACCAAGATTAGATTGTGAAGCTAGAGGCTTAGACTCAAGGGTTGAAATTTACCAGGTCTCCTGAATGGTCCAAAGATGATATGGGGGAGGAAAGCAGGTGAAGAGAACCAGATAGAATGATAAAACACAAGTCTCTTCTCCCCTCTCCTCTTTCCCTTTCCTTCTCATTCCCTTTTTTTTTTCTTTTGGATCTACCACAGCAAATGACCAACAAATCCTATTATTTCTTCCTCCAATACATATTTTGTATTAAATGAAGTCAAATATCAGAGTGCATTGGAAAGAGATATAGAAATGAATAAAATAGAGGGTTTTTTTTTTTTAAATTTTGGGAACTCAAATTGTAGTATATAAGCTAGGACAGATATAAAACTAGTATAATAGAAGTAGGAATTAACAAGCTGTATGTATTTTACAAATAATATCCTATATAGATTAATAGCAACATTTAGTTTTATCTGCCCATCAGAATGGAACTCTAAGAAGACAGGGTTTATCTTTTCATTTTGTTCACTGTTGTGTTACCCAGTTCCTTGAATAGTTCTAGGCACATAGTAGATGCTCATTAAATACTGAATGGATAGATGAATGGCAGTGTTTACACCTTTTATCATCATTTATTCCCTTCTCCTCTCTTTTGAAAAATTACAGTGGACTCCACCTCCTCCTTTACCATAAACTCCTTAATTCACTCTACCACACTCTCTGGGAACTTCTTTCAACAGGGGTGACACACGGCTGCCAAATGCACTTTCTGCCCTTATGACCTCATTGCATTTTCTGCTTGGCATCAAGTGTAGCAGCTCATTGCTTCCTCTACTTCTAAATTCTCCTCATGCTTTTTCCCCATACTGCATCTCCTCTAGTTTTCCTCCTATCAGTCTGAGTAGTCAGTAATATTGTTCATTTGGTCTTTTTTTATTTTGGTTTTTAAATAAGAACTGTGGATATTTATGGTGTACAATGTGATGATTTGATGTACATATACACAGTGAAATGATCACTATAGTCAACTAAGTTACATAACATCTCCCCACACAGATTTCAGGTGATCTTATCTCCCTTTTCCTCTCTCTTGAACACACACACATACACAAACACACACACACACACACACACACACATCTTTTGATCTTCTTCATCTGCTAGTTTTTCCCAGGAGTTCTTTAGCTGCCTTTTCTTTTCCTTTTTATCTGCCCATTCTTTTGAGGTGATCACATCAAGCTCCATGACTTGGAGTATGATCTCCATGCTCAAAAAAAAAAAAAAAAAAGAAAGAAAGAAAAGAAAAGAAAAGAAAAAAGTAAAGAAAACCTTTAAAGCAGTGAGTGTAGAAAAGAAATGTAACCGAAGACTGAGTCCTGGGGCACTCCAACTTTTAAAAGGCAGGGAGATGAGTAGCAATTACCAAAGAGCAAGAATTTGTGTCAAGATGTTTTGGAGGAAAATCAGCTGTCCTAGAAGCCAAGAGAAGTAAGTATTTTGAGGAGGAGCATTGAAAGACTCTTACCAACTGAGTAGAGCAGGGACGATGGGTCAGTGTTTGCAACCCTGGGGGTTGTGTTCTGGTAAGTTCACACTAGTATAAGTGCTAAGAGCATTTTTGTTTCATTTGTTATTTTTTAAATACATAGATAAATGGATAAATAGATATCAAGTACACAAAGTTTGAATAAACCTGATTTGAATACTGGTTCTGCCTTCTATGAACATAGCATGGCGGTGGGAACTTAAACTCTGAAGTTAGATGGCCTGACTTTGGCTCTTTTTATCAGCAGATGGTGTGATTTTTAGATGAGTACACTGCTTAGGTCTCAATTCCCTTATTCATAAAATGGGCATAGTAATAGCACCTCTTTCATTAGGTTGCTCTAAGGATTAAATGAGAAAACATATTAAAGAACTTAGAAACACACAGTAAACACTCAGTGACTATTGTTTCATGAGCTTGTGTTGCCTTGTTAGTTGAATGGACATCATGCAGAGTTCCAAGCTCATAGAATTATTCTGAAAATCAAACTAGATTATCCAGGTAAAGTGTTGTGTGCACTGTGAGCTCTGCACGCATGTTGATGAGATCACTGTTGAGTATGTTCATCATTTGGTGTGAATCAAATGCCTCAGACACCCAGTTTCTCCCTCCCTCACTGGGTGCTCACACTGCTAGTGGTTATGGGGACGGAAGCATTACACAGCTCTAAATTGTTTTATTCTAAGTCATATATTGTTTAATTCATGCTCATAAAGTACTGTTGGTTGAAGACAGGAAGCATAAGGAGCCTGATGTGCATGCAGCTTCACAGGATCTAAAAGATGCATTCATCTGATCAAAATTCTCATAGAGCACATCAAGGTGTCTCTCGTGCTTGAAAACCAATGTTAAAAGAGAAAATTTAGTGATGATTAAATCCAATTTGACTTTCATCTTGGGGGAATAAATAGTATCTTTATGAACAACATGTTATATGTGAAGTGCTTTCAACTGGAAAACAGAAACCACCTCTCTTAGCTCGTTTGCTGAAAACAAATTTAAAAATAAATAAACAAATTGTTTTCTAAGTATGAAATGCAATAATTCCACATGCTAGGTTTGAAAATCAATGTTTAATTTCATGGCTTCATTTCAATCTACAATCAAATATTAAATAACCCATGTCAGTTATTAAATGGGACAGTAAAACGTGTCTATATGGTTTATGAATATTCTTGGAAGCTATGATAAATTAACTTTACATTATATCATATATCATTGACCAAATATAAAATGATGTTTTTTTTATCTCAATCCACTCTTTATTGCCACAACAAAAAATACAAAATATTTTGAAAAATCTTGAGTTTTACAAAATTGTATATGATTGTGAAATGTGTGTATGAGGGAAGAAAAGCTCTATTTAGTCAATAATTGTAGAGGAAGAACTCAGATTCTTAGACCTGGGCTGTTAACTTGGGGGGAAATTTAGAATATAAATGTTATGAGTTTGCTTATAGTGTTTAATTATGAAAATCACTGCTAAAACTCTCCATCTACCCTGTGCTCATCTCCTAGATAATATCCTCTTCAGGAAAGCCTGAAGTTTGTAATGTACAACTTACTATTATATGCTATTAATCACAATTCCTTAAGGCTCATTTATTCTATAGTAAAGGATCTTAAAACTTTAACACATGGTTCACATAGGCAGTTAACACACTTACTACCTCCCTACCAGCCGTCCCAACACCTTGCCTTTCTCCTTCTGGACAAACACATCTCATTGTGTGTTCCAAAATGTTCTGGTATATTTTGTTACAATCTGTTTTGAGGATTTCACAGAATAACCATAGTCAGTGGAATATGCATTTCAACTAACCCCAATTCAGATCCAGGCACTTGCACTAATTTGTTGTGGGACATGAGAAAACCCTACTTAATTGACTTGACTTTTTTTAACCTCAGTCACTTGATCTATAAAATTGTATATTTTCTTGCAGAGAGGAAAAGGGATAAGAGTGGAAAATATATTGAGGGGGATACATGAGTAGACACAAAAGAGAGGGACATTGCATGCACCAATGACAGTAATGCACCATGACACAAGGAATGTGGTTAACTCAGTTATCTCCTCAAGTTCTAAATCCCTGCATCTGTCCATCTCTCTAGCTTTGCTCACTATCTGCTAAAACCTAGAAGGGCAATTCTAACATGTAGGTACCTAACATATGGGAGTTTTTTTTTCTTCTTCCCTAGCTCTATCTTTTTACTCACAACATGAAATCACCTTTACATCTGTGCACACTCTTGTAATAGGGAACAAAAGTTCACTCCCACCAGTGAATTAAAAAATGAGGATAACAATACATACAGATGTATAGTAAGTTATCGCTTTCTAAATTGTATGTGGAAATGATTCCTTCTTTATAAGTTGGCAGTATCCCTAAAATTATGATTTCCCTGTGAAGCAAAGAGGAAAGACTAGGTTTTCATGAAATCACATAACTCTGCTTTTCTTTTCTACCTGCTCTGTATGGAGGAATCATTAAACAAAATGTGTGCATGCACACGTGCGTGTGTGTGTGTCCGCACACACACACGTCACATCATACCCCTCATGAGCTCTAAACACAATACATTGTAGAAAAGTAATAGGGTATTACATGCCTTCCTCCAATAACTTTTACAAAATTTGGAAAAGATACAAAGTCAAATGGACAGAATTTATAGGAACCTCACTAAAGAAAAGATAGTCCCAAGAGGTCAATGAAAATCTCTTTCCTGGACTTTTTGTATAAAATGTTGAAGAAATATTGAATAAGAAAATAAGAAGCATGTCAAATTTCTTTCATGACAAAAAAATATTACCTGAAAGAATATCATGAGTTCCTCTGAGAATTTTCCTGGAAGTAGAAGCCAGAATTGAGTTTTCTTTTTGAATGGAAATGAAGAGCTAGAAATGTGTGATCAATTTTTAAAGGGTCATACTTGATGAGACCATGAATGATTGTTCCTTTAGAAACTGAAGTTGGAAGAGGAGGGTGAATAGACAGAGATAGGGAGCATTGTTCTGACATAGATCACAATTCCTCTAGCCACTCGTGTTCAAAACTTCGACATTCCATTTATTTTGTCCCCTTTCTGTATTTTCCTTCTCTGGTTAGTGGCTACATCTGGCCAATTTCCATTCTTAGTATCTTCCATGCCAGTTCTTTCAATGCTGTAGGCATGAACACATATGGGCTGCTATGAAATAAATTGTGTCCCTCCAAATTTCATATGTTGAAGCCCTATTCCCCAACGTGATTTTATTTGCAGATAGGGACTTTATGAAAGTAATTAAGGTTAAATGAGATCCTTAAGGGTTGGGCCCTGAGTTGATAGAATTCATGTCCTTACAAGAAGAGACACCAGAGAGGTCATTCTCTCTCTCACACACACACCTAGGAAAGGCAACATGAGGACACAGTAAGAAGGGAGATACCTGCAAACCTGATAGAGAGCCCTCAACAGAAGCTGAACACTATCGCACCTTGATCTTGGACTTTCCAGCCTCCAGAACAGTGAGGAAATAAACGTGTTGCTTAAGTCATTAGTCTTTGGTATTTGTTATGGCATCCCAGACTAAGATATAGACTAATTACAATATTCCAGAATCAGTGCTATTATGTATGGTTCCAGGTTTTAATAAATCCTCACAAAAACCTTATGAATGAAGTTTTACACAGATCAGCACTTCAATTTTCTAAGAGGTTAAATTATTTTCCCTAGTACACAGAGCTAAAGATGACAGTGCACAATCAGAGTCCTGTTTTATTTTAAAAGTATGTTTCTTCCATGCTAGCACCAAGGTCATTACCCCAGGCCATGACTTTCTTGTTTAGGTTTCCAGCACTTACCAGAGCTATCTGGCACCTGTGTTATTTTTGTAATCTTTTCAAGCCAGAAGCATCCATTTTGTTACTTCACCTTCACTGCTCACCCTCCTTGAATGCATCCCTAGGAGTTGCCAGGACAAGCCCCAAATCCTCAACCTGTCTTCTAAGGTGTGTTCAAAATCTGAGTCTGTTTAGTTAAAATGTATCACCGATTTCAAGCTCACGTGGCTAATCTCTGATTCACCATACTATACCAGAATATACCACATTCAACTTTGTCTTTGTGATCTTATTACATATGGCATTCCCTCTCCTGGAAATGTTTCCTTTCCCATCTACATACAAAAATTCTACTGATCGTCTGAGGCTAAACTCAATCTAACTACTTGTGTACATTTTTCTTATGTCAGTCTATATTGATGCCCCTGCTTGGAACTCTTCCAGTGTGTGTATGTGTGTGTGCGCGTGTGCACAATGTATTTTTTTTTAATATTTGGTTATATATTCTTCTATTGTTGTCTTGTGTTTATGAAATTTTTTTTTAAAAGAAAGAAAAAAATTCCTTAAATGCATGGTTCAGATCTTTAACAAACCAGCAACAACTACTAAGAAGTAGTTACCGACCAGTTACTATATGATCTTGGCTTTGCAAAAACTAAAATGGCATTGGATAAGAATATACTCTATTCTTCCTCTGTAGTATATTTCATAGCTAAGCCCACTGCTACAAAGACACCCAACAATCGATTGCATGAGTGATGGTATTATTGCTATGTGCTCCAAAACTCAGAGAATGTCCACCACGATCTCACCTTTGCTCACCAGTAGTACTGAAAAGGGATCATGAACGGAGTGGCTATGTAATGCACAGAGAGACAGCATGGTGTGATGGAAGCTGTGTGGACTTTGTACAGAACGGAGTTTGAATACTATCTCCATCCACTTCCTCATTTTATTACTAAGGAAATTACTTAACTTTTCTCAGCCATACTTTCCCTATTTAAAGCGCCCATCACAGCACCTGGTTCATAGTAAATGCTGTGGAATCGCCTAGTTGCTATTTGTGGCCTTCAAAAATTACTGTGTAGAGAACTTTGTCATCCCTTCATCCATGTTCATTCTATGCCTATTGCTGCTCCAACTTTTCCGTGCTTCAAAGTGGATCCAAAACAGAGCCAGATTCCCAGACTGGCTTTGAATGGGGGCAAAGAGAAACAGATCTAGAGGAGATGTACTATAGCAATGATATTAGTGAAGAGAAATGGTCATGTACAATTACATTTCATCATACTCATCTTCCCTTGCGGGAAGCAATGCATTTGCTCAACTTAAAGAGAAAACATGAGACAGTCAACCCTACAGATGTATTACAATGCTTTAGAAATGGTATAATTAGGCAAAATACCTTGTATCGGCAGATTGCCTCTTGGGGAGGATGCACCTGAGGGGAGAATCCATCATTTCATTTAGTAACACCTACTACACCTGTATTTTAGGAGTAAATCAGAAGATTTAATGAATGATTATAAAACTGAAAATAACACCCCATTATTTTTTAATAAAGAATGAATGACTCTGGACCATGGTAATTCCATTATTTCTAATGGGAGGATAGTTTGAGCTGATACTTAAGGCTCTGCTCAGCATTACATTTGGAAAAGTGCAATTTAATTGGTACGAGACAGTATGGGTTTGTGGAAATAAATCATGTCAAACACATTTGATTACTTTTTAAAATTAAATTGCTATTGGACTAGGTAGAAGAGAAAACGAGTAAATTCAATACAACTGGATTTTTTAAAAAGCCGCCTGACAACATTCTTTATTAGTGTTAAGCACATAGATTAGTTTCGGGTAGATTTATGAGTAAATAATCAAGTGGTTATAGACAGTGGGTGCTAGGGTTGAAGATCTAGAAAGTAACATAGCTATTCTTTGGAAAAGCACAAAATGCCAGACGTGGAGGGCTTTAGAGGCAGATGGACTAAAGGTCAGATATTGGCGCTACAAGTTACTGGCTTTGTGATAAGTCACAACCTTTCTGAACTTCAAGTCTCTCATCTATAAATAAAAATCATAATAGTTACCTTCCAGGGTCTGTTGAGAAGAGCAAATTAGTTGGTTTTTAAAGAGGGCAGCTCAGGCCTGGCATGTAGC
Organism: Hippopotamus amphibius kiboko; assembly: GCF_030028045.1. Taxonomy (NCBI): domain Eukaryota; kingdom Metazoa; phylum Chordata; class Mammalia; order Artiodactyla; family Hippopotamidae; genus Hippopotamus; species Hippopotamus amphibius. The sequence goes on from NC_080187.1 coordinate 140,511,043, forward strand.
AGGTGCTCATGTGATATTTCCCACCTATTTCTAGACCCCTTATGCCATGATGGCTTCCCCTAATCGCACAGAGCTCGAGGAAGTTTAGGGAGCGGGCTGCTTTAGTGTTCAGTCAAGACTCTGGGTAATATTAAGGTCCAAGCTCCATTGTGTCCTTGACTTCTTGGTACCTTATATACGTTTCGAGTATTTCCCTCTTTATAAACACCTGTTTAAGAGATCAGTCCTGCAAAGCCCAGCTTAGTTCTTTGGGAATAAGAAACTTGAGGAACTTGAAAATCTTTACAAAATTCTAAGATAAAAGCTTCACCAAAAATCAATGAAAGCCTTTTAGGAAAGGCCTTCTTAGTACTTTATGCTCCATGGTGAGATGTGACAAGAAGACTCATGTATCTACCCTGCCACTCTCTTCTGTGAGTGATTCTCTGCAGAGTCTACATACTGTCGGAGGCTTTTCTCAGTTTCCTCTATGTTCTTGCGTACTCATTGCCTCCTCTCCCAGGAATGTAGGTAGGCCATGTGAAAATAACGTCTTTTTCTATTCTGTTTATTGCTCTATTCTATGATTTGTAAGCTCTTCGAGTTACTAGTCCTGTTACAGTTGTTAATCCATCGTAGGCACCCAAATAAATATTTTTTAAATGAATTAATAGTTGATGGCAAGAAAGGGGAACAGCAAATTATGGCCCACAGTCAAGTCCAGTCTGCCACCTGCTCTGAACAGCCTACAAAAATCACAGCTATACGTAACATTTATATGTTGCCTATGTCTGCTTTTATGCTATAGTGGCCAAATGTGTGGCCAGGTGACCTACAAAGTGTAAATAGTTACTATCCGGAACTTTAGAGAAAAAGATTGCCCACGCCTGGTTTAGAAGACAGGAATCAACAATGTGACATCACCACCACCACCACCACCACCACCATCATCATTGTAGCTCCCAAAGTGTTTTACTTGGACTAGACATTTTAGATGCCTTTATTTGGTCTCTTAACAGCCTTTGCGATGTGAGTCTTATTTCCTCTCTTTTGCACATGAGGAAACTGGCACTCAGAGAAGTCTCTGCTGTAAGGATATGGAGCTCAACAGTGTCTGAGCTCAGCTTCACCCCTCCCCAGCCTCAGCCTGTCTGACTTCAAAGCCTTTGATCTTCATACTCTACTAAGCTACTCACATTTTTTACCATAGGCATTTTAAGTGACCATGAGAAAGTCATTTAAATTCTCAGGGTCTCCATTTCCTTTTCTCTCATGGGTTTAGGGTTGAAATAATTTTTTAAAAACCAGAAAACAAAAACCAACCAAACAAACAAAACCCAGAAAATAAACAAAAGTGTCCAAGCCTTGTTTTATAAGCTTGGTTGCTGTGAATTGTCACTTATTCTTTATTGTATTTCCTTCTTGGTTTGCTTGTTTTTAATGGAAGCGGTTATAGAGGTGATATGCATATTTTTTATACAAAACACTGACACTGAAATAGAGGGCATGTTAAGAAACCAAGATAGAACCATTTTTACAGGATATACTCTGAGAGATTAGGCAAATGGGCTTCAAAGTGGAATATGAAATTTAATGTGGCTAAGTGATGCACTTGGGTAGAAATAATGCCCAGGCTAAGTACAGTTTAAATGGTGCTTAATTAGTTAATATGGCAGAGAAAAAAGATCCATGTGTACTCAGAGAATGAGCATTTGCATTCTGGGTTCAGTGTGCAGCAGAGATGGAGGAAGCTAACGTGATGTCAGCTGGTGTGCAGAGTGCCACTCTATTAGTCCTGGGATATCGGGCCTTTTGTAAGGCACTGATTAGAATACACTGAGGCATCTGGTCTAATTCTGGACTCATTAGGTAACAAAAGAGATGGGAAGTCTATTTGCAGGAACTAGAAATGACTGCCAAGAGTCTGTAGACTGCTAGTGAAGAGAGTAGCAAGGACAAGAGCTGAAACAGGCTCCTGGACAAAAGCCCCAAAGCCCCAGTGGGACGGGGCACCCTGCACTCTCCAGCCTCCTTCCATGCTGCAGCCCTGCACTCATCACAGAAGTTCAGTCACATCTGCAGGATTCTAACAGATACTACCCTCCAGTGTAATAATGGTGTGTATTGTAGCCTATCGTACAGAGGGACAATTATGCTTGAGTTTCTGTCTGTCCATTAGAAAGTAGCTTGTTGAGGTCAGGGTCTCTATCTTATTTACTTGTGCATTACTGGACCCTACACTTCCCCTCCTGCTACACAGAGTCTTATTTTTGCCCTCTGCTTTCTCCTTTTCTTTCTCTTTGGGAGGGAGGCTAAGTATAGCTACATCATTAATTATGAAAGAGATTGGGGAAGGACAAAGAAAATTCAGGCAGCATGTTGGTAGAGAGTTTTTATCGGGGAAAACGTGTTGGGGGAGGAATGGAAGAGAACACTGGAAAGAGAGGGAAGTGTATGTGATGAAGCATTGTGGTGGATTATGAATGGGGCTTTCTTAATTTCTCAAGTACATAAACACAGAGATTAAGTTGCTTTTTACCTAATAATGGCTATTGAATTGCAGTTCTTTACATGTCATCCCACTCTGGGTCTGGACTGGATGGATGGTTAGAATTATAAGCATTTCCCAGTAAGGTGCTAGACAAGTTGTGTAGATTAAAGATGTTTTGAATAGACAAAAGAATAAGAGCGAGAGGGAGGTGATGCCAGCTGTAGAGTGACCTGATTGGAGATAGAACTGTGTTTCATACTCTTCAATGTGTTTCAGGTCAGCATAATAAATTAGTTAAGGACACCTAAAGCACCTGCAGAGAATATAGCTCACCAGGACATGATCCAGAAGCTCATTCAGCCCTAGAACAAGACAAACACTAAGGTAAACAGGGTAGAGACTGAATTTTTCTTTTTTCTTTTCCTTCCTTCCTTCCTTCCTTCCTTCCTTTCTTTCTTTCTTTCTTTCTTTCTTTCTTTCTTTCTTTCTTTCTTTCTTTCTTTCTTTCTTTCTTTCTTTCTTTCTTTCTTTTTCTTTCCTTCCTTCCTTCAACTAATACTAAAAGAAATCCACTGGAATTAAATTAATCATGAAAGAGCTACAAAGTAGACATAGATTACTGGAGAGTCTGCTAATTAATTAGCATTTTCTCCCATTTAGCATGCCCTTGTTAGAGCAAATCATGCAATGCATGTATCCCGTGTCTCTCCTTGAGCACACACACAGAAGCTGGAGGCATGGGCAACAGGAGAGAAGAATAACCTATGCCAATAGCTGAATGTTTACTCTTTCTAGTCACAGAATTATATTGAACCCTGGTTAGAAGGCATAGGAGTTATAAACATTGCTGTGACCTCCTCAGAGGCACATAGAGTGTTGGGGGAGGGGTGCATGCAAACACCATATTAGTTATGAGACAAAGGTGAGGGGCGCAAGAAATACAGCCCGTGTGCCATTGAGTTCCAGAGGAGGGTAAAGACACATTTCACTGGTGACCAGGATGAAGGAGTTTAAGACTTAGGCGATATGTGACTCAGACCCTGAAGTGTAGTTGCTTGTCAGTGGGCTGCAATGAGGGGCAGAGAAGCAGTGTGGGCAGAAAACAGGATGGAAGCACAGCACAGATTCCAACCCAGGAGACAAGTAAGTTATATGTGGGGGATGAGACTGGAAGAGAAAAGCTGAAGTGGTTTAAGCTCGGGAGAATTTGGGGCAAAGGCTGCCTTGTGAAAGCCGTAGGTGTGTATAGATAACCAGGGGCCTGAGAGTTAACACCAATGGTGGATCTAGATTGGTGTGAGACAGTAGGTATTGGCAGGGTCTGAATGTTACATGGTTTTTTAACCATTTAACAGACTTTCCCGCTGAAAGTCAGTTCAGTTTACAAGAAAGAGAAAAGACTTCTCACTAACTGACACTTCTGGGGTTTAAAATCACCGTCCCCACCCCCCAAGTCTACCAAGATACAAAGGATCCTCTCGAGGGGAATAAGCAGGCACCTTTGAATGCGGGACCCCTCAGCATTCTTCCTCTGTGGGAGCATCCTTTCCTCTTGTCTGAGGCTTCCCAGCAGGCACGCAATCAGCCTGCATGCCGAGTGTTTGAAGCTGTGTGCTCACCACTTGAAACTTTTGGATTATTGAAATTTAGGGTCACTCAAAGTTAAGTACTTTAATGATCTTCCCTATGGCCTTGCCTCCAGATCCCACCAAGCATCTGCACTCCCCACCACACTTCCTGTGGTCAAGAATTGTGAATGTAATTTGCTTTTAGGAAAGGAGATGTAGGAAATTGACCTGACCCAGCAACTTGACTGATTTAAGCCTGAAAAGCCAAATGCTCAGAATGGAGTTGTCCCACCAGTTCCGAAGTCAGAGAATGGGGGGAAATAACCTAAATCCTGCACAGTGAATTAGTGGCAGAGACCTATGCCTCTGTTATTGTTGCTGTTCACTATTCCTGTAATGGCAAATCTACCTTATCGCACACACAACAAAGAAGCCACGAGGAAAACAGCTCTGATGAGCCACTCTTTGCAGCTCACATTCCTCACAGCTCCCATCTGGGGTTTCCTCATAGAAGAAGAATTTAATCCTGACGATTTAGTACCGAGAAATGGGAATTCCCAGTTTTCTAACTCATAATTGAATTGATACCATTTTCTTCATGGTTTATTCTCACTTTACCCTTCTTTGGGTCTTCAACAACCAGAATAGTTACTGGTTGATGTGAAGCTGATTATTAGGAATGAAAACTGTGTTTATCTTATTCTCGGAAGTCTTTTGGGAGAAAAAAAATGGCTTGGTGAATCTGTTGTATTATTTGCAAGATTAAATTAGTGAGTATACATGGTCATAAGACTTTAAGAGAACAGAAAGAAAGAGGAAAGTAAAGCACAGGAAAAAGATTATTTGATAAGTTTTAAATGAGCAGTTTGTGGTTCTTTAAATAGTAAAGATATCAGTTATTTTCTCTACTGCATCCTAGTTAGCTAGCCTGTTGGTAGTACTAGTAATCTATGCTCTGAAGCATTTACTACTTAACATACAATTAAAAGTAATTTAACAAAAGTTCCCCTCATCTTCTGAAATACACTGTTTCAAAATATTTTCTCTGATGGCGATGTCCATAAACATCATGGCCATGAGACCATGGCCCCTATGATATTAATGGGGTAAAGAGTGGTATTTCCTCTCTACATATCTGCCAGGGATTCCCCCTCCATTTCTGGAACCTCCCTACCATTCCCAGTCCAGATCTTTCTCAAGAGGATTGGATTGAAGTTACTCTAAGGATTGCCAAACACACAGCCTGATCCACATTTCTAGTTAGCATTGCTGCACAGGGGAAACCTGAAGGGCTGCTGAAGTGTGGTGGGGTCTCATGCAGGGCTTCAGTTTATGATGTGTAGATTAACATCTCTCCCAGGACTAGGTAGAGTTCACGTCACCTCCATTCCATGTGACATTCTGCCCAGTCTGATTTATAGTTGAGCTGAATACATCATTGAAAATCACTGTTTATATTTCCTATACCTTGGAAGATCCCAGACAGATATTAAAAATAAACAACTAATCAAAACTTGGAAAAGTTTCAGTTAGGCTAGATGAATAAGTTCTTGAAATCTGCTGTACAACATAGGGCCTATAGTTAACAAGACTATTGTGCACCTAAAAAAATGTGTTAAGAGGGTAGATCTCATCTTAAGTACTCTTACTGCAAACAGACACATAAAAACAAAAACAAAGGGGCACAATTAAACTTTTGGAGGTGACATACATTTATTACTGTGATTGTGGTGATGGTTTCATGGGTGTATGGATATGTCCAAACGCATCAAATTGTACATATTAAAAGTGCAGTTTTTAATATTTCAATTATACTTCAATAAAGCTATATTTTAAAAGACTTGGAGGGGCGTCCCTGGTGGCACAGTGGTTAAGAATCCACCTGCCAATGCAGGGTTCATGGGTTCAATCCCTGCTCGAGGAAGATCCCATATGCCATGGAGCAACTAAGCCCGTGAGCCACAACTATTGAGCCTGTGCTCTAGAGCCTGTGAACCACAACTATTGAGCCCATTTGCCACAACTACTGAAGCCTGTGCACCAAGAGTCTGTGCTCCACCACAATGAGGAGCCCGTGCACTGCAATGAAGAGTAGCCCCTGCTCTCCGGAACTAGAAAAAGCCCATGTGCAGCAATGGAAGACCCAATGCAGCCAATAAACAAATAAATAAATAAATTTATATAAAAAAAGAAACCTTTGATTTAAAAAGACTTGGAAAAGGGTGAGCAGATGGGAAAGGTGGCAGATATAAATGTCCATGGATATCCCCAGAAAATGTACAGCATTCAGATAAAAGAGTAGGAAGAACTCCCAGACCTGGACTGAGCAAGATATTTGATTAAGGAATTCGTAACCAGATCTCAACCATCCCAAAACCATTATGGCTAATATTTAGAATAGATGCCTAAACCAAATTTATTTTTGTTTACATATTATTAAATTTTAGATAAAACATCAAGACCTCATGGGTAGAGTGGGAATCCAATTGAACTTGGTGGCTTAAGAGCTCCGACTCAGTCAGAGGGCCTGGGCTGGAATTCTTTTATGCCATTTACTGGGTATGTGATTTGGGGTAAGTTGTTTTATCATTCTGGTTTTCTGTTTTTGTTTTGTTTTGTTTTGTTTTGTATTGATCTGTGAGACAGAGATAATAATATAACCTAACCCAAAGAATATTTTGTGAAGTAATCCGTGTGAATTCTTTAGGCAGTTTCTTTGCATATGGTAAGTGCTCAAATATTAATTATTAGTATTAAGACAAGATGAGAAAATGTCCCAGGTGACTAAAGGGTTCAGAGGGGAAGACTGAAGAAATCACAGAGGAAGAGGAGGGAAGGGCATGAAGAGTTTGAGACGAAATGTGAGGAGAACAGAGGAACAGTTGGAGTGAGACAGCACTTTATAATGAGAGCTATCAGTTTCCAGCTCATATCCTCCATTTCTGCAATTATGTCAAGGCCACAGGGATGGGCTAACGTGGGCAATGTGGAACCTGACAAATTCCTCTGTTTTACGGACTAACCCCAGGGGAGAATGCACTCCTGCAGCAATTTGGTAGGCTAAAGAAAAGGGCACCATAGGATACAGCTGGAAGGGACTCCAGCGAGGCCAGAAGCCATGATTTCATAGTCATCGTAAACATAAAAGGCCCATGTGCTTCCTTAATAACAAGCCTTACGTATCCTTGTGTATCCCCTCATTTTGAGGTTCTAAACCTGTTTTGTAGGCTTTTTCCAGAACCTTCCTATTTCACCAACTGACCCATTGCCCTGAAAACAAAAGTGACCTCAGCCACGTTGGAAAACCAAGACTCGGCTCCTTGAGAAGCATGTCTGAGCGTATCATCAATTTACGCTTCAGGGATCTTATTCCTCTTTCAGAATGATACTCCCATCCTCACCCTGAGAAATGAGATTACAGCATCATACTTTGGGAGAATTAAAAACCCCACTCATGAGAGGAACACTAGAAGGGATATTCAATTGTCTGTGTGTGAACAATGCAGCCAGACACCCTATTATTGAAGTACAGCTGAGAAAAATTCAGCTAGAAACCATCCTGCAATCTTGCAAAGGCAGGCCAACAGCGTAGCTTAACGAAGGACAGTCAGAAGAACAAACTGCCTCCCCAAACCAAGGGAAGATGAGGAAAAAGATGAGACAGCATTTGGCTAGTTAGAGTTGTGAAGGGAAAACAGAGCTTGGAAAATCTGCGGTGATGTTGATGGTTAGGCAAGGGGCAGGGAGCCATGGGAACTGCAGGAGGCCAGGAAATGAGAATTTTGGGTTTGTTTTATTTTTTTTTTTCCTTTATAAATTGTGTTTGGTAAGTCTGTCTTTTGAACAGGAAAATAAATGAAGTAAAACTTTGGGGGAAAAACAGTGGAAACATGATGAGCCCATGAAAATAACCATTACTGCGGACTCCCTTAAATCTAAGCATTTCTGAATAAATAGAACTAGAATGCCTGCATCTGGTACTCTTATTAGACTTGGATTCTAGGCTAATTGCTTAATGAAATAAACAATCTATCCCCCAATACTCCCTCACTCTACCAAGTTTTCCTTTTCTCTCCAAAGAGAAAAAAAAAATAATGGAAATGACTTGCTGGGAAACCTAACATTGATGTTTAGTAAGTAATGGAACAAATATAATGAGAAAAAATCTTTAAGCATTCGAGAACAGAGGAATAATGATCAGCAAGTCAAACTGCAAATCCGTAAGGGGGAAATCATGCCTTTTCTTCCCTCAATCAGATGGCAAAGAACAACAGCATGGGAACAGCAGCAGCAGTCAGCTAGAAAACAAATCTGTTTTTCAGACCTAGATAGTCCCAGTTCTCTGCTACCCTTCACGTGCTTTACATATATTAAGTTAATTGATATCAGCCCTGAGTAGGCATATCGCTAAAGATGGGATAGGGAAAAATTCGCCAGTCTTAAAAAAGTGCAAAACATCTTTACAATGGTGGATAAAATGCCTTCTTTTCCTTCTTTTCAATGCTATAGAAATGGATAAATTTCACAGTATAGCCAGACTCCTTCCTGAAACTTGTTTTTCCATGAACTAGGATTCATTTATTTACTCACACTTCCCCTCATCTCCCTTCCTTCCTCCCTCCCTCCTCCTTCCCTCCCTTCCTTCCTTCCTTCCTTCCTTCCTTCCTTCCTTCCTTCCTTCCTTCCTTTCTTCCTTCCTTCCTCCTTTCCTTCTTCCTTTTATTCTTTTTTTATCTTTAGTGATGATAATAAGGTATAGTGAAAGGCAGAGGAATTTTGAAATTAGTGGACTTCAATTTGATTACTGATGCTAAAGTATAACACTTGTGTGAACTTAGATGTGTTCATCAGTCTTTCTAGTTCTTGATGTATTTCCCTATTAGATGGAAATACTAATACCTATCCAGCAAGGTGTGAGGATCAGGAAAATGTGTGTCATATTTCTGGTACACACTAGTGTCTTCTTGGTTTCCATGACACCCCTTCCCAGCCTTTCTGGTCACTGATTCTCAAATTGTTGTTTCTTCATTTTCTCATCCAATTGCTAAATGTTGGGCTGCCTAACAGCTTAATTCTTAGCCCTCAGCATTTGCTTATTTGTATTCTATCCTTAAGGGACCCTTTTGTGTTCAAATAGCAAATATATACAGATAATGGTCAAATTGCTCTCTCAAGCCCTGACTCCTCCCCAGAGCTCCATACTTACATGGCCAACCACCCCTGTAACAGCTTCCCTTGGATAACCCAGACTTAGCCTAACCAAGGGTGATAAAGAGCTTTTTGTCCACCTCCCAACGCTGTACTTATTCCTTCTTAGTTTGTTTTTTTGTTTTGTTTTTATTTTGTTTTGTTTTTTTGTTTGTTTGTTTTTTTAGCTGGATAACTAACACTAGTCTCTACCCAATTATTGTACTTGAAACCTGGGAGTCATTTTTGATTTCTTCTCTTCCTTTATGTTTCCTTTCCACTGTTTCAATCTTCAAAATATATCTTAAATAAACTTGTTTATTTTTATTGCTACTACTGTAGATTGTATTAATGTTTCTGAGTATTCATTCTCTCCTTCTGTGAAGGATTGACTGTGCACGTTCTTTGCCATGGAACTTGTAGGACTTCCTATGAGAGGAGTTTACTTTCCTGCTCAAAGTCCTATCTGCAATATGTGGTCACATGAATGTAAATATTTGCAATGTAAAATGTGACTGGTTCCTTAGCTGCGTATCATTGCTCTGATCACCTACACTGGGCAATATTTCTCTGTAACCATGGGTTTTGCCAGACAGGAATGGTGGCAGAAAAGACAGCAAAGGTGTTGAGGGTAAATGTCAGGGGTGATTGTAATGACAGACTATGGAGTGTTAGCTGGGTAAGAAGGGAAGTGGGGATGTGAAAGAGATGAGGGGCATGAAAAGGTGACAGGGCCCATGGATGGATGTTCCGGCAGAGCTGAGAATTCTTGGAGTCAAGGTTCTAGATGGTAGTTTCTAGAAAGATAAAAGATGCTTGAGAATGAGATTATGGAGGGGTGAGAATGATTAAATTAAAAGTGGGGAGACTTGAACACACCACTTACATCAATGGACAGATCATCCAAACAGAAAATAAATAAAGACACACAAGCTTTAAATGACACATTATCATCTCAATTTAATTGATATTTATAGGACATTCCATCCAAAAATGACAAAATACACTTTCTTCTCAACTGCACATGGAAAATTTTCCAGGGTAGATCACATCTTGGGTCACAAATCAAACCTCAGCAAACTCAAGAAAATTGAAATCATATCAAGCATCTTCTCAGACCACAACGCCATGAGACTAGATATCAATTACAGGAAAAAAACTGCAAAAAATACAAACACATGGAGGCTAAACAATTCACTTTTAAACAACCAAGACATCACTAAAGAAATCAAAGAGGAAATCAAAAAATATCTAGAAACAAATGACAATGAAAACACAACAACCCAAAACCTATGGGATGCAGCAAAAGCAGTTCTAAGAGGGAAGTTTATAGCAATACTGTCCTACCTTAAGAAACAAGAAAATTATCGATAATTATCGATAAACAACCTAACCTTACACCTAAAACAACTAGAGAAAGAAGAACAAAGAAACCCCAAAGTGAGAAGAAGGAAAGAAATCATAAAGATCAGAGCAGAAATGAATGAAAAAGAAAGGAAGGAAGCCATAGCAAAAATTAATAAAACTAAAACCTGGTTCTTTGAGAAGATTACCAAAATTGATAAACCATTAGCCAGACTCATCAAGAAAAAGAGGGAGAAGATGCAAATCAACAGAATTAGAAATGAAAAAGGAGAAGTAACAACAGATACCTCAGAAATACAAAAGATCATGAGTGACTACTACAAGCAACTCTATGCCAATCAATTGGATAACCTGGAAGAAATGGATACATTCTTAGAAAAATACAATCTTCCAAGACTGAACCAGGAAGAAATAGAAACCATGAACAGACCAATCACAAGTAAAAAATTGAGGCAGTGATTAAAAATCTCCCAACACACAAAAGCCCAGGACCAGAAGGGTTCACGGGTGAATTCTATCAAACATTTCGAGAAGAGCTAACACCTATCCTTCTCAAACTCTTCCAAAATATTGCAGAAGGCGGAACACTCCCAAACTCATTCTACAAGGCTACCATCACCCTGATACCAAAACCAGGCAAAGATGTCACAGAAAAAGAAAATTATAGACCTATATCACTGATGAATATAGATGCAAAAATCCTCAACAAAAGACAAGCTAACAGACTCCAACAGCACATTAAAAAAATCATACACCATGATCAAGTGGGGTTTATCCCTGGGATGCAAGGATTCTTCAATATATGCAAATCAATCAACGTGATACATCATATCAACAACTTGAAGGATAAAAACCATATGATCATCTCAATAGATGCAGTAAAAGCTTTTGACAAAGTTCAACATCCATTTATGATAAAAGCTCTCCAGAAAATGGGCATAGAAGGAAATTACCTCAACATAATAAAAGCTATATATGAGAAACCAAAAGCCAGCATCGTTCTCAATGGGGAAAAACTGGAAGAATTCCCTCTAAGAACAGGGACAAGACAAGGGTGTCCACTCTCACCATTATTATTCAACATAGTTTTGGAAGTTTTAGCCACAGCAATCAGAGAAGAAAAAGAAATAAAAGGAGTCCAAATTGGAAAAGAAGATGTAAAATTGTCACTCTTTGCAGATGACATGATATTATATGTAGAAAACCCTAAAGACTCTACCTGAAAACTGCTAGCACTCATTGATGAGTTTAGTAAAGTAGCAGGATACAAAATTAATGCACAGAAATCTCTTGCATTCCTATACACTCACAACGGAAGAGTAGAAAGAGAAATTAAGGAAACTCTCCCATTCACCATTGCAACAAAAAGAATAAAATACCTAGGAATAAACCTGCCTAAGGAGGCAAAAGATCTGTATGCAGAAAACTTTAAGACATTGATGAAAGAAATCAAAGACGACACAAACAGATGGAGGGACATACCATGTTCCTGGATTGGAAGAATCAACATCGTGAAAATGACTGTCCTACCCAAAGCAATTTACAGATTCAATGCAATCCCGATCAAATTACCAATGGCATTTTTCACAGAACTGGAGCAAGAAATCTTACGATTTGTATGGAAACGCAAAAGACCCCGAATAGCCAAAGCAATCTTGAGGAGGAAAAATGGAGTTGGTGGAATCAGGCTTCCTGACTTCAAACTATACTACAAGGCCATAGTGATCAAGACAGTATGGTACTGGCACAAAAATAGAAAGGAAGATCAATGGAATAGAATAGAGAACTCAGAAGTAAGCCCACACACATATGGGCACCTTATCTTTGACAAAGGAGACACGAATATACAATGGAAAAAAGACAGCCTCTTCAATAAGTGGTGCTGGGAAAATTGGACAGCAACATGTAAAAGAATGAAATTAGAACACTTCCTAACACCATACACAAAAATAAACTCCAAGTGGATTAAAGACCTACATGTAAGGCCAGACACTATAAAACTCCTAGAGCAAAACATAGGCAGAACACTCTATGACATCCATCAAAGCAAGATCCTTTTTGACCCACCTCCTAGAATCATGGAAAGAAAATCAAGAATCAACAAATGGGACCTCATGAAACTTAAAAGCTTTTGCACAACGAAAGAAACCATAGACAAGACTAAAAGGCAACCCTCAGAATGGGAAAAAATAATTGCCTATGAAACAACGGACAAAGGATTAACCTCCAAAATATACAAGCAGCTCATGAAGCTTAATACCAAAAAAGCAAATAACCCAATCCACAAATGGGTGGAAGACCTAAGTAGACATTTCTCAAAAGAAGACATACAGATGGCCAACAAACACATGAAAAGATGCTCAACATCACTAATCATCAGAGAAATGCAAGTCAAAGCCACAATGAGGTATCACCTCACACCAGTGAGAATGGCCATCATCACAAAATCTGGAAACAGCAAATGTTGGAGAGGGTGTGGAGAAAAGGGAACTCTCCTGCACTGGTGGTGGGACTGTAAGTTGGTACAGCCACTATGGAAAACAATTTGGAGGTTCCTTAAAAAACTACAAGTAGAACTACCATATGATCCAGTAATCCCACTTCTGGGTATATACCCAAAGGAAACCATAATCCCAAAAGAAACATGTACCATAATGTTTATTGCAGCACTATTTACAATAGCCAGGACATGGAAGCAACCTAAATGCCCATCAACAAACGAATGGATAAAGAAGATGTGGCATATATATACAATGGAATATTACTCAGCTATAAAAAGGGATGAGATGGAGCTATATATAATGAAGTGGATAGACCTAGAGTCTGTCATACATAGTGAAGTAAGTCAGAAAGAGAAGGACAAATATTGTATGCTAACTCACATATACGGAATCTAAAAAAGGTACTGATGAACTCAGTGACAAGAACAAGGACGCAGGTGCAGAGAATGGACTGTAGAACTCGAGGTTTGGGAGGGGGCGGGGGGTGAAGGGGAAGCTTAGGTGAAGCGAGAGAGTAGCACAGACATATATATACTACCAACTGTAAAATAGATAGCCAGTGGGAAGTTGTTGTATAACAAAGGGAGTTCAACTTGAGGATGGAAGATGCCTTAGAGGACTGGGGCGGGGAGGGTGAGGGGGACTCGAGGGAGGGTGGGGGGGGATTCAAGGGAGGGAGGGAATATGGGGATATGTGTATAAAAACAGATGATTGAACTTGGTGTACCCCCCCCCAAAGTAATTAAAAAAAATGCTTGAGAATGAGATTATGGAGGGGTGAGAATGATTAAATTAAAAGTGCCCTGGGTATGACCTTTGGGAGTAAATAGATGAGATCGAGGACAAGGCCATTGGAGGCAAAAAATAAAAAAGAAAAAGAAAAGTAATGAGAAATTAAGGGGCCAGGATGTTGGAGGGGTCTTCTGTATGGATATTGAAGTATTCAGTAATTACAACAAGTTTTGGATCAGTTTAGTGCTAAAATACTCAAGGAATGAAGAGAAGTGACCTGAAGCGGGCAGGTGACTCTATGAGGAAGGATAATCAGCGATAAAAGTATAGTCTTTTGGCACAGACATCAGAGGAGCTGCAGGTGGGGTGGAGGTTACGGAGAAAGAAGGAACAGTGACTTGGAGGTGAAAATGAGGAGCAAAGAGGATATTTAGGATCAGTGGTATCTAGGATATGAGAGAAAAAACAGCCAATATTTGGGAGTGCTGCACTGGATACAGTATCCTTCAAGATACTCAATAGAGCTGAAAGTTAAATGTAGGTTGAATAAATGAATGAATGTAGTGTTGTTATCATTGCATTTCTTTTAAGTTGCCACTATATGACAGAATAAAGGGAAATAAAATAAGCAATTTCATTCAGGGAGCTCACAGGAAGCAAAGACAAGTACGAGACATGTCGTAACTGTTGTGAGAACACAAAAAGGATCACGTAACTCTTCCAGGGTGAGATAGAGCCCTGTGATAGGCCAGAGAAGGTTTCTTAGAGAAGGGGATAGTTCAAGGATAATTAAGCAATTGCTGGGAGGTTAGGTTAATAGAGGAAACAGCCTGGAAAAAGTCCAAAAGGCATGAGGACATCACAGAATGTTAGACCTGGCCTAAGAGTGATGACTGCCTCTTTTCCCAATGCTCTAGTAAGAGACAAAGGCATGGGTGAATCTCTAGGTAGGCACTGGTGTGCATTATCTTCATATGTGTATATCTGTGCATGTGTTTGTGTGAGCATCTGTGACAGTTTTTCCTGTGGGATCCTTTCTCCTCTAATACTGATACACTCTTTCAGAAATGTTCTTTGTGAAGTGAGTCTTCCCCTTCTTGGCAGAGCATAGAGTAGTATGTGCACCACTAAGTGAAAGACCAAGGTGACATATTGAATTGTGTTCTGGTGCCACCAGCAGGTATATACCACATGCATGCACTTGGATGGATCAGCCCTGAGAACCAAGGCACACACGTACACACTTGCAGATTTCACTAAAGCCTTTCTAAGTAGAGCTGTGGTTGGAGGAACCATGCACTGGACTATGAGCTCTAGAAGGGCTGATTCACATCTAACTCATCATTTTGGTCCCTGAATCTAGCTCAGTGCCTGGCATAGAGAGTGAACCAAAAAACTATTTGATGGTATTCTATTTAACCTTCCACAATGAAGTCAAGGAGCGGAGAAATATGAGAAAGAAATCACTCAGCAATACTGTAATGGAATATAATTGTATTAGCTTAAGAGTACATTGTGCTTTGTAAATTTTAAGACATTTAAATATACATTGACTCATTGGATCCATAAACAATGTACTAAGTTATATGGCATGCTTATCAACTTATGCTTTACGTAGCAAAGAGCAGCGTCGCCATTAATAAGTGCTAGAGTCATGGCCACAAGGTAATACTTAGAGAAGCTGGGACTAGATATCTGGTTTGATGATCCACTGGTCAGTGCTGGATGCAAGATCTGGAAAATACATTGTGCTTTAGCAGCGAGAAAGCCGGGGCTAATTTTGGGTGTGTCATAGAGTTGGGTTCCCAACATGGAACAGTTAGAGGAGAGTAGCTCTTGGGCCTAAATCTCAGCTCTGGTTACCTGAGTTGTGTGATCTTGAACAAGTTAGCACACTTCTGTGAGGATCAGTTCCTCATCTGTATCAAGAGGAACATTACAACCAATGCATGATGAATCTTTAACCTAGGATCCTGCAAGATAATGTGTATAGTGCTCAGCCCAAAGGTAGGTACTCAGAACTGGTGGGTACTACATACTATTATGATCATTAGATGCATCAAGTTTACTGGTGGTTCACTGGTGACAGGGTATAACAGTGAATGATGGGAATGTGGTTTTTCTCATTCATCAGATGCACATGGGGCACTTTTACTTTCTGTGTTTTGGCACAATTAAAAATGTACTTGGAGAAAAAGGATATGAAAATAGAGACCACGTTTTCCCGCCCTTCTAAATTGTGTTGAGTCAAAGAGAAGGAAGAGAAAGAGTCAGGCAGGGCTTGGAAAGCTGGGGACACTAATGATAAGAAAACTGAATCAAAAGGTGCAGCCGTGATGAAACAGTGGTCTGAGAGGGAATGTGATTGCACTATTCAAATATTTACCAAACAAAAATGTGGGGGAGTGTGAGACATCTTGCCGTACTCAGGGACCTTGCACGCCACAGTGGAGACACTGAGATTAAGACTGAGGAAGACTCTCCTGGCATTGAGACTGGCTGAACTTGTGAATTCAGAAGTGTCAGCTGAGGTGTCGAGCAGTAACGCATGGGCTGGCAAAGACTGTTGCTGTGCAGGAGGTGCCTTGGGAAGGAGATGTCATTTTAAAAATGTTTTAAATTTCAGTTTAGTTCCCATGTGTTAAGGCCCTGAAAATAGACTCTCCATTAAGGAGAAGGGTCTTTATTGGGTATGGGAAAAGTATGGGGATAGTACCTCCCAAGACCCTGTTTTCATTTCTCATAACAAAGAACTAGTTGTCTTTAGGTTCATTGTCTCTCCAGACTAAACTATAAAGAAAGATCGTCAGAGTCAAGTACAACTGAAACTGGAAAATATATATAAAAAAGAATTTATCTAATAATAAAATGGGATATTTTCCATGGGGCAGGAGCTTGATTCTGATTTCCCAGTTTGAGACACTAAGGAGAAGTGGATTGATATGCTTGGAGAATCATTAAACGCTAAGCTGCAAAGACCCCACTCCTATTGTATAAATGAAAGAACCGAGGTTCAGAGAGGTTCATTAACCTGCCCAAGGTTATCTAGTGAGTTTCCTTGGTAACATCAGAACAAGTGCACTTAGGATGAGAATGTCTGGATTTAGGCTTCACTGCTACACAGGCCTACTCTGTACTCATAAGCACAACTTTTATAATAGGCAAGTTCCTTACTTTCCCTGTATGAAAATGAAATACAGGGACATTTAGTTTAGACTTGACCTCAAAAACATGCACTGAACCTGGACAAAATGATCTGTGTCCTTGGTTCCAAACACATTATATAAAGGTGAATAGATACCCCTCTTCTTTCTGGGAAACCTCAATTGGGCACATTTGTCAGGGTCTAACAGAGTCAGAGTGGGAAGGATGTACCTCTTTTACAGATGTGATAAGCGAGGTCCCCAAAAAATAAGTAACTACCCCACAGTTACATAGGAAATCAATGGCCAAGGACCAGGGTCCTTGGTTTCTTGCTGTGGGATTTCTCTCAATCTATCATTATCATGTGACACCATCTAACTATAAGCAAACCGGACTTGACACAATTGGCTCCTTTCCATTTGCACAAGGAGCTGCACTTCTAAAGCAATTCCATTTTGCAAGAGTCAACCTGGTTCTTGCTGGTGGCTTATCTACAACTGCCAAGGGTTAGGGTAGAAGGTACACTCAAGGGCCTCAGGCAGACAGGTGGCCCCACATGCACCTACACAGCTACCTTCTTACCTCTAGCCTTTTTTCAGCTGTTTTGTTCCTTTTCAGAACCCTTTTGAGCCTTAAGGAAGTTAAAGACAAAAACCTTACCATTATTTAAAAATTTGACACTATCATTATTACGATTTTTTTGCATTAATTTTGATTTTTAAAAACACTATGTTAAAATATTATTTACCTTGATTAGTGAGGTGTTTTTACACCCTCCTTAAATTTCTCATTGGGATTTTATATTGGGTAGAATTCCACGCTTCCTTTGACTTTGGGTTTACTATGTCAAAATTAAGATAAAAATGGATGGATTCCCCCCATTTTCCGGAGGACTCTAACCTACACATTCAGATTCATTTTACATTGAGAAATAGACTCATGCAATCATAGAATGTAAGTTCGATACAGGCAGGAATTTTGTGTTTTTTGTTCTCTGAAATATCCACAAAGCTTAGTACAGCATTTAGTAAAATGTGAGAGCACAGTTAATATTTGTTGATCAGATAAGTAAAGGCAGTACAACTCTATAGTTCTTAGTGTTTATAATTGGCTAACATTTTGTCTAGATTCCTTCAACAGAGTCTCATAGAACCATAACCAAGTTCTGGCAGTTCTTGGAGACCTGGGCTGGCCAGGTCTCAAAGAATTGGCCAGCTTTTTACTGGCTGGCCATGAGAGTATTTTAAGTAGATAATGAGGATGATGGTGATTGCAAAACAGTTCACTAGTAATGCTAGATTTTAACTACAGAATAACTCAGAAGCTGCCACTTGCTCGTTTGGTAGCCTTAGCTGGGTTTACCCATATTTCTGGACATAAAATTCATCACTTGTCGTTTGGCAATACTAAAAAGTTACCATAGTCAGTTTGGTAAGGACTAAATCAGAATACATGAAAGTGGGTTTTATAAGTGGCAAAGATAATGCAAATTTAAGAATGTGTAATTACTAATGCCTTGCAAAAGCAAGAATCTTTGGGTTTGTATTTTCATATACGCAAAATTGTACTTATATAACAACAAAGAGAGAAAAGATACGATTATATGCCCCAAATTGTTGAAGTATGCCCCTGGCCTTTCTGGACTGGTACTGGGCTCAGTTAGGTTTTTCTTTCCTACAGCTGACTGACCTAGAAAGAAGATTCACATGCCCAGGGAATCATTTCCTGGGTGGGTGTGTTGGGGCACTGTCTGATTCTCTCACTCTGACATTCACATTCAGCTTTCTCAGATCCTAAGGCTGGAGGTTTTCCCTCCATGTCTGAAAGCATCAAATGCCAACAGGGATCCCCAAATCATGCTGTGATCTTTCTGCCTCTTACATTATCACCAGAAATAAATATTCTGCAGTGAGATTTGAGCTGATGGCTCAGGTGATGTTATACCAAGCAGCAAAGTCTCCAGCTTTGTTCTTCTGGGGTTCTATCAAATCCTGTGGGGCTAAAGGAAAGAAACCATGTTGGTTTTCTTTCCCCCTTGTGTCACGCTGGCAGATGAAACTTGAAAGCAAGCAAGAAGCAAAGAGATAGAGGAGGAAGTTATCAATGTCACCTAAAAAAATCCCTCCCCACCTCAACCAGAGTAACTTTGGGGTTGCAAGGTAAGTCATTGGCCTGAGGCAACCTAGAGGAGCTGGAGGTTTTCTGGGTGCTTTTGAAGTAAAGGTTGCTTGTGGGTAAAGCAGCAGGTTTAGAAGTCTGGAACCTGGGAATCTTGGGGGGTAGGAGGCTTAGAAATGTGTGCAGGGTATCAGCTTAGCCACTGGAATGGAATAAGGAAAAATCCCATTCCATTACCATCTTATTTCCAGCTCATTCTTCCTTCTCATATTTATACAAGTGGCATTCCTCCAGGGCCTTAGTTTGCAGCCACTCTGCTTGCCTGGTTATCATTTGAAAATTGAGAGGAAGTTTTGCATAATAGCCTTACGAGATAGGTCTTATTATAATCCCCTTTTTATAGATGCAACTACTGAGGCACAGCAAGGTTAATTGACTTAAGACTATACAGCCAGTTAATGGTAGACTCAAGTTTTGAATGCAGGAAGTGGGGCTCCAGAGTCTATGCCTTTAATCTAGTTTCTTGAAATATATGATGTGTGTGTGTGTGTGTGTGTGTGTGTGTGTGTGTGTGTGTGAGAGAGAGAGAGAGAGAGAGAGAGAGAGAGAAGGAGAGAGAGAGAGAGAGATTATCCAGGTTTATAGCTGTTCTCAGTAAGAGGTTGGTCTGATACAATCTATTCCATCAGAGCTGGAGATAGAAATTTCATATGATATGATTTCCAAGCGACTTTAACTGTGTAGGTGTTCTTGTCAATACCTCTTTTCTGATCCTGGTTCTCCAGCATTCCTGTTCATGCTGTGAACTCCTCAATATTTCTTCTATGTATTCCTAAATCAGACTGATTTGGTTTCAGTTCCTTGAACTTAAAAATCATGATTGATGTAAAATATTATAGAGATTATGAAAGGTAGTACTCTTTTGAAAATTGCATTCTCAAATACAGGGCTCGTGGCTAGCAGTTCATTTTTCTGCATTTTTGAGACAGTGGAGTAGAGCCCTTAGTAGAACAGACTCTGAGGCTGCTTGGAATGGAGGGTTGGCTTCCAGGATTTGCTGTGTGTTAGCTGTGTGCCTTAGGCAAGTCAAGGGATGTATCTGCGTCAGTTTCCTCATCTTAACATGGAAAAATGTTAGTGCACAGTTAACCCTTGAACGGTGTGGGGGTTAGGGGCACTGATTCTCCATGCAGCTTAAAATCCACATGTAATTTATCGTTGCCTCTCCAAATACAGGGTTCCTCCATGTATGGAGTTCCTCTTCATACACAGTTTCTTCTTACCCACAGATTCAACCCACCTTGGATCGTGTCGTATTATTTACTATTGAAAAAAATGCAAATAAATGGACCTGTACAGTTTCAACCATGTTGTTCAAAGGTCAATTGTATATCTCATATTTTTTTGTGAGCATTAGATGAGGAATTCAGTCACTATTTAGAATATTGCCTGATACATAGTGACTGCAGTAAAAACATTCACTATTATTTAAGCCCAGGAATTTTTTTTGGAAATATAACTAACACATATTGCCTGCTTACTATGTAGAAGGCATGGTACTAATCATTCTATATGAGCTCACAACAGTCTTGCAGAAGGCTGTGCTAGCAAAATTTTATAGGTGAAGAAACTGATGCTCAGAAAGGTCAAAGATCTTTTCTAGAATCTCATAACCAGAAATTGACAAGTTTGGTACTTTTCGCTGATTAATCTGTATCTAATTGCAAGACTCTTTATCTTCCATGTCTGTGAGATCCCACTTGGGAAGAGGTGAGGTCATTCACGTGGGGCACATATATCTAGAGCATTTCCCATCCATACACTTACTGGTAATGAGAATAGGCACGCTTCATCATCTGTAACTAAACTCCTCCCACCTACCCGAGATGGGTGACATCTCCAGTGACCCCTTACATGCGTTGAGTTTGATCCCCTCTGATGTTATGGTAAGAAGAGAGGGGACCTTCACTGAAGTCAAGCTTTATTCAAGACACTACTCTAAGCAGTTTCCATGCTTTTATTTTTTTTCTTTTTTCAAATCCTTAGACTATAAGCAACCCTGGGACATACATACAGCATATTCATTTTTGACCCAAGAAACGTAGCTTCTCAGAGGTTAAGAAACTTGCTCAAGGTCACACAGTTATCTAGAAGTATAGTAAGGATGAAAAACCAGCACTGCTTGACTCAAAATATATATTTCTGATGTAATATGACCATGACCAAGGTTCTCCATGAAAAAAGATGACTAGAGTGGTAATAAAATCATAATTCAAGTTATAGTGAGAAGTATGGCATGATAGGTTTCATGCAGTTTACGGCAGGGAGTGACAAGGAGATCTGTAGTTGGAAAAGATGCAGAGACCAGGAACTGTTGTAGGAAAAGAAGTGATGAGTAAGATGCTTTAAGCACAGGGAGATGTGGACTATATCTCAGGTCCACAGCGGGTGGGGGCTGAGGGATGGAAGGAAAGCTGTGTAAAAATAGACGTGTTTGCTTTGCAGAGGTGATGTTTTGATGCTGGCTCTCCCACCTGCTCAGAGCCACGGCCAGCCCCTTTCCTGGTGAGGAGTCAATGTCACTCTTGGTGTCTTTGCTTCCCCATTGCAGCAAAATAATGACGTCATCACAGGATAAAGGGGGCAGAGACAACACTGGCTCTCTCCATGATGGGGCTGACAACTCCCTCCCACTGGCTGCTGCCTTGGCTCTCTGCTGTTCTTACCTAATCCTCTGTAGACAAACGAAACCAAGGACCAAAGAGCAAGACTTTCCTCCCATCTCTGCCATTGTCCCATGGTGAGTGGGCTAATGAGGGCTGCAATCCTGGTGGGTGAGGCAAACACTCAGAGAAGGTAAAGAGACCCCATAGCGCTCCCTTCAAGGCTCAGGATGTGTTTCCAACCAGGTTTCCTTTTTCTTTTGTGCTCCTGCTTTGTTGTGTCCATAGTCATCACATTCAATGTAAAATCACGACATTGTTCCTTGGCTTATAAAGCTGTTTCACACACGTGACTTAAAATATTAATGCTGAGTGGGCAAACTTAAAAGGAAAAAATATGTATATGATGAAATATATATTGAAAATACTTTGGACAATATAATATATATTTTTATATAATATATATCTGTCTGCCCCGTTTATGTTTCTCTGTAAGGGAAAGTATAATGTCATTTTTAACTGCATGGGGTTTTCTGGCTCTGCTCACCAAGGCTGTATTTGCAATGCATCACTGTCCAAGATGTGTCCCTGGCAACAGAATGCTAAGAAGTGGGGTTCTGAAATCAAGTGAATTTGGGAATATGAGTTATGTAAGAAAAGCAAACATCACTACTGCAGACTTTCCGAGTGCCTTTAATGTGTGAGAGTACATTGTGAAGCTCCACAAGGCAGAAGTTGTCGGCAGATAGTTTGACCGTGACGTCCCCCTTCCCTACCTTTTATTATCATTTCTTACAGGATCAGTCAAGATCTGTGTTCCTTGGGGAGGAGAGATTAGAAATGTCAGAGCAACAGGTTAAAATCATGATTTGCAGGCTTCAGAAATCTAGGTTCAAATCCCAGCTCTGCCACGAACTTGCTCTGTCATTTCCCACGAGTGACTCATGCCCCCTTAGGATGATAGACTTACCCTTGCACTTGGAAAGTGGCAGGAAATGGTGACTACCATTATTTTTTTTACCATTATCACTTTCAAAACCTAATGCACTTGGGATAAGGAGGGACAGAGACATAATGTTCACTCCTTAAACTGTTCACCTGTACAGCAGAATGCCCAGAGGGCTGGACACCTCAAGGGTTCTATGACACTAAGTTTACAAAGACCCTCCCCCTGCAGCAGGGAGGTCTAATGAATAATGGAGCCCCGCTAGGAAGGGAAAGGTTTATAGTTTTCTGATACTGTATGTGTTTGCAGCTGGCTAGTTCTGATAACACTCTTAAATAACCCCTTTCACCTTTAAGCCTGATACATTTGCCTCCTGTTTACAGTTCCAGGAATTCTATTGCTATAAAAATAACCAAGCTTTAAAAAGGCAATGCTATTTTTTTTTTAAGAGAATAAAAGTGCCCTGGCTAGAGCCTTAGTAATTTAGAGACTTAGAAGCCCTGTCAGTGTGTTTCACTGTGGCCTAGATGGTCTTCTATCAGTAGAAAGCTGGGTAGTTTTGTCTCTTTTGTTGTAAAGTATAAAGAATAAAACTCTCTGTGTAGAGCATCCATATGTGGATCAGCCCAGACCTTCCAGATGTGAGAGTTCAGGCTGAATCTTATTAGCTGACTGACCATTAACCGGTCTGAGCTTCCACATATGCGAATTAATTATCAGTGCAGCCTGCCCACCCAGGAAGTTCTAAGATTCTGTGCAAAAGCATTGCTGGATATAATCCACACTACAGTTTTCTTTTACTCTGAGAATCTGGTGGAAGGAATAAGATTGGGGGTGCTGCTAACATTCAAGGTGAGCCAAAATTATCCCTAATTTTTTAGGGGGTTACTGTCTACCTGGGGACATAAGACTAAAATAGAAAGCAGAGAGTGTGAAGCTGAGTGGTAATCATTACACGTGCTTGTAGGAGATTAGTAGTCAGAGAGTGCATCAGTTCAAGAATGGCTTCATGGGGAGGGTAGACAGATGGGTGAGTGTTGGATGGGTCAAGAAAAGGAAAGTGTTCTAACAGGGTTCATTGATTTGCAAGGAAAAAGGAATTGACTTAAGGTATCCCATGTGAAAAATACAGTTTTAATGCAAAGATAAGATAATTTTGCCATTTCCAGTCAGGAAAAGAAATTCAACCAAATTTTAGGTGAATAGAAATTGAGAAATAAATGCTTTAGGATCCAGAGGTGACACTCTCTCCAGCCCTCAAAGGACACTCAGAGGCCTATCAAGAATGTCTGCTCAATCTCTTTCCTCTTGCAGGACAGAATGCTTATTCTTTATCTTGCCTACAGCTTCACCCAAATGCAGCTTCCACTTTCCATTGGCAAAGCTCCTTTCCATGTGGATAGAACCCTACACGTCATTTGCTGCCGGACAGCCTATCGATTGCTTCCTCTGGAATTACGGGCTTATAATGGTCTAAGTCAGCCATGCCCAGGGATAGGGTCATGCAGCAGAGAGAATGTTTTGTTCCAGGGACTGGAGGCAGGACCATTTATATTAGCGTGGAAATGTTCCCTAACAAGGAAGATAAGAGACACTTCTAATGCATAATGTCAATGCCAGTTTAAGGAAAAGGAGGGGCAGAGACGTTGAGATTGTGAAGAGAATTGCCTAGTTAGAGTGGACAGTGGTCTAGGGCAAAACTCAAAAGGAAGAATTCAGCCAGAGGAGGCATGGCTTTGAATTTCAAGAATATGATTTGAAAGAAAATAAGCACTGAAAATGTAAAAGAAATAGGATAATGAATTGTTGACTGTGATGATAGGGACAATGTTTAAGTCTCGAAGTGTGATAAGACATCACAGTTCTGCATGTGGATGGAATTTCTTAAATTTTAGATCAGCAGGCAACCAAGCAGAAAAGGGAAAGAAACTTGGTACATTGTGCTAATTGACCTTTGATAAGAGAATTTTGTTTTTTATTGAATTTTGAAACACCGCAGCTTGATGGAAAAGAGGCCAGGCTCAAGTTTCAAATTTGGCTTTCATGTTTGCTAGAAGGCATTTTACTTAACTTCTTGCTTTAGTTATTCAGTCTGTAGAACAGAGGGGCAATGCTCACATCTAAGATTTGTTCTGAGGGTTAGTGCAATGTGTGTCGTGTAGTATTCAGCATCTAGTAGATGTTTTATAAATGTTAATTCCCTTTTTCCCCCATAATCTTCTTTAGATCTAGATCCCTATTAATTCTCCTTATCTCCTGGGGAATTTTTTTAAACTGTGGGTGGTTTAAAACTTACGTCAGGCTAAACATGATGAAAGGGAAGGTTAAGGCTCTTTGAATGGAGAGGAAGGCTGAGAGGCTGGTGATGACTTAGAACCGGCAGTAAAGCATTGAGCCGTCTATGCTCGCTGATGACACAGGCATTCTTTTTATTGGGTAGAAATAAAGAGAAGTGACTCAGACCGCACAGCACCAATTGTCAGAGTTCCTTTCCTTGAGAATTTCCATTTTGCACTTGTTATGAGCCTCTACAAATGGAATCAGACTGGGTGGCTTTCTAGATGCCTCAACAGGAAAGATTGATTAAAATGAGTTACAACTGAAACAATGCCCTCTGCTGTTGTGGAGTTCCTTTGTAAAGAAATAAATGGCAAGAGTGACTAGACCCTTCTTTACTTAAACTTTTGCAAAAGCCGGAAGTTGTTACTTTGGTGATTTAACCTTATACTTATTTCCTAAAGGTGTTTTCTTTGGCTTGTTGTTCCCATGGGCTTGGGAGGATTGTGCGACCTAATTATGGGATGCAGGGAAGGAAGGGGAAACACTTACTCTTCATCTTCTGCTTATCTCTAGATGCTGCCAATGGCCCCTGCCTGTCGAAGTCCTCTCCCTGTAGCTCACTCTTGGAGCTGCGTTGTTCCCAGGGATTTGCCCAGATTGTCACAGAGGGGGAGCTAGATCCTGACATTCATGTCTTTGGCAGTGTCATAAAAAGAAGCCCTTCCTGCAGGGCCCCCTTTGTTCCTCTGGTAGAAAGAATCACGGTAAATACAAATCTCCTTATGCAGATTAAATGGTTCCCGCTGCTCTCTCTGCTTTGGTCTGTTAGTCACCAAATTAAATTCTACATCGGAAAGAGTCAGAAGCCTACAGGTAGCTTGGTTCAGCAAATAATGAGGAAATCAAACTGAAAATCAACATACTTCAGTGCTTGTTATATGGACACATTCCCTGGAAGCTGTGGGGGCAATAGTTAGCATATACAATTTATTCAAAGATTTTTACATTTTATTTTGTAGCACCTAGCCTTAAATTGTGCCTAGAGCAAGACTCAGTAATTATGAGCCAGATGAACAGATGAATTCTGAAGAGCCCCAAAGAATTTTGCTGTGGAGATATCACATGCTTGAACATTTTAGTTCCTAAAGACACTCACACTCAAGTTACGTTCATTAAAAAAAAAAAAAAAAAAAAAAAAAAGATTTCAAAATTTTTATTTATTTTAAGTTTTATGGAGGTATACTTTACATATCATAATATCCATCCATTTAAGTACGTTATCATTGACTTTCATTTATTCTTCACCCGACTTTTGCTATAATGAAAGGAATGAAGAGTGGTTCTCTGATTGACCTGTAGGGCAACCTAAGGAGGTTAAAGGCTATCATCGAAACTGTAACCCACTAGGATGCCAGAGCACAGTGCTTTGTTGCAAATCCACTTGGTCTCAGAACCCCCTGGGCTGTTTTTCCTCCTAGAAGCCTGGGCCTCTGGCAGGAGAGCTCCCCCTACTGTCAGGTTGTGGGATGAGAGATTGGCTGAGGCTGTCATGTAATATGTATGCCTGCACCTACATACATGCTGGAGAGCTCTTATCTGAATAGCCTAGTGGATCTCAGAGTGTTTAAATTGCAGATTGCTGGGTTCTACCTATAAAATGCCTGACTCAGGAGGGCTGATGTGGGCCGAGGGAAACTGTATTTTAAACATGCTCCCAAGAGGTTTCTGGTGTAGGTGGTCCCAGAAACTATTTTATTCTGAGACTTATTTTGAGAGACACGGAACGAATTTATAGCAACATCAGAATGGTTATGGGTTGGAAATGTTGACTTCATTGGTCTAAGCAGCTCTAGTTTTATCTATCTAACACAGCCCTTCTAGTGCATCTAATTAAAGACACATGCACACATGCACAGAAGAAAAGGCAAGCTAATATGGATACATAAGGAAAAGTCATTTAGAAGTTAAATACACATAGTTTCCTTGTAAAAATAATTTTTTAGAACGATGCCATATCTTGTTCAAATATATCTTGAAAATGTTAGCTGAGCCTAAGTCCCTGCTGGGAAATGAATGGAATGGGAAATTCAAGCCTAGTCTAAATCAACAATTAAGAAAAAAAAAAAAACATTTCCAATGACTAATGGTCTCTAGCCACCTTAGTTAAGGCAGGACTTGCTATTGACAGGAATACTTAGCTTTGGAAATAATAGTTAAAATAGAAATTGAGGACACTAGCTGATGAGCCTGCACTGTGTATTTATATATCCTGCCAGGTCTTTGCACTGAGCTTTCTGCCTAGGAATAAATGTGCTTTTATTGTTTGTCCTGGCCTCCCCTTTTCTCACAGAGCTCCTGCCGTGCCAAGAGAGATATGAAAAAAGGCCAAGTGATCTGCTATTGAAGCTGGAAGAAATATCTCCCTTCCAGTGACCTTCCGAGATAATGAGCAGATATGGTTTTCTAATATAAAGGGAATAAATCAAGGGACCTTTCAGGGAACCCAGGCAATAACAGTGGAGTCCAAGACCATCAATTCCAAAAGCAAAGGGCAGAGGCACCTTTCCCTATAGATCAACGTTAGACTACAACAAAGTGGGAAACATGTCCCTCCGGAGTGGGGAGGGGTTAGAATAGAACTTCTTCCTCCCTCCTCCCCCAACCCCCACTGCCAACTTGCTCTGAGTCCTGGAACTAATCTGGGAGAAAATCACACCTTCACAGGATGTTTCTCTAGCTGTTATTTTCTGTCGATTGACCTAATACATAGTTTTCAGAGATGGGTTGTTTGTCTTTGTCTTTAGCTTACTTTAATTTTTTTCTGTGAGTTCATTGCTAGACACAGTTCATGTCAATGTCATTTCAAAGGCTTCTGTTGATCTGCAGAGCAGCTCTGATCTTCATCTGGTGCCTCTGCAGAGGCACCTTTAGGGACAGGGCTAGAAGTGGAGCCACCAAGTGTCAAGGGCCTGGTAGACCTTTGGGTGAATATAGTTCATGGGGCATCTCTGCCCTAGACCTATTGTTACACACATGACAACAGATGGCTGTTATGTGTGTAGTATCATAATATACCAAGGAGAACAAAGAGGAGATGTATGTTCAATTTAGGAACAATGTCTGGTATATTAAGAATCACCACATAGATGATTTTGATAATATAGCTGCTGTTGACTGATATCTAGGTGTTAGGCATTGTGCTGCATCTTTCTAAATACTGTGCATGAACCCTTAAAGAGGGTCTATTATTAGGCCCCTTTTACAAATGGTGCTACAGAGGCTCTGTACATCTAAGTGACCTGCTCTGGGTCACACAAATGGAAGATATTAAATGAAGCATATTTTACTTAGGGCTGTCTGACCCAAAGTCCATTCTTTTAAGCATGTTTCTCTGCCACAGGAGAAGACAATCCCTAAATGGTGTATAAAAGGAACTTGGGAGAATCGGGTACTATCCCTCCGCAGAAGCTCAGTTTTTTGTGGACCTTGTGTCACACTAGATTCTCCCTCTCTTCTTCCCATTTTATCTATGAGAAAACTGAGATCTAAAGAGACAAGTGATGTGTCAAAGGCTGAACCAAAGCTGTAACTCAGGTTTGGGATCTTTCTAAGCCTTTTCCTTTAATTGGTGGCCAGTCATATTTTATTTGAGGTGGTTAAAAATCTTGCTGAAGGCCGGGCAGTCCACTCAGGTCATCTTTCCCATAAGACCTGCAGAACGCCAGGCTCCTTGGTCTCATCCTGCCAGCAGTCAGCAATAGATTTGGGACAGGAGCCCATGACCCATGCTGGGTACCAGAACACAGCTCCTTACTTCTCTCCCAGATACTCTGCTGTTTCTTTTTTGATTCGACTCTAGGGCTCCCACTCTTCAATGAGCTGACAAGCCAGGGCAGCACGGAACAGTCATCAATTTGGTCCCTGTTGGAGCTTCCTGTGGTTCTCCTCTCACCCAGTTCTTTATCCCAGTTAAGGCCTCCCCTCTGCCTCTTTTCTCTTTTAGGTAAGTTTCTCCTCTATGTTGTGGACAGAGACAGCTTTTGAAAATACGCCTGGCAATGTCTACCTCTATTGAAAAGATGAAGTTGAATTCTCTTTCATGTCCTTCTTTAAGTGACTTATGCAAGATACTGCAAGATATGGTCCCTCCTTGTTCTACAAACCCCATCCATATTTAAATGGTTTTATTTTCAGAAATATGCTATAATTTATCTTGCCTCTGAACCTTTAAAACTTGCTGTTCCCATTGCCTAAGTCTTCTTTGTAAGTCTGGCTAAGTCCTACTCACTCAAAAGTCCTAAGTATAAGCATCACTTCTCTCCGGGAGCTCACGCTTGATCCCTTATTAGGTGCTCAGAACATACCTTGCATGTACCCCAGTCCTAGCACTTATTACCTGTATTGTAACTCCCTGAATGTGCGCATCTGTCTCTGCCTATGGACTTGGAGCCCCATGGTGCTGGGAACCATGCTTATCTGATTCATCACTATGTCCTCACTGCCTAGTACCAGACCCGGCACAAAGCAGGTACCACATACGTATTTGTTACATGAAGAGTACTTAATGGATGTTAAGTACTTAATGAACGTTAAGTACTTAATGAACAAATCTTCCCTTCTCTTCAGTGTTCTTTATATTAGCCACTGTGCCTAGTGCTGGTAACACAATAGAGAGGAAATCTAGTATGAGACTGATCTCATGGAACCTCTGGTCTACTGGCACCGACACATAACTACACAACTACGTAAACACAGGCACATGATACAATTACAAATTCTGATAAGTTCTACATGAAAACGTTACAACAGACCCTATTACGTGATGACCTAAACTTTTGCAGTCACAGATTGAGATTGTTTATCTCTCATGGAGTAGATGAGGTCAAATGAAATTTGAATGTTCAGTATCTCAACAATGACGTGGCCTGGTCATTAGCATAATGGAAACTGGGAATGGAGAGATATGGTACTGCCCAGTGACCCAGCCTCCCCAGCACATGCACACCCAGCACTCTAGGGGGAGCACTTTTATCTTTCCTCTTCTAGGAGAGGGTGAGCTCCAAATAGAAGCCCTGACATCCTGCTGCATTTATTTGGAATCCACAGTCATATAAGAGGAACATGGAAGTATTTTCCTACTTAAAATATTCATTAGATTTATAAAAAGCATTGAAAAGAAAGCAATTGTGACCATGTCCCCACTTTCCAGAGAGTTGCTGATGATATTATGTAGGTTAAAGTGTTACATACACGTAGTCAGAAAATGGAAATGGCAGATAAAAAGTGAAACATATAACATTTATAAAATATAGGAAGATTACAAAATACATAAAAGGTGTAAAAGCATCAAAAATATGAAGTAAAACTTCTTGCTAAAGGCCATGATTCTTAATATTCTCTTAAGACCCCTTGCAGACAAATTTTCTAGTCAAATAACAGTATATGTATTTACTTTTTTAAAAAATAAATTTATTTATTTATTTATTTATTGGCTGTGTTGGGTCTTCGTTGCTGCACACAGGCTTTGTCTAGTTGCGGCAAGCCGGGGCTACGGGCTGCTCTTCGTTGTAGGGCACAGGCTCTAGGCGCATGGGCTTCAGTAGTTGTGGCACACAGGCTCAATAGTTGTGTGCATGGGCTTAGTTGCTCTGCGGCATGTGAGATCTTCCTAGACCAGGGATTGAACCCATGTCCCCTGCACTGGCAGGCAGATTCTTAACCACTGCACCACCTAGGAAGCCCCTATGTATTTACTTTTAATGTAAAAAGGAATCACACCATCCACATATTCTTGTATGTACTTTTTTCATTAAGCAATATATCTCCTGATAATTTCTCTATAACAACACCCACACAGAACCATCTTGTTCATTTTTTCAGCTGTATAGTATTTCACTTTATGGCTATAATGTCATTTATGGAATCCCCACTGGTGGACCTTTGAATGGTTTCCTAGTTGTGTTTATTGTGGTAGCCATTGTTTTTGTTTTCAAAATCAATTGTCAAGGACATTCATTGGCATTCTCCTCCTAGTGCAGCTCCAAAATAAATAATAAATAGTGAGATTGCTGGTAAGGCTTATGAGCATTTTATATTTGGAAAGATTTTGCTAAGTTATCCTCCAAGTCACATTGATCAGTGTAGGAGCAGAGTCATTTCCTGCAGCCCGCCTAGCAGTGCTGAACATTTCTTAATCTGATAGGTGAAAAAGTATATATCAGATTTGTATTTACGTATCATTTTTGTCCAGTGAGATTGGACACCTTTTCTTGTTAATGTGGTAGGCATATACGTTGGGATGATGCCTTAAAATCAGAAACAATAGCTTTTTTTTAAAAAAAAAAAAAGCAAATCATAAATACAGACAAGATTACACCGATCTTTTCAAAGAAAAACATGTTTTAATCACAGGTCTTAAAATTTTGGACATGCTTATTTGACATGAAAGGACTGATATTCTACTTACACACCACCCTCATATATTTATCTATAATGATCTTTCCTAGGCGACACTTTATTACCTTGGTTGGATGTGCGATATATATGGAATAAATTGCCCTTCACCTCCTGCTATTCTGTGAATCGCACTCCCACCCCAGCAGCCCATCTTAGTGAGGAGTTAATGTACCATAGGCAGACATTCTGGAAACTTCACTAATCTCTGTGTACAGCATTGCCATAATGGAGACTGAAAAGCTAAATGAAGCCTTCAGATTTTGTAGCAGTTATTCCATTAGCTGAGAGCTCTGCCCCCATCACCTTATCTATTCCAGTTTTCCTGGGTTTCTGCTTATCCATTTCCCAGTCTCATTGTAACAGCACGTGTAGCCTGTGGGCTGGTGGTGTGCTGGGTGCTGAAGCAAAACAGATGTGTTTCTGAAATGTGTCTTAATCCATCTAGGTTTTTAGGACAAGGTCATTCATCTTGTGTCTGGTATAAGAGGGATCTCCAGGCACTTCCCCAGGTAATGCGTTTGATTCAAATGATGTGATGATAGGAGAGGTCCACAGATTCTTCCCTTGTCACCACCTTGTAGGATCCCATGCTCTAGGGAGAATGCAAGAGCTCGGTGCCTTGGTCCTGTTCCTCCTTCCATTTCCAGGGCTCAGAGAGCAGGCAGAAAGGGTCCCTATGCCCTATTTACTGTTATATATATATTTTAAGACTGACATTAAGGGTGGCAGCCTTACCTCACCCTCCCAGGAATAGATACATTGAGAACTATATTTGGAGAGAAAGGAAATGAGATGAAAGCGAACGCTGTAGCCCAACCCTTTTGGATTTTATGAGGAGTGATTATATTTGGGCTATTTTTTTTTTCAGTGAGTACATTTCTCAACCAAACATCAAGGACAAATGATTTAGATAAGGGACAGTGAATTAGCAAAATTAATGGAGCAGAATATTGCAATATTCTCATACAAAATTTTGCAGTATTCACATAAAATCTCCTAAGTACAGAATAACCAATCTATCTTTCCTTCTCCCCACCGCTGTCCTCTCCCCCTCTTCTTCCTTCCCTTCTTTCCTTGAATCCTTCCAAAATCAAGGCCCTGTTTATAAGAGACTATGCTATCTGCTCCTCCCTGAGAACTCCTTCCTTTTAAAATCACATTGTTCCATGAAATTTTCACCTTTATATATATCTGTTAAGAGCAGAGACTAAATACATTTAGAGAATTCATATCTATGTTATTATATACATGATATATTCTGTGTATTATCATATTATGTGGTCTCCATGTGGCCCTGGGTAGCCCCAGAACAGGACACTTCCTTCTCAATCTCCATTCCAGCTGTGCTTGCCAAGGAGTCTGACCAATGATGAGGCACTAGGTGAATGTTTAGGTCAGTTCTAGGGTGTTTCATTCTCCACAAACTTGCTTAGGAACACAAGGCAGGGATAAAGCCTATATTTAAAAAAAAAAAATTTTGTTGAAGTACAGTTGATTTACAGTGTTGTATTAATTTCTGCTCTACAGCAAAGTGATCCAGCTATACATGTACACGCATTCTCTTTCAGTCTTTTCCACTATGGTTTATCACAGGATATTGAATATAGTTCCCTGTGCTATACAGTAGGACCTTGTTGTTTATCCAGTTTATCTATACAATAGTTTGCATCTGCTAATCCCAAACTCTCAGTCCTTCCCTCCCCCATCTCCTTCCCCCTTGGCAACCACAAGTCTGTTCTCTATGTCTGTGAGTCTGTTTCTGTCTCGTAGATATGTTCATTTGTGTTGTATTTTAGATTCCACATGTAAGTGGTATTATATGGTATTTGTCTTTCTCTTTCTGACTTACTTCGCTTAGTATGATAATCTCTAGGTCCAGCTGTGTTGCTGCAAATGGCGTTACTTCATTCTTTCTTATGGCTGGGTGATATTCTATTGTATATATGTACCACATCTTCTTTATCCATTCATCTGTTAATCAGTGGACATTTAGGTTGTTTCCATGTCTTGGCTATTGTAAATAGTGCTGCTATGAACACAAGGGTGCATGTATTTTTTTGAATTATAGTTTTGTCTGGATATATGCTCAGAAGTGGGATTGCTAGTTCTATTTTTAGTTTTTTGAGGAACCTCCATGCTGTTCTCCATAAAGACCGCACTAATTTACATTCCTACCAACAGTGTAGGAGGGTTCCTAAAGGCTGTCTTTCTTTTTTGTTGTTTTATTTTATGAATTTATTTATTTATTTGCTGCATTGGGTCTTCGTTGCTGCACATGGGCTTTCTCTAGTTGTAGTGAACAGGGGCTACTCTTCATTGTGGTGCACGGGCTCTTCACTGACGTGGCGTCTCCTGTTGCGGAGCACAGGCTCTAGGTGCGTGGGCTTCAGTAGTTGTGGCACATGGGCTCGATAGTTGTGGCTCATGGGCCTAGTTGCTCCCTGGCATGTGGTATCTTCCTGGGGCAGAGATCGAACTCGTGTCCCCTGCATTTGCAGGCAGATTCTTAACCACTGAGCCACCTAGGAAGTCCCGAGGCTGTCTTTCTAATTGTAGATCATGTCTGGTGAGACTATACTAAGGCGAGAGGGGAGATGCCCATTTGTCTCCTTGACAGCACTTAACTCAGTGTCAGAACCCTCAACGCTGCATGCCTGAAGGAGAGGTCTGTCCCTCACTTAGATACAGGTCTCCTTGTATCTTGGCCTTGTCAAGGGGTCCACTTGCTCTCTATGGCCAGGCAGGCGTAAACAACTTGAGAGCAAGGACTTCTGTCTTTCCACCTCTCCTGTGCTCTTAACTACACATTCTTACTAAAATCTTGTTGAGAATCTTACTAAACACACTGTTGTTCAGTTCAACACATGGGAAACTTCATCACGGAAGCTGCATCACAAATTTACGTTTAGCAAAACAACATCGATCACATGAAATTATAATGCTGCATTCAAATTTTATTAGTTTTATAGTGTAAGAGCTCTAAATATAATGTCATGTTTCATGTGTGTGCAGATTTAAACACTATTATTTTTCAGATGAAGTCAACAGGTTGAAGAGAACATTTGCTGTTGAAGGGGATTTGTGCTTACTTCAAGTCTGGGAAAAAGCCTTAATTAATATCCACATCCATTTTTTTTCACACGTGTATGGCTTGCTTGCCCAGCTAGATTACAAGGGTCTTAAGGGGCAGGTCCCATGAGTTACATGGTTTTTGAAATCCCAGAAACTTAAGTGATGCTCAAACAATACTGATTGGGTAATGGTAGTGTCTCCACGTGTGTGCTGAGGTCTGGGTTTTCTCTTTACTCTGTAGCGGTTCAAGGATTGAGGAACCTGTGCGGAGAGTGGCAGGACGAGGGCGCACATTTCCACTCTGTTGTGTCTGTTCTTGGGTCCAAAGGCCTCCTCCTCGAGCTTCCTGCAGGGCTTTGATGTCCACACCCCTCCCAACTGGATGAGTGCCCCGCGCATCCTGCAAGCATCAGCCGGGCCTCTCCCCAGTGTCATCTTCCATTCTGATGTGCGATTGTGGCTGTGCAGTTTTATTGCTGCTGAGAGCACTAATAGCTCTGCATAAAGTGGTTTCTTTGTTCCCATTCTTTTATCCTTCCAACAGCAGTGACCTTTCCGTTTGCCCACTTTGCCAAGCTCCAGAGAAAAACTCAATATGTCCCTCTTTTACCTGGCGATGGTGGCTCTCCACAATTCCTTTCTTCCTCTCCCTTCTCTCTAAGATTCTTTCTTTTTTTTTCTCTCTTAACCTTTTGATTTTATTTTCTTCCCTGTGGCTCCTTTGGAGACTTCCTAGCCAAAGAGAAGAAGAGGACATATGACACTAAGTTTGAGATTTATCAGAAACCTTTCACTGCAAAGTGATGGCCTGGGAAATTGCACTATCCATATATTTGTCTGAGGAAGAGACAACAGATGGAGAAAGCATTTATGTATTGATGGGCTTTTATACTGGTGTCTGCTCTAAGGAAAAGACAGAAGTGAAAAAGGAAAGGAGGGAGAAAGATAAAGGGAGGCAAATAAAAGTGAGGATGGATGACATAAGGCTTTTGGCTGCCTCTCTAGAAAATATAGAAGAAGGCGGTGATTCCTACCCCTGTTCAAAACAGAATGAAAACATTCAATACACCATAAAGTGAGAAGTGCAGAAAATTCTATTCTATGTTTCATTTCAAGTCTGGGTTATCATTACAGCTGAGGAGCAGAGAAACCGGTAGCCCTGAGAGTCCCTGAGAAAACAGGCCTCTATTTTGGGTTTAGAGTGAGCAAAAGATAGAGGAAAATGATGCAGAAAAGATCACAATCCTGGAACAAATAGGGTTGCCTGCTTTCTTCAAGGGGGAATGGGCACAAATGCCATTTCTTAAAGATCCTTTATTTTTTTTCAGCGGTAAAGTACCATTCGTTTCAGACTGGCCCCCCAATTCCCCTCTTCCAAGTGTTCTTCCCTGGTTGACTGCACTTGCCTCTGTACACAATACACTTACTTGCCCTGTTATCTTACTTTTGTGTGCATGTCAACTTCTTCTCTTATGCCTCTATTTCTCTACTTGCTTTCCCACCTGGCTGTTGAAGATAGAGGCTGTGTGTTTGATTTTAGCTTCCCAGCCACTGCTTGGCTCTCTGTTGTATATGTTATCTTTTCACTGTTAATTGACTTCTCTCCAGCATGGAACTTCTTGCTTCACCCCAACTAAGGAGGGGAGAAGCAGCAAGAGGGAGATGAACCTACCAGGACAATCGGCCAGTCCTGACACACACAGACTTGTTTCCCGGGAGATGATCCCCCACACAAAGATGACCATTAAAGTGATAATGAGAGATGGTGGTCTGAGGCTGGGATTTTCCCACACCATTTAGCCTAGAGTCCAGATGCCTTGGATGCTCTGATCTTGTTCCTCACTGGGAACAGCACATCCCGCAAGGGCATCTGGACACATAGTGGATGTGGTCCATTGTAAGTTTTCATGAAGATTAGAGGGTGGTATGGTTAATATTCACTTTTAATGCCAGGGTCCAGGAATGACAAATGCCTTGAAATATGCAGGAAAAAGGCCCGCACAATGAGATGTATCCTCCCCAAAATTCTATTAGTTCTCCATTTTAAAAAATTCTCACACATGAAAAAACAAGACTATGTAGCCATTTTCTCACAAAATTCCCAGGCTCCAGGTAAGGTTTACTCTGAAATCTTCCAATCCCTTTTCTAGAGTCCATTTATTCACCCATGGACTTTCTAGAGGAATCCCTATGTGTGAGCATGGAGGATGTGGTCTTTAGTA
Organism: Hippopotamus amphibius kiboko; assembly: GCF_030028045.1. Taxonomy (NCBI): domain Eukaryota; kingdom Metazoa; phylum Chordata; class Mammalia; order Artiodactyla; family Hippopotamidae; genus Hippopotamus; species Hippopotamus amphibius. The sequence continues at coordinate 140,547,767 of NC_080187.1, forward strand.
AGATGGATAAAGCCCCCCGCCCTTCTAGGCTCTCATCCAGTGAGAGATGTGAACTAAACAGAGACCCAGCAGTTCCGTACTATGAGTATTTTAAGAATATAAGTGTGGGGTTCTATGGGAAAGTATGGAAGGGCTTTGACCTGGATTAGGGTAGTCAGGGAACGCTTCCCTGAAGAAGTACTTCCTAAATGAAGATGTGAGGATGAACAGGAGATCAGGGGTGAGAGAGGGAGGGCACAGAGTGGTACCTCACGTGGAAGGGCCCTGGAGGAGGCAGAGGGAGAGCAGCGCACGTGAAAACCTGGAGGTGATTGATGCAAGGGGCCCTCAGGAAGAGCTGATCATATGGCTGAATCTCGGAGAGTAGACAGAATATGGTAAGGCAGTCGCTGAGGCTGGACAGATAGGCCTAGCCCATCTTATAACTAATGAGTTTAGACTTTATCAAGAGGGTACTTGGAAATCACTTAAGGATTTTAAAAGCAAGAACATTGGCAATTCAGATACTCCTTCTGTCTGTAGTTTGGTCCAATATGAGTTGACCAAAGTTGAATCCAGTTAGCATGTTTTTTTTTCTCCCCATCCTCCACTCATTCCACTTGGAGCTAATTATGCCACAGCAGCTTCTAGAGTGCCATGCCTTATCTTGGGTTTTGAAATTTGTTCATTAGGCAGAGAATTTATTGATAACTATTAACAGTATAAGATGTGCCCTGCATTTATAAATTCACATCCTCTCTGGATGTCTAGGCAAATTTACTCATGATTAACCTTAGATGCTGCCTCCTGAAGCTGCACAGAGAAAGCC